>NC_090280.1:39338169-39649003 GCF_037392515.1 Haliotis asinina
AAGTGATTTACTGATGAACCACTGTTGATGACACGACCGGACAAATTACCCCAGTTTGCATACATGGGAACGCCCGCCAGAACAATCCTTTTGAAAAACGAAGGAAATAAATTGTCGTCTAAAACTTGAAAAGTTCGACTGACTAAAACTGAGTTTAGTTTTACGGTGCACTGAGCAATATTCCAGCTTTAAGGCGGCGGTCTGTAAATAATCGAGTCCGGACTAGACATTCTAGTGATCAATAGCATGAGCACCGATCTCGGCAGTTGGGAACAAGCAAAACTCGCCTTTTATGGCAGGCATGGGTTGCTGAATGCCTATTCTACCCCGGACCTACACGGGTACCTCAGAAACTGAATCAAGACAAACATTATTTTATTTACAAAACACCCCACACAAGTGCTAGAGAAAGAAATACTTGTTATGTTTACAATATATATTCTGGTGCATCCTCTCCACACAGGGGTCAAATACTGAACGGATCCATTACGGAATTGACTGACTTAGACATACTTCGGCTTTAGTCGTTGCTTACAGAATCCATCTCGGATCGCTTGCCAACCACCTTTGATCAGTTTTTTCTTGTTTAAGTGACTTCAAGAGTTCTGTTTAGCAGTATAATTTTTGACATTTGCTCAAATCAGCTCGGGTTCAATTCTGCGTGGTAAGGAAAAAGACGTAGTACAGCATGGCCATGTTATAGCAACCCATGCTTGTCGGAAGAGGTGACTGATGGGTTTGGGTTACAGTCTCACTGACTTATTTGTCACTTGTCGTATTTCAGCTACGTAGATCGATGCTCGTGCAATCACTGGATTGTCTGACCCACACTCAATTATTCACATACATCACTGTGTAGATGGAATACTGATGCGTGCGGCGTTAAACAACATACTTCCACACAGAAATACTAAACCTCATGAAACACGATTGTCATCAAAGTTGTCACATTAAGGCTCCCGACAAAAATCATCCTATTACGAGAACGACGGTAAAATTCTAAAATGAGTGAAGCGACACATATCCTAATTTCAGACACGGTAATAGAAATGTAACAGTATGACGTCAAATGTACAGTCACGTTGCATTCAATGAATTCAGGCAGCACAATCGGTAATTCACAATATGTTGCATGATTTCGCGCCGTTTTTTTCCACCTCGCTTCATCTATTATGTCTCTTCCTTGTCGAACTCCACAACAGGGCTTACGTTGCAAGGGGTTCCTACAATATCTGGAAACAAGCAATTTTGCAAATGTTTGTGTTGGCGAGAAGATTGGGAAGCCATGAGACGTTATGGCATCTGTCGCATCCAATAACACACATTTGTAGCAATATCCGTAGGAAAATCCCAGAGAAATGAGAAAATGTTCGAAAAATCAATTCAATACTGAGTGCGGCTTCCCATTGTCAGAGGTGATTAGCTTTGACACCTGCGTGTTTAGTTTGTTGGGTCTACTAGGGAGAGTGAATTTGATGAATGTGCTTAGAGTTTTAAATATGTTTGAAAAATCAGTTACGGCTGTCAAGTCTTCGTCGTCGTCATCATCATCTGTTGTATACAGGGGTTCCGCGGTACAGAGCAATCATCATCATCATCATCATCATCATCATCATCACCACCACCACCACCACTACCACTAATACTATTATATTTCCCTGAAGATTCCAATCGTTCATGTGTGTTAACTGGATGACTTATCCTATGTGAGTATATTAAGCTTTAAACAACATTTGTAGAGACAGATCACGACTGGGCACCGTTTCAAACACTTTCTGCTTTATACTTGTGAAGTAAGCCAACATAACGTCAAATGTTTACTGGACAACATATTTCATAGTGACGGCCTAAAGTTTACGTCAAACTGTTCGAAAGCAACTACTTGTACTAGTCCCAATGCGGGTTTAGTCAGTTTGAGAGATATCGTTGAATATGATTGTGTCTTCCATGAAAAAACCCCCTGTTTATTGACATAAGTTCTTGAATCTGATTTGTCTTCATACTTCTGTAATATAGCTGATAGTAGCGTGAAAAAGAAAACAAAAACAATTTCAATATCCTCAAGTTCAGATTGTTGCCCGAATCCTGGTATTGTTCAACTACCTATGTCACGTAAGCCCCGAGCACAAAGCAGGAGCCTGACAATGGCAATATTTATGTTCACTTGAATATTCATTTCAGAACACTTTATTACATTGCGAAAAAGGAATCCGGAGGCGTCGTGAGTGTTCGAATTGTTAAAAAGCATAATTGTGACAAAAGAATGAAACTAAAGAATTTGAAGAATTGAGTAAATTATTCAAACACTACAACACTTGCATGCACTTATCAAAGGAACAGTCGGAATGTTTCTTGGAATTCACCCTGTAAAGACAAACAGTGTCATCGTCTAAGGCGGACAAAGAAAATGATTGGAATATTCCCAGTTTGAAAAAGAGATAATATTTTCCAAAAATAATGAAATGCCATTTGACACCACCTCCTCAAACGCACCCCGAATATCTTACATATTTATACACAAGAACCCAAGGGAATATTACTGACATAAAACTTGGTATGTTTTGTAAATGCCTTGCACAAATGAATTGCACAACCCAAATGTAATTAAGAAAGTAACCCAAACCTAATTAATATTTCCCTCCTGGCTGATTAATGTCATGGAAGCTTCGTTCGTTCGCCGTTCTCAAGACGTTAAAGACATTAGAACGTCAATAACTCTTCAGTTAATTCTATTGGCAATGGTTCATCGGATCGGCAACGTTTTCAATGAGAGGTATCCTGTTGCTTAACATAGGTTTATCTTCAGGCGAGATGACGTGTTCAAGTAATTTAATGTGGACGTATAAACCATCTGACACTGTGACGTCATATTGCTGATGTGCACTGACAGAGAGAAAGAGGGGGGGGGGGGGGGTAGCGGGGAGATCAAGAAAGAGAGGGGGGAAGGGGAGAGAGGGGAGAAGATCAAGAAAGAGGAGAGACGGGCGATCGAGAAAGAGAGAGAGGGGGAGGGAGGGAGGGAGGGAGCGTGGGGGAAATGGAGATTCGAGAGAAACATTTCCAGATAACTCATAAAGTCAGCACCATACATCTCAACAGAACAGCTATTCAATGTATTACGCGTTGTTACATTATCGTATTATGATCTGATCCCCGTAGCCACACGGAGCAACTTACTCACGGTAGAGGTCATTAATCTGGTGCAGATTAAATGCAGACTTAATTTGCGGTGCGCACAACGTGAAACGGTTATGTCTGTTAACTAGTGCTACGTGGGGTGCACAGTTTAAAACACACTGACAGCGCATACAGACAGAACCAGACAGTTTCGGAACGAAAGTTATCCTCCAATTCATTACTATCTCCCAGGATACAGCCAAATCAAACGCCACGTTAATTATAATACAATTACTGTGCGGGATTGCTCACAATGTGGTCAGTGCTCATTACAAAGATCAAACGCCCAGGTAAATCTTTTCATGACGCAAACTTTCATTTAGCGGGCACACGGCCATATTGTCTAATCGAGCAAAGCGGCATGTGGGGGGATTAGTTGAAAACTCAAATTCCGTCCGTTCGGAAATAGATCTTATGGGAAAGGAATCAGTTGTCCTTTGAGGGTCAATTTCAGCGTCCAGCGGATGATGGTGATAAGGTTCTTCATCTGAAACTGTTTACTGCCATTGTTGGAGGCTAATAGATGCCTGTGGTAACACCACGGTAATGTGTCGGAGGAAAACCCGGGGATAGACGGAGTGCAGGCAACCAGTCAGTCCGGCTTTGTACGGCTTTAACGAAAAGTGTTTATCTCCCTTACATAAGAATGCTCGGATTAACAACGTTTACGAAATGGAGGTCAGACAATGGCGGTGCTGTAGTGATGACAGTGACGATAGTGGCGGAGGTGAGGATCACTGAAATAGTGCGTTGGTGGTGAGTGAGTGAGTTTAGTTTTACGCCGCACCCAGCTATATTCCAGCTATATGGCGGCGGTCTGTACATAATCGAGTCTGGAACAGACAATCCAGTGATCAACAACATGAGCATCGACATGCGCAATTGGGAACCGATGGCATGTGTCAACCAAGTCCGCGAGCCTGACCACCCGATCCCGTTAGTCGCCTCTTACGACAGGCACAGTCACCTTGTGTGGCAAGCATGGGTTGCTGAAGGCCTATTCTACCCCGGGACCTTCACGGGTCTAGCTGGTGGTGATGGTGATGGTGATGGTGATGGTGATGGTGATGGTGATGATGATGATGATGATGATGACGACGAAGACGGTGATGGTGATCATCTACATGGTGTGATATATGGCGCCGGCCATTGGATGATAACGATTCTGACGATAATGATGGTCATTAAATCAGGTGTGGCGTTGATGATAATATTGATGATGCTGTCTGTGATGATTACGAAAGTAAACGTAATGATGATTCAACCATCTCCTGCCAGGATAAACCAATAATCAAAAATTATCAAAAATTCCTCCCAACAGACGCTTGGAGCTAATGCGGCATCCAGCCTCGCACAGATTTCTGGCGCCAAAATATTAGCCAACATTCCAACATTAATGCACCGCTCTCAGCAACACCTCCCGCAACACTTTAGCAAATCTAAACAGCAAGTAACAATGTTCATCTTTATCTATCTTGTTTTATTCGAAACGTAGCATTCCCTGAGAGGTAAAAATTCATACATAAATATTCACTTCGAGGCGAGCCCTGTTTCCAAAGTTTTCTATAGTCAAGTTTCACGACCATCGTCAGAGTATATCAAAAGAACAGCGAGTAAAGATCGTTTTAGCATGAAGATGTTCAAACCACGGACATTTCTCGCTTCAGGAAGACGCTCAAACGACGGACGACGCTTTAGGACGACGCTTTAACTACAGAATTTCTCGATTTACGAAGACGCTGGTACCAAACATATTCCTCTCATCGAGATTCCACTCGAACCACAGATATTCATCACTTCATGAAGAGGCCCGAACCACAGATAGTCATCACTTCATGAAGGGTCCGAACCACAGATATTCATCACTTCATGAAGAGGCCCGAGCCACGGGCATTCCTCGCTTCAGGAAGACGCTCGAACCAGACAATCCTCATTTCGGGAAGCCACACTACCCACAATGACTACCTGGCGCACTTCATGCATTCTCTTTAATGAATTTTGTGTTCTTTATCCTAATTTCATGAAGGTGTCATAACCCGGCATTTGGATGAGATGTATTCTAAATAATGAAAACAGTAGCATAATTACTAACCACCATCATCCCCAATTTGCATAAATGTTCTCAAATGCCTTCTAAACTATTCCCACTAAGGGCTGTGATTGCCTATATGAGAGAATATATTGATTAATTGATAGTTCTAAAAAGCTATACACACCTCGCGGCCAAATCAACGTTTGGAATTCTTTCTGATCTTTGCTGAAGACCGAGGAATGTACAATTTATTGAGAAATATATTCAAGAAGTCGCCACAAATTCTCCTTTTCTACTTTACGCAACCTGTAACTACAATTTACTAGAAATAAATCCAATAAAATTACACGCTGACTTTAAAACAACCATTCGGAAGATTTGATAAAAGCGGAAACGGCGCGTACCAAATTCATTTACCAAACACATCTACTGCTTCGTCGTATTGCTGATTCAGGGCCTCCCTATGGTGATTACCAGCCCTGTCTCAGCATGCATAACAACGATTTGGGTTGAACTGTGTTATTCAAACAGCGTTTTCCAGTCACCAAGGAACTGCTTGCTTCATATAAAAAAATGAATGTACACGTTTCGGGCCGTACTTTCGAAACTTCAGGCCCTAATCGTGGACAATGAATAACCGAACTGTAATGGAGAGATTCCTGATACGGAATGTTATGCGATAGAACCAGCTGAATGATCAAACGAGAATCGAGGAGTAGAATTACAAAACTATCCCTTACCAGAATATTCCTCAAAGGTGTTTTTAATAATCGTGTAAAATTACAATTTAAAAACGTTTCTTCTTCCTGATTCTTTGTATTTCAAATCACAACATTTCGTCCATTAGTGATCAAACTTCAACATGTCGGAACAGTTTTGACACTATATAAGAAGGCTTCCTCTTTCTTTCGGCGAAATGGCATTTACCAAACATGTCTTTGAGGCATGGAACTCGTATTCAGCACGACGAAACTGTTATAAAAATGAATTTGCCGTATATCGAAACTCCGTGTCTGCCGACGTGAAAATCTGACTTCAGGCGTTCGGGGCGAAATATGAATTCAAACTGGTTAGGTTTCATTCGAGTTTATGTGCTGTATCTTTGCTTCATAATAGGAGATTTCACACACGTTTTACAGTTCATCGTTATATACTACTCATATTTAGCTAAGGAACACAACTTTGAAATGCAATGGATAAATTGTGTGAATGTTGAAATAATCATGTATAATGTGAGAATGGTTTTATGTCGTGGACGTAAGCTCAGGTGTCAGTTATACCGCTTTTGTGCTATTGAGAACAGCTTTACGCCGTTTTAGCAATATTTCAACAATATTCAAACAATACCATGGCTGAGATCACCGGAAAGGGGCTTCACACAGAATACCAATGAGAGAATCGAACCCGTGACTTAAGCGTGACGAGCGAACGTTTTAACTACTACACTACCAATGTTTATTGAATTTGGTTGTCATATGCCACACGTGCCATCAAACAAAAGGGACTATGTGGAACAGGCATCGGACGCAAGCAACGTTGGTAAAATCTTGTGGTACGTACTTACAAACAAAGAAACACAATTGGAGCGAACCGGGAATCGAACCCGCAGTCATGGGTTTCTGGCGCACCGACTGGAGTGAATTCTGCCCAACGAGTTACCTCTTAGACAATATGGTCTCCCGAATCTCTCAGCAAACTGAAAAAGGGAATGAGTATTCTTGGTACATGCAATCGCTAAAACAGGAATTACATTAAGACGAGTCTAAATATGAAAACATGATGCGGAAGGTGCGCCCTTGTCTTCAGTGAAGTGATGACAGATGATGACGTCGCTCCAATTCGATTACATCACCAATATGTTCAATATTAACATTTCCACCCTCTTCAACGACGACACCACAGATCTCGTTCGTGAAACGAGAGACAAATCACCAAATATAGATTCCACACGGAACGTGTACATTAGGGTCTCTTTGAACAGGTTCCACCTACAGGGGACTGACCTTTGGGAGGACTCCTTAATAACTCCAGCTATAGTAAGACACTCGAAAACACCCTCTCGTGTCTGAAGGTCCGCCGTTAGTACAGAACTTGTACGGCTTCAAGTCTCTCAGACTCAACCTCTTGGCTTCCAGCGAAATACCAAGATCAGAGGTCAACGAAGACGTAGTTGTAGGGGAGGAAGATTGCGTCGTGCATTGCACACAAACACGTTCCTGCGATGTTCGACGATTTCCCTTGTAAAGGTGTTTCACCTTGCGAATGCTCGGGTATATCTAAAGAAGAAGAAGTGACTTTTTGTTTGTTTGTTTGTTATCATTTTTCGTTTGTTTGATTTTTTCAACAGTTTTGCAGGTTTTCGCGGGGAGTACCAGGAATAAACAGTGATCCTCAGTTTGTGAAGATCGATTGATATTCCGTTAACTGATACAATCCTCCATTGGAGATATCACGGGTGGCGGATATAACCCCGGAGGCTAATGGGTTCGGCCGTTAGACTCAAGGCTCGGCGCAGCAATTTAGCTGTGAAGAGTGGCCTCCCTTGTGCGAACAGGAACCAATTATTTGTTCGCTTAGCCCACGCTTCCGCTTTTGCGCTGGTCAGTGGATTTTAGGATAAGGAGTCATCTACCCTTCAAAAACATGGCGATAAGGAATTTCGCCCACCCTAGGCGCGTAGCAAGCCAATTCGTTTTTCCCTGTAAGCCCAATAGCATGCAAAGCTACATATTTAAATAGTGTTGAGGGCTGGCCCAACCTTTTCAGCAACAAGCGCTAGCGTGTTTAAGGCCGGGCGTGATGTTTTTCCTTCTTTCTGTTGATGTTGTTGTTGTTTGTTTGTTTGTTTGTATTTTTTTGTTTTGCTTTTTTGTAATGGTAGCTAAACCCCTACACTCACAAAAATTCAACACTTCCAGAGTTATTTTACCCAAAGTCACAAAAGTAGTGCCTTTAAATAAACTGAAATTTATCTATATGAACCCAACATCTTGTTCTCGCATGTTGCTAACTTTGATCAAGAAAATGACTTGAAATGACTTAAAATGACTTAAAATGACTGGGTAGGCTTTTTGCTCCTGTTTGGTTAAAACATGCCAGTATCAAGTCATCAACATGAACACTCTTTCTGCACAGTTAAAACATGGGTATTTTCCCCACAACGTTTGGTTTCTTTTGTTCTTTAAACAAAATACTTCAAGTGATAAGAAATGCACGTTTCAAGCGGTTTTCATCTTTGCTCCACTTTGGTCGGTTCCTCATACAAATGGACCATCTTCTCAAATACGACGTTTTTGAGACGTCACCATGACATGCCGTCTTAGGCAGAAACCCTACCTTGACGCTATGTGTCGTGAAATGTCAGTTTTACCGCTTTTACGACACGTCACAATTACATGTACACATCCTGAATGAGTGCATATAGCAACAGGTCCCTTTTAGCAATACTCCTGTTATTACAACTGGGGACACGTGAAATGGGCATCACACATGATGCAAATGTTGGGAATCGAACCCGAGTTGTCGGCGTGATAAACAGACGCTTTAACCTCCCTCATCCAGAACGACATTCAACCATTTGGTCGATAATGTTTTACGTTATTATGATGACATTCTCATTCAAATATATTGTTTAGGTACTTGAAGTTAATACATGACGCATCACAGTGAATCGTAATCATATTTCAAAGATCATATTTTATTAGATATGATACTTGAAATGGTACTAAGTTCATACTCAAAGAAACTTACTCTACGTGACAATAGTCCTGGCGGAACATGTACAATGCTGTACAGAAGTAGGTTACCGCGGACGGGTTGTATCAGCTTTCAGTACTTTTTCGTGGAACATCCTCGACCACACACTGGAGAATAATTATGTATACTGAACTGGATAAATACATCAGATCCATTTGTTTCCGCAGCTTCCATCGTTTGGAGGCCAGTGAGTGAATTGTGTTTTACGCCGCTTTTAGCAATATTCCAACAACGTCACGGCTGGGTGCACTAGAAGTGGCTTCGTACATTGTACCCATGTAGGGAATAGAGCCTGGGTCGTCAGTCAAAAATAAACTCTCTCGAGTGAGCGATATTCTGTGCAGCGTTGAATATGAGAGAGACGAATATCGCCTCTTGCAAAAGGAAACTTTGGTGGAAACGTCAACTAAAATATGATCGATATACAATCTAAATTATGAAACATGATGGCAGAATGAACTGAAACATGATCACAACACGAATTTAAACGTGATTCCAATACGAACTAAAGTATGATTCCAATACGAACTGAAATATGATTGCAATGCGAACTGAAATATGATCGCAATATGAAATGAAACTCGATCGCTTCAAGCTCTGAAATATCAACGCAGACGGAGCAATAATTGGAGACAAACTTGTACTCGCATGCACGTATAACTGTATTTCTGCACGTAAACGTTAGTTGTCAGTTCATCTCACCTCACAAAGGTAAACGTAAGTTAGGTACAAAGAAGATTATAGTGTCATTTTTTCATCGGTGTATACAAACGTAACCTGAAACATCACATCTCAGATGTCCTCTGTATTAACGGCTTCGCAAGTAAACCCAAGTGTCCATTCTCCCGAAAGTTTTCCATCTCTAACGCAAACATATTTTTTTCGAAATGACACAACTAATTTCCTTTCCGAGATGCAATGATAAGCGCAGCGGAGCCTACAGCTTGTAGTTAATGAGAAGTTGGCGGTATTCATCCTTCAACAGTTCTTGTATCGAGTGACAGCTCATGTTCTACACAGTAAAATTAAGTTAGAGACAAACAAGTTAGTTCTTGCATTCACCGTAAACATAAAACTGTCTTTACATACAACATAAATAGAACATGCTCTCGTTAAGCGTCAACAAGGAATCCAGGAATCGTTGGGCATCTAACGTTGCGTGTGCTTCGGTGTGATGTGGCCGCCATATTGGAACGAAAACGCGGACGTCGGAGAAAACGGCGAAGATAAATTTTGTTTTAATGATTTGCAGTCATAGGTATTTATTGCCAAGCGGATGTTTAGTTTGTTTGTTTGTTAACTAACGCTGCACTCAGTATTGTTCCAGCTATACAGCGGTCTGTTAATGACCGAACTGGACGAGATAGTCCCGTGACTGGCTAAACGAGAAACGACCTACTCAAATGCGATCCGATGCCACTAAGCCAGACCACTTGATCCGCGTGGAAGCCGCGGTGGCTGAGAGTGTTAGATGGTTGACTATGAGTGCTCTCGATTAGGTGTCTGACTCTGAGAGTGTGGGTATGAAGGAAGGGACTCAACCAAACAAAATCTGTACTTTAATGAGAAAGTGTTAACGCAAAACAGAACAAAATAGCTTCATAATTTACATTTGGCCACTTTTCAAATTGCACTGTGCATTCATAAACCAAAACATTAACGTAACAACGTACACCTCACTTGGGTATACAACGGGTGGCCCTTTCAAACACAGACAACTATACCTCACTTTGGTATACAACGGGTCGCCCTTTCAAACACAGACTACTATACCTCACTTAGATATACAACGGGTGGCCCTTTCAAACGCAAACAACTATAGCTCACTTAGGTATACGATGGGTGGCCCTTTCAAACACAGACTACTACACCTCACTTAGATATACAACGGGTGGCCCTTTCAAACACAGACAACTATACCTCACTTATATTCAGGTATATAATGGGTGGTCCTTTCAAACACAGACTACTATACCTCACTTAGATATACAACGGGTGGCCCTTTCAAACACAGACAACTATACCTCACTTATATTTAGGTATACAATGGGTGGCCCTTTCAAACACAGACTACTACACCTCACTTAGATATACAACGGGTGGCCCTTTCAAACGCAAACAACTATAGCTCACTTAGGTATACAATTGGTGGCCCTTTCAAACACAGACTACTATACCTCACTTAGATATACAACGGGTGGCCCTTTCAAACACAGACAACTATACCTCACTTATATTTAGGTATACAATGGGTGGCCCTTTCAAACACAGACTACTATACCTCACTTAGATATGCAACGGGTGGCCCTTTCAAACACAGACTACTATACCTCACTTAGATATACAACGGGTCGCCCTTTCAAACACAGACTACTATACCTCACTTAGATATACAACGGGTGGCCCTTTCAAACGCAAACAACTATAGCTCACTTAGGTATACATTTGGTGGCCCTTTCAAACACAGACTACTATACCTCACTTAGATATACAACGGGTGGCCCTTTCAAACACAGACAACTATAGCTCACTTATATTTAGGTATGCAATGGGTGGCCCTTTCAAACACAGACTACTATACCTCACTTATATTTAGGTATACAATGGGTGGCCCTTTCAAACACAGACTACTATACCTCACTTGGGTGTACAACGGGTCGCCCTTTCAAACACAGACTACTATACCTCACTTAGATATACAACGGGTGGCCCTTTCAAACGCAAACAACTATAGCTCACTTAGGTATACAATTGGTGGCCCTTTCAAACACAGACTACTATACCTCACTTAGATATACAACGGGTGGCCCTTTCAAACACAGACAACTATAGCTCACTTATATTTAGGTATGCAATGGGTGGCCCTTTCAAACACAGACTACTATACCTCACTTATATTTAGGTATACAATGGGTGGCCCTTTCAAACACAGACTACTATACCTCACTTGGGTGTACAACGGTTCGCCCTTTCAAACACAAACAACTATAGCTCACTTAGGTATACAATGGGTGGCCCTTTCAAACACAGACAACGACCCAGGCCTGAGAAATATACAAAGGAATTATTGATAACATATGCAAAGAATTTACATAATTGACATGGGGCAATAAAACGAATCACGGAACGAAAACGGAGCACGAAATATTCTTGTTCACTCAAACAGTCCTTCCTAAACAACCACGAATAAAGTGCTATACAAATTATTACATTTCCTGATTTATCGCATGAAATATTTTTACCGTGGGCCTCTGGAGGGTAGAAAAGGAAAATTAGTTAGAAATTCCCGCAATATCGCTGTAACTATTCTTCTTGACAGGAATCTGTCACAAGACTGACGTTATCGCACTAGAGTCTAGGCACAGCAAACGTTGCTACGCTGAACAAGGAAGTGTAACCGTAGATTAGAAACCTTTGGGGACTTCTAAATTGAATTAATTTTATTCTCTGTATTTTCCTTCTCGAAAAAGTTGAAATCCTTCACAATTTTAATCGTTGCTAAAAGCAGGTTATGACCCTTTTTTGACTCAATTTATACAAAATGACATGAGATACAAACACGTTGAAATGTAAATGCGAGTGTTGAAAGCAAATGTTTTCTTACCGAAATAACTGTGTTTTCAGTTCGGTATATAGTGAAAAAAATAACAAGAAATAAACGTTTTGGGGACTGAAAGTGCATGCTTAGCATTTTGTTCCGAAAAATCATCCAAGAGATTATCCCTAACAGGTTTTACCAAGAAAAGGGACAAGTAACCCATACTATTATTTTCTACACGGTCAGTGGTGTTAGTGTAGGCAACTGTCCAGTTACGAATATCAGAAAATAATAATAGTTAAGTATGTTTGAGTACATATACACTGTCAACCATTCATAACATGACGAAATATTTCAGTCATGTCGTGAAATGATTAGCCATTTCGGAACCATGGTGTGTAACAAGAATCAGTTTACTTCAGTCATGTTATGAAATTTCATTTCATCTGTATGTGTTTGACAGGGTTTGAGAGGTGCGGTTGCTCTTGACACAGCAACAGGTGTAAAATGCTTCAAAGTCCGGCTGAAGTTTTAGGGATGCTGATATTGTGAATCAGATCCATTTTTGTAGAGTAAGTTATTAAGGGAAATTTCATGAAGTGGCTGACGTATGTATATTGTGGTTTCGCACAGATTTAGTTTGGGTGTTGTTTAACGTCACACTCAGTAATACACCAACTACATGTATACGGCGACTGTCTGTAAATGATCGAGTCTTGACAAAACAATCAAGTGATCAACAGCATGAGCATTGACCTACGTAACTGGGATACGATAGCATGTGGTAACTAAGTCAGCGAGTCTGACCACGCGACTCTTACGACGAGTATGGGATGTGGAAAGCCAACTCTGATAACTCGGATCTTCTCGAGGCATGGAAGTATGATAGCAACTACCGTATAATACCATTTGAACTGATTCAGAGTAGGTCCGAGGTGAGTTAGTGGTGAGGTTCGCCCTACCTCATTTATGTCATAATAGCGTGACCGTTGTTCCCCTTAGGCGACACGAGTCGACCACAGCGGCGGCAAGATGTTCGCGTTTCTGCCTCTTCACACGCACGCAACGCCCAGTGTAAATCAGCTCGATCGGGGTCGGTCAGTGTGATAGATATATTTTCACAAAGCATATTCACTATTATACAGCATCCGGCAATCTTATCCGATTAAATATGTGCTCTTATCTGTCAGGTCTAAATACGCAACAATGTGCAATGTGTGTTGCGATGCCTCTTTGAAGTCAAAAACATGTTCTTGTTTAGATGTGTTTGGATCTGGGTGCTTACCGTCTTTGTGTTTAGGTTCGTGAGGTAAAACGTCAAAGAAAGAGTTCGTTATTTGACTTCCCATGTAACAGGACGAATTACCTCGGTTTATCCACTGCAGGCGTATCTGCTCGTCCCAAGCATCAAGTAATTTACAGTCCTTTGAAAACACACATCATTGTTAACTTTAATAATGAGTTATTGTTATGCTGCACTCAGCAATATTCTGTCTATATGGTCTGCAAATAATTGAGACTGGGTCAGACAATCCACTGATCAACAGCATGAGCATCGATCTACGCCAGTGGGATACTATGTTATGTGTCAATCGAGTCAGCGAACCTGATCACACGATCCCTTTTACAAGTATTGGTTTCTGAAGATCAGTTCTAACCCCGATCTTCGCGGGTCGTTAACTTTGATAAGCACATAAATATATATTAGGTATCTGATCTGTGTCTATCAGTGGATGTACGTAAGAGTGGCAGGGCTTAGCTCAGCTGTGTCAGGCACTGTTGTGTGCGGCAGGAATTCCAAATTATCAAACTGTTTTTGCTATTTTTTTTAGTTTCACCAAAGCTGTAAACATCAATGCAGGTCATACTGTGCCAGTTGGGTAGATCGGTGCTCATGATGTCAATTACTGAAAGTTTAATCAGATACAGCTGTATACTGACCGCTGCCGTACAGCTGTAAAATTGCCGAGAATGGCGTTAAACAGCAACCATCACATACTATGGGAATTTGCTGTTCGGATGAACGAGTGAGTTTAGTCTTTACGCCGCGGTAAGCAATATCCCAGCAATATTCCAGCAATATTCCAGCAATATCCCAGCAATATTCCAGCACTATCACGAAGGGGGACACCAGAAATGGGCCTCATACATTTTATAATATGTGGATTCAAACTCGGTTCTTCGGCGTGACGGGGGAACGCTTTGTGCAACCCCACCGCCCCCACACTCTTTGAGCCACCAGATCTGTACTGAGAATTCGCTATTAACGAAAACATCTTATTTCTGAATGGACTTTTCAGTGTGCTAAATAAAGAGCTTCTCATAAAAAGGCACAATTTAAAAATATAAAAAACGTAATTTCTTAATCATAATCGATAATCGTTAGGTCGAGTTAATCATCGGATTAATATTTTCAAGAGTCTGGGAAGCTTCCTTATTTTAATAAATCAAATAGAAGCCATGCTTTTTATACGGCTGTTTTGATGAAGGGTATTTACTTGCATTAAAGTTGGATAGGGCGCTAATCAACTTGTTTGCAACAGGCTCTTGCAACATGAACAATGTTTGGAGAGTTTTATAACGTCAAGAAAAGATCGTTCGTTGAAGCGTTGAGATATAAAGAGACTGGAAGGGTGCACAGTAGAGAAGGCAAAACATGAAAGCATCGTTTCATTTTTTTCAATTTCTTGCGATTAGCGTAACATAACCTAGGGTAACTTATCGCACAAAAACCCTTAAACTTCAAAGCAAATGGAACAGGGAACGCGTTCAGCTATTTAGGGTCTTTGACGATAATGGTGGTTTTGCACCAGATGATCAAGCTCAACCAAATGCCAGTTGCTGATGTTACAGTGATCATACGATGTAGGGGGTAGATTTGAATTGCGAATAGATCGGTTTTGGAAATATTTAAATGTTTTCCTGAGAAACGTATAGTGAACGAAGGAACTGGTCCTATGCATCAGTCAATGTTTACAGTTCGGTAAACCTTGTTAATTCAGACGCAGGAAATGAACGCATTCTTAGGTGAAATTCATTTCCGTTGAGTCTATTCTTCGATTTTGTTCATAATTACAATGACATGATTACGTGGGGACTCTGGCACGTGCCGTTTTGAGAGAGAGAGGGGGAGAGAGAGAGAGAGAGAGAGAGAGAGAGAGAGAGAGAGAGAGAGAGCACATTTTCTGGCGTACCCCGTAGAGATATAAAGGGCGTACAACTAAACTCAATCACTCACTAAGGTTGTGGGTCAAAATGCCGGTGTGGGGAATAAATGAAGATGGTAATATTAACGAATAACAGATTTCTTGGTTAATAGATTTGTTGGTTCGATGTGAAAGACTATGAATGGTTACTTAGACAAAGCGAGTACTTACTAGCGTGTGAGTCGGCCACGTTAAATGTTCATCGTTCATTTCATGGATGGATTGACGTATCAGAGGAGGTGACTTGCAGTTGTTTCATTCTGTGTCACCCACCTCCATCACGTTTGACGTTGATCGTAATAGCAATCATTATATTAACAATCATATATTTACAGGTAGTAGTAAACAACCAACAAATAACAAACAAACACATGCTTTCAGCTTCCCAAAATAAATAGCGCAGCCCAAAATAGAGCAAGGCTCCACAAATGACAATGATCTCTGCCGCGTCATACACCGTGGGTTTCACATCAATGGCAAACAGCTAAGAATTGCGTCACATCGAACTTCCACCCACCCTAAACTGCAAGCCAGAGCCATATTTATAGCTCTGGAAAGGGCAAGGCGCATTCTCAGATTGCGCTAACAGCGCAATTGTAATCTGAGATGTCTTGGATTCTATATATACATTGATCATCTCCTGCTATTTCTTCGTTAGCAAAAAACTCAAGATTTTAATTGTTTTCTGTGTGCTGCTCATCTCCCGAAGCAACAACAAGTATTCATCTTTCATGATTCACGCTATGTTATATTCATAATATGCCAAGTGTGTATCTAAATAGAATGGCACGTGTGATTTCCCATTAAAAAGTTGAGCAATATTTGTTTACGCCTGGTGTTACTTCTCAGTGAGCAACGTGTTTTTGTGAGAACTTCAAACCATTGTATCTCATAAGTTAAAAGTTATAATTAGTCTTAGAGAAATACTCATCGGAACATGTTTGTGTACAGTGAGCAACCTTTAACCCAAACCCATAGAAACCAGACTGAGTGAGTGAGTTAGTTAGTTTTACGCCGCACTCAGCAATATTCCAGCTATACGGCGGCGGTCTGTAGATAATCAAGTCTGGACCAGACAATCCAGTGATGAACAACATGAGCATAGATCTGCACAATTGGGAACCGATAACATGTGTTAACCAAGCCATCGAGCCTGACCACCCGTTCACGTTAGTCGACTCTTACGACAAACATAGTCGCCTTTAATGGCAAGCATGAGTTCCTGAAGGTCTATGCTATCTCGGGACCTGCATGGGTCATAGAATCCAAAAGTCTGTGCTAAGGAGAGCCGCGGTAGATTTCGTCTTCAGCAACCCTTGCTTGAAGCTTGTAGCTTGAAGCTTAAGAAGCAGCTGATGAAATCGGGTGGTCAGGCTGGCAGGCTCTTTGCTGACATATGTCATCCCAGTTGCTTAAACAGATGTTCATGATGTTGATCACTGGAATGTCTAGTTCAGGCTCCATTATTTACAGCTGTACTATTACTGAGTGCGACGTAAGGTAAAAATCAAACGAACGACGTTCACGACACACACTATATTAAATTTGTTATCTTGATCCCAGCACACAAATCATGACTGATAACACCTTCAAGAGGAGGTGACGCTCGGGACGATATGTTTTCCTGTTTTAATAACTGATTCCCAAACTCCGGACCTTCAAAATAATACCGATAGAATGTTTTGAGTTAAATTAACAAATCAGCAATGCTCGTCCTGTCATATCTTTACTTTGTTGCTTGTGCTTTCCCAACAACAAGCTTTATACATTATTGTCAGAGCGTTAGAGCATGCAGCATTTTCCGAAAACTTCGAATGAATCTACGCTTGCGAGCCCGATCAGGCAGTTCAAACACAATCAACTCTTGATATACCTGGGTGACTAACACTGGCCGGCTGCGTACATTGTAAAGTGCTTTTAAAATAAATATGTCGCGTTGATGTGTTTATCGTTGTCAGGAAAACAGAATGCGTCTTCTGAAGCGCTCGACCAACCGGATGTGCAATGAAGACAAAAGTAAATATGATGATCGACCGGGCGATGAAACGAAATATGGACCAAATATTTAATCATGGTTCGGGCTAGTAAAGAAAAGATAAATGTGTCTTAGTGGGTCGCTAACGGTATTTTGTCACGTAAAGGCTGTAGTCTGAGGTCTAGTAATTAGAATGGAATTTTTACAGATTTTTATACATTAGGGCTCGTCCGTTTTGTTCAAGCATGGTAGAATCTGTTTAATGTCACGTGGTTCTCCTACACCTCAAGTATTTGCACATGTTTCATAACAGAAATGATTGAGCAAAAATAAAATCCGTCATGTAGTTGGAGTAAGAACGACCCATTTGGTATTAATACAGCAATTTCACGACGGGGACACCAGAAACGGGCTTCGCACACTGTCCCCATATGGGGGAATCAATTGTTAGAATTTTGTTAGTGGCTAAATGTCTAGTCGGCTGAGGTTCATTTCAACGAAGGGTATCCTCTTAAGCCGTATGGTGCACAGTCGACTGGATTGGGTGGTTGGGAGGCCGAGTACTTAAAGCGTTCTCTCGTTACGCCGAACCACGGGTTTGATGCTACACTTGAAGCCTGTTTCTGGTCTACCCACACATTATTGCTGGAATATAAAGCAGCGTGAAAGCCAACTCACTCACTCACTAACTCACCGAGACCCACTCACTTACCCACTCACTCACTCAAGTAATAAATCAATCAATCACGCAGATCCACTCACCCACTCACTCTCTCACTTACTCACCCAGACACATTCAGTCACCCAGCCACTCACTCCCTCACTGATCCGGAACCACTCAATCAATCAATTATTCAAATACTCACTCACTTACTCACCTACCAACTCAAGTACCCACTCACTCACTCACTCGCTCGGTTGGCACTTTGATACAAGCTGAAATACGGATAGTAAAATGAGTTGCACAGGAATACGTGTTGCAGCTTAAATACACAAATCCTGAATGCGACTCACCATCGTTGACCCCACAACACTATCTACGACAACAGCCTATCCTACACCTACGACTGCAACCCATCACATAATCCTCTCTGTGACATACAGACATTCTTTGATATATAGATCGTAATTACGTTTTCGTCCCAAAGAAGAATTCTGTTACCCAGTACCCAAGAAAATAGCACAGCCAGTTTTGGAATGCATATTTATGTCCAGGCAAACACGCCATGTCACTCTGACACACGAATAATAATTTTATTAGTCATCTCTAAAAACTGTTATTTTCCGATCTGCTCTATACATATAGGCATATATCTCTGTCAATGTTCAACATTCAACAGCGACAGCCTATTTGCTGTCTCAACTCAAACACAAGGCCAAGGGGTACGGTACTTGTCTGAAAACCCTCTGGGTAATATGTTGTTGCGTTAAGCGTTCATTTTGACGAGGAACAATCACAATCAAGAAAGATGAATCGACAAAGGCAATGAAGAAGTTACAGTCCGCACATATCTTCTCCAACCCCTATTACCACCCCTACCCCTACCCCCTTCCGCCCCCACCCGAAACGGAACCCGTTAATCACCATTGTGATGCCACGTCCCTCGTATCTACTGTTGCTCTCCAACAATTAGAGAACGATGTCTTTTATCGGCCTGAATACACAATGCCTATTTGGAAAAGATTGTCAAATGTAATTTATATCATATTTGGCATTACTATCCCTCAGTAAAGTACATCCGGGATTCGAACCCAATCTCTGTAAGTCGACGGGATGGATTTTGACTCAGCATGTTGCGATTAAGTGCCTTGCTAAGAGTCTGGGTTTGAATCCCAGACGGGGCTCAACCAGTTCTGGAATCTGTGCTTTAGGGATATGGTGTAATTTCCAATTCCAACCTCGAATAACAACTTTTCCCTGTATGAACAGAAACTTTACCGCCATTCCGAGATCGTTGAATCAAAGCGTGATTACTTGAAGCATCATCGGGTTTCTACAAAGATGAGTGTTTGTGTACACGCAGTTGTTTACACTTTTGTTTAAGCTCCGTGGGCTTTTACAGAATCCGTGCTCATGAAGTAGTCGTTGCTGGCACTATATGAGTAGATGCGGCAGTAGAGATATCAGCATTGTCGTTGAAGTAGTGATGGTTTTAATTTCAGTAGTAGTAGGAGTTGTGGTAGTAGTAGTAGTAGTAGTAGTAGTAGCAGCAAAAATAATGGTAGTAGTTGTAGTCGCTGCAGCAGCAGTAGTAAGAGTAGTAACTAGGGGTAGTGGTTGTTGGTATATAGTGGCAGTTGTATTAGTAAGTAGTGGTAGCAACGATAATAGTAGTAACAGTGGTTGCTGTAGTTGACGTACTAGACGTAGCAGGAGAAGCAACATCAGCAACAATAGTAGTAGTGGTAACAGAGCAACAACAGTAACAGTAGTAGTTGTAGTTGTAGCAGCAGTAGTAACAGTAGTAACTCGTGGCAGTGGTGGTTAGTATACAGTGACAGTGGTATTAGTAAGTAGTGGTGGCAACAGTTCCATTATAGCGGTTCCATTATTAACACCTGCAGCAGTAGTAGTAGTAGTAGTAGTAGTAGTAGTAGTAGTAGCAGCAGTATAAGTATTAGCAGCTGTAGTAATGTAACTGTATCAGTAGTAGTAATGGCAGTAGCCACAGTAGAAGTAGTCGTAGAATGAGCCAAGTAGTAGTAGTAGTAGTAGTAGTAGTAGTAGTAGTAGTAGTAGTAGTAGTAGTAGTAGTACCTCACTAGCTCTCCATCTTGGTAGATGCAACCCCAGTGCACTGATGCAACTGTAGATGAGCTTCAGCGACGCGTCCGCGTGCACTTGGCAACGTTTTGTTCGCTCCAAAGCAGCATCATGTTATTAAGGGCAGCGGAGTGCTTGCAGTTACAAGCACCACTCTCTCACAGCGGAACCTAATCTGTAGTTTGTGTCATGAAAAACGATATTCAATTACACCGTGTTAAAACAATGAAGCTTATTCCTTGAAGTGCTATTTCGACACAAATAACAAACAGGGTTATCTGCCCTTGGTTGCGAATGAAAATCTTCAGTAAACAAAGTGGGCGGCTAATGCTGTAGACAAAGCTTATAGGTAAACACTTTTTCGTACTTTCCAATTGTTTATGCCTGCAAAGTGATACGGTTTTGGCAGATATATGTTATGAAGGACAGCACAACCAACACAATGCTTGTTCGGATGAAGAGGATATGCTAATAGCGAATGCAGGAATCGTAAAAGTTTTCTTCTCAAAGAAACGTGGAGGTGAATATACCACATTTAAATCTTTGTGTTTGAAATATGAGAACTGGATCGTTTTTATGAAGGCGATGTTCATGGGAAGATGCAACAGAATTTACCCTTCCCGTCTTCATTTTTTGTTGAAGTCTGTAGGTGAATATTACTTTTTACGTACCATTAAACAATGTCCCAGCGTTATCACGGTAAGGACACCGTGACAGACTCCAGGGAACATTTTACCATATACGTAATCAAAACCGTGCCTTTAGCATGATGGGCAAACACTTTAACTACTTGGATACCTAACCAAATACACAGAAGACTTCGGGAACTTGAGTGAGTGAGTATCATTTTACGCCGGTTTTAGCAATATTCCAGTAATATCAAGGTGGATGACACTAGAAATGGGATTCATACATTGTACCCATCTAGGGAATCGAACTCGCACTTTCGGCATGACTTGGCCAGGCTACCATGAAGTCAGTTTGACACACACTGAGGGCCCGGGTTCGATCCCACACATGGGGGCAATCTGTGCCACTCATCTCTGGCGTCCCACGTCCTGACATCGTTAGAATATTGTTATAGAGGGAGTAAAACTATCCTCACTCACAACTATGTATTGGTTAAGTCTCATTCGAGAATCGATCATACACTCTCAGAGTAGAGGACAGCATCGCCAGTACTCACAGTCGGCGATCTCACCCACTCAGGCACCCAGGCTTCCTCAAAAACCGGATTCTGACACCTGGTAGTCTAGATCGCGTGCTCTGTGTACCCCTCTGACAGACGTGAATTAGAACAGCTCCTATATTTCATGATTTTCTTAATCAGCAAAAATAACATTTCCCAACACAATTT
The DNA here is from genome assembly GCF_037392515.1 of Haliotis asinina. Lineage (NCBI taxonomy): Eukaryota > Metazoa > Mollusca > Gastropoda > Lepetellida > Haliotidae > Haliotis > Haliotis asinina. The sequence goes on from NC_090280.1 coordinate 39,359,975, forward strand.
AGTTTAGCGATTGTTTCCGGTATTTAAATCAAGCCTGTGTGCTATCTACAGGTTTGCATGTGGAATATGATCATAACATCGCGTCCATCGTTTCTAAGACGCTGCATTTCAGCTTAAGAGGAAGCGCTTAATTTTAACACATTACTTGAAGCGTGACCATTGGGTGGTAAAGTTATTTCCAAGGGCGCTGTGTGATATTTAAGTGAATAAAACATCCCATGTATTTCCATCTGTTTATATTTTGGGAAAGAAATGTGTTGCGGTTCAAAATGCTCCTTGACCTTTCTCCACATACCCACGGGATGATCATTGCGGCGACTTACAGACCTTAACTCGCCAGGCCCGTTGTTATAACATTACATGGGTCCAGAGCTCTGACTCAGATCGTATTTCTGATCTTAATTCAGATAATCTGTCATTTCACTTTTGGTGTTTCATACGGATCCTCCTCAGATGTCTGATTCCAGTGTTTGACCGCAAGTACACGATTCGATTCCGGAACACAAATTGGAGATTTCATAATTTAATTTGATGCATACCCTAGGGACGATATTTGATAAATTCCTAAATTTAGATGTTTGAGCGATCTTATTGATTGCTAAAATATCTTATTCACATTCCAAATATTAGATTTAACATATCTATGTAACATTCGCATTATATAGATGGCACGTTAAGGGTGGCGTAAAGAGATGAAAGTGCTTGCGTATAAATTAATTAAATTCATTCTGAGTTCATTTGTGAATATATATCGGGTGCGAGATTTGGCAATCAACACTTTGGGATAATTAGGAAGCTCATTTTTCGCCAGGCGATTATCCCAGGTTACTTCCAGGGATTGTTTCAATTTCCTGCTCGGTATCTGCTACGTAACTGAAAGTGGCAGAGTTGCTAACAATGAGTGAAATTACTTAGATTGACTGCGGGCAACTTAGATCTGTAGTGACTGCGAGTGGCAAATTGTGACTGAAAGTAACAAAGAATGACTGACGGTGAGTTGGAGTGACTGTAGTTGATTTAGAGTGACTGAGGGTGACTAGGAGTGACTGAAAGTAACTACGAGGGTCTAAGTGACTGAGATCGACTGAGTAACTAAGAGTGGGGAATAACGGGGCGGGGGGGGGGGGGGGGGTTACTAGTAGTAACTGATAAGTAACAAGCCTAACCGAGAGTGACTGGGAATGAGTGAAAGTGGCACAAACTGATTTAAAGTATAATCTGTATAATTTCAATATTTCGCTGGATAACATACTGTCCTGAATCACCTGAGTGAAGTTGCATCATAAGTTGCAAACATACATTGCGATAAGCGAATTCCAGTCGATTAACATATTCTGCACATTCAAGGTCAGAGCAGGTCTATATGTTTCACAGTGAAATATGGCAAAAATATCACTTTATTTGCATTGGAAAGGTCTTGGTACAAAAAGTAGCGAAACCATAAATATTTCAGTGATAATTTCACACACCAGGCATGAATAGTTAGACCAGGAATTCAATCAGGTAAGTGAGTAAGTTTAGTTTTTCGCTGCTTTTAGCAATATGCAAGCAAATATTACAGCGGGGAGACCATAAAATGGACTTCACTCATTGTGCCCATGTGAGGAATTGTACTCGGGTCTTCGGCGTGACGAACGAACGCCTGAACTACTGCGCTACCCACCTCTCCAATGAGACATTAGCGCTAAACGCTGACATTTCATACAACTGTACTTACATATATATCTATGGTATTTGGTGTTTGGGATGGGTTTTTCCTGTTTTGTGTCGAAATATTGAATACTGGGCTTCTATGGTGGCATGTAACCCTGTGTACAGCTGGCCATAAATCAGAGTGTGGCGGAGATTACGTGGATGGGTGACTGTGTTTGGCACATGATTCTTTAGATTCCGTGACCTCTTCCAATACTGCTTGTATGTTGTTTGCTCACAGCAATATTATGTCAGGTGACGATCTGTAAATAATCAACTCTGGGCCAGACAATCAAGTGAGCGACCAATAACGGATCTTTCTGTGCAACTGGGATACGATGACTGAACGGTAATGAACGACGCTAAATTCACTCACTTACTTGATGCTGTGGAACCTTCTATTATTCTCAGAGTTTGTGTTGGGCGAGAACATCTTTTATCAGTCACATCTTGAAAACACTGCATTTCCTTCAGTGACATGAACCCAGTCAAGTTCGTTTTTGAGGCACAGTACATTAATTGTCAGGAAATAAAATGTGTAAACCCGAGGATAATTCCCTTTTGGTATTCCTTTCTTGAAACCGCATTATTAACAGCAATCAGTAGAAAAGAAAATATCATAAATAGTGGCCACAATGCTTGTGATCTGTGTACAGTGTGAAACAAACAAAGAACCTCAGCATTCATATCTTGCGCAAAGCGTGTCCCCAAAGGATGGTTTTAATACAAATACAAAAAATCAAAGAAACAGATATATAATTACATAAACATGATCTGTTCAACCTCGGATGTGCTGGGAATCAAGTTCTCTGAAGTTAGTTTTAACCACATAAATATACATGGCACATCAATGTTAACCAGTTGTTTATTACATCAGTGTTTTTCTGGAATTTTTTTGGTAACGCGTGCTGCCTCGCTGCAACAAATTCATTTAAAATGCTTCGAAAATTGGATTTGAAGAAAAAGCTTTGGACGCCGCAAACTTATTTTAAAATACAGTGAGTGAATTTAGTTTTACGTCGCACCTTTATGGCGACGCTATGTAAATAATAGAGTCTGGATCAGGCGATTGAGTGATGAAAAGCATTAGCATCGACCGACGTAACTGGGTTACGATGACAGGTGTCAACCAAGTCAGAAAGTCTAACCACCCGATCCAGTTAGTCGCCTCTTACGACAAGCATTAGTTACTGAAGATCAGGTCTAACCCGGGTATTCCCGGGTTAGAACAATCATCACGTTCGTACCTATTGTTTATATTTTTCACTATCGATTATTCATTTCTTGTTTGTTCCTTGGCAGCTATCATCAGTTAGGGAAAAGTACTTTCTCTAGATTGGCAGGTTATTTTTTTATATTTGTTTAGCTTATTAGAATATGAATGTTTTTTAGGCGCTCACGGTCTTTCATTTAGAAATACTATCGAGAAAATCGGTTAAATGTTCTTTGGAAGCAATCAGGAGAACTAAGTGAATAGTAAAGTCTTCTGATTCTAGTGCCTAGATTTTCGAAGTTCTCTTAGCGCTAAGATAGTCGTAAGTGCCATTCATTAACATTAACGTACGACTATCTTAGCGCTAAGAGAGCTCCGAAAGTCTAGCCCCAGATTACAAAAGGGTCGTTGGAGTAGCGTAGTGGTTGGATAACGAACAAGAGAAATCATGTTTTATTTAATTTCCAGAATTTCACCCACTGGGCAATGCATACCTTGTCATGAAACCCGGAAAGGAATAGAGGAAAACTTGCACTTTCAAGTCTTCCATTATTCGAGATTAGTTCGCTCGTCACGTCGAATGTCCCGATTCGATTTCACAAATGGTACAAGGTGTCCGTCGCTGTGATGGTGCCGGAATTTGTCAAAAGAGGTGTACAAACTATACTCAGCATAGTATTAGTAACTGAAGTGTCTTGTGGATGGGGTCAAATCCTACGGTATCCTTACAATATGAGACTGGTTTCACATACCAGCCATTGTACACCATTGACGTACACGACTTATGACCATATCCTCACTGCCAGGGGGCCTTCTCTTGGAGAACCGTGCCTTGATGGCTCCGTCCAGTCGTTGCCGTACCAACGTCAAAACTAATTCATATCGTCAATCTTTTCACGCGCGTTGTTATCTTCAACACGACCACATCGTGTTCCCTTAATGAAAAGGACTAACACGGTTCATTCACTAACCCACCAATCAAAGCTAACGTATAAAGGAGATCAGTGATTGGTTGACATGTCACTCACTTTTTTGCAAGGGGCTACTGAATTTGTGTCTGCCTTCGGGCGCTTTGGGCCATACGCCTTCTGGTGTTCAGAATGAAGGTCAGTGTGTAGCGTTATTGTGTTACATTGTGTTACGTCGTTAACATCCGCGTGGCGTGTTAGTTTGAGATGCTATTAAAGAATAGCAAGACGAATTCCTTCTGATTATCTTTTTTAGCATGGCCGCTAGAAGACGGCCGATAACGAACACCCTGGCGCATGCGCGCATGTATTTGCATGTACATATTTTGGTACATGTGTACTTGTCAAAGTTTACGGTTTCCCAAAGTTCAGTCATGAGGCATGGCGGGTGAGCTGTCTAAGGCGCCACGCCAGTGACCCAGCGACTTCAAGGTGACTGGATAGAGCCCACCTAGATGTGACTCGGTGTGAACCCGTGTACAGAACGCAACCCTGTGCATTAAATTGAGTGTAAACACGTAGTTGCCTGCACACCAACGTCTAGTAAACTATTAAAGTGTTGGGATCAGTCCATCCATCTGTGAATCGGTACCTCGTAAGAATGCCTTGGTTTACACATGTCATCGTATGACAGTTCCGCAGACCCATACTGTTGGTCACTGGATTGTCTGCTCCAGGCTCGATTAGTTACAGAAGACTGTAATACTGAAATACTGCGACGTAAAACAGAAAATAGATTCGTGTGTTACAGATCGCCGCAATACAGCTGTACTATTGCTGACAGTGGCGTCAAGCAACAAACAAACACACAATAATACAGTAGGTAAAAACACGTTTCTGGTAACCAATTACGCGCTTAAGTTTTTTCCCACAAACTCTAAGAATAAACACTGTTGAATGTGGGGCTAAACAAATCAATTGTTATCACGTAGATACTCAGTAAAAAAATAAAATAAGACTAGGTGATTAACGTTTTACGACGGTAGCGTCGCCACTAAATCGACCCTTATAAGGTCAGGGTTGAACCTTTCACTCCCAACAATACTGTGCTTTAAGTGGTGTGTAGAACCTATGATAGAAATCCCCATCACGACGACGAGTGTTTTCACGTCCTCAATCTCTGACTGATAGACTTGTGCTTTTCATTTATCGCTTGACCGAATCTATCTGGAAAAGTCAGCATCTGTCCACGCGGATAGGACGCAGAATCAGACGCGAGCATGGTAGCGTAAACGCGCGCCGTCTTCCGGTGCGCCGTCCTTCGAGGATACTATTAGCCGGAAGATTGATATTGGCAAATTAAGCTGAGACCTGAGACGACTTGAGTTTGAACGTGTATCCGTGGTTGCTTTTAGTCGTCAATGTAATCTTCCGTTTGTATGAGAGAATTGTAAATATAGTGTAATAGGTGGGACTATTTGTGAGGGAGCTAACACATAGAAACGATCCCTCGAGGCGACAGTTTCTATAAGAATACGCCGATTAGTGCTCTTGACTTGTCAGCAGGGAGAACCGTCAGTGCTTATGATTCTCAGCGTGAAAGAAACAGTCGTTGCTCTTAGTTACCAGAACACGCGTTTCCAAATATCATTTTTGAGAAGCTGAAAACGACCGTAAGCATTCTTGTAGGGCGTCACGTGACAGTCATGTGATAGTGACCCTCCTCTTTCTCGTTGTTATAATGGTTATGTCGTGTCATTTAGTCCAGTAAACATGCTTTTAAGAGGGTTGTGTTGTCAAGTGTGTTAGTTGTTTTTCAAAGGAGCAGTGCACTTAGATCGATCGACATCCCAGAATGTATTTTAACAATGTCATAAAAACAAAAAACGTTGGATGTCAACGATGATGTCGCAAATTACTTAAAATGTCTTATTCGTCGAAGCAGCACTAATGACTCTGTCTAGACAAACCTGACTAGACAGTCTAGATTTTGACCACACGGCAGCGCGCTCTATCTTCCCTGACGGGTCTGTGATAAATCACGCGGTGATTATTCTGGTGCATTGTTCGCCCAATTTGTCAAGTACTGTTTCCGTGTCAATGATACAAACAGAAAACGGCGAATAATTGACAAATTGAAACTTTCACACTCTTTGGTCATTTATTTGTTTGTCAGTTGTCCCCACGGAAAAGCGTACAGGATCAAAAAATCACTAAACCAAGCATTCATACGAAGTCCCGACTTAAACAACACACTGAAAACGACACCAAGCATTTGTACACGAAATCTTTACCTAAGCACAAAACTCAGTCTCGACCCAAAGGAGTACATGTGTAAAAACCTTGACTAATCCAAACACTTAAACACAACCTTGACTGTCTCGAGCACGTAAAACAAAATTTATCTGAACAGAACACTTACAACAAATCTGGGATAACCCGAACGCTTACAAAAGACGTTGACTAGTCCAAACACAAAATTACGCAAAACCTTGACTAAGTCGAACACTTACCCAAAACTCTGGCTAACCCGAACACTTACACAAAGCCTTGACTAACCCTATCACTTACACAAAACCTTAATAAACTGAGCACTTACGCCGAAACTTGACTAACCCGAACACTTACACCAAAACTTGACTAACCCGAACTCTTAAACAGTGACACAAAACCTTGACTTAAATGAGCACTTGTACAGAACCTTGACCTAAAAACCTTTAGTTATTGAACATTTACACAAAGTCTTCACTTAAAAAAACCTACAGCAAATACGACTATTTATTCAAAACACTACTTAACCATTACGCGCATCACGGGACATCACGAGATTTCGCGTGAGTGACTTCCTGCGCGAATCGACCTGAAGGCCAGATCATCAAGGGGTACAACGAAACCCGTACTCCATTAAATAATGTCCACTTCGAATTTGTGCGGATGGATGAATCGTGACGTGGAAATGCACTTTTCCTGGTTAGGACTTACGGGTTTCCGACGATAAGGAGTTGTGGTACAAAAATACCATATTGAACTTTGAACCAAACAGACAAGAAGAAAAAAGAGACGTGACCTAAACAGAATTTCCTTTCTGCACACGGTAGCTAAAAGTGACGAACGACGTTAAAGATATACAAAACGGCAAACAGGCCACTCAGAACATGCCACTGTAATATAATTACATTTGGGGGATGATGAACGAATGGAGTTCCTGAAAATGGATGCTTTAAAGAAAGTTTCTTGTGATGTCCAGCTCGGAGAATCAGAGGACCTACCTGTTCAGATGGATGATCTGGATCAATATCTGTATCCAACTTCTTTTATGAGAGAAAGTCTACCTGGAAAATATGAATGTAATAAGGCTAATAAAGTAGACGCTGGCAGCGGACAGGAAGGGAGGGGGCTCGGGGGAGTATGAATAGTGGGGATATCTAGGAAGTCTTGTCATGGCACAAGTACTTTGAGAGCTCTGTTTTACAATCCAAAAAGACTTTGTTCATATTTTGATATGAAAAGTTTGAACATATGAAATGTGATGTGTTTTTCAGAAGTTTTGACACTAAAGTATTGCCAGTTTTGCTTTATGGTGAAGAAGTATGGGGTCTAGACTGTGACAGTAATTCGACTTTTGAAACAGTTCATACCCTAGCGTGTAAACATTATCACGGTGTTAAACTGTGTTCTCCCAATCACGTTGTACGTGACGAAATCGGGAGATATCCAATGTATATCTTTGCATGCAAACGCTGTCTTATGTATTGGTACAACGTGTTAAACATGCCTTCTACACGTTTTCCTCTAGAAACGTTACAATTTACTAGATGATTCAAATGGTGAAATTAACTGGACATCAAAACTGAAAAACTTATTGTATGTATTGGGTTTGGGGTACGCATGGGAAAATCAGTTCATACTCAGTGTAAACCTTTTCATTTCTGAGGTCACAGCTAGAACCCGAAACATATTTACAAGAATGGCATTTCTCGCTGTTTGCTGGCTCTAAAACCCATTCCTGTTCTCAATTTAGACCTCTTTGTAGTATTGAGCCATATCTCCATTACATAGCTATCAAGAAATTCCGTATTGCTTTAGCTAAATTCAGGTGTAGTTCACACCAATTGAATGTAGAAATGGGTAGAAATACAAAAGCACAAAAAAGCTTAGTGAAATGTGTTCCTGTAACTAAGTTGAAAATGAGCATCGTTTCTTGTAGATACGCACTGCTTACGCTTACGATGACCTACGTAACAGTTTTATTCCCGCTGATGTTTTCGCTCATCCAACCTTGTGTAAATTCAACCGATTAATGTGTAAGGCTACTCCTATTGTCATGCGAAATCTTGCCATGTGTATATTTTACGCTAATGATCAGCGTCACCGCAACTTGAAGGCTACAAATGCATCTGTACCACGAGCTGGGGGCCTACATTCACACGAATAAAGAAAGAAAGGTGGATAGGGGGTATTGAAAGTATTTTAGAACGTCCCCTGAAGGTTAAAATTACATTTCTTTTCTATTTGTTTACTTTGTTTCTTGTTTGAGGACACACCCAGATTTTTCTAGCCATGTAGCAGCGGTCTGTATACAGTCGGGATTCGAACAGACAATCACGTGATCGACGTTATGGGCATTCGGATCCGAGATTATGACTAACCAAGTTTGACCAACCGATCCCGTCATGACAAGAAAGGTTTGCCATTGGCGACGTAAACATAGCTAGAAAAGAGAAGCAGAGTGCGATTGTTCTGATCAGATGTTCTTCAAAAAGGAGGGACACGTGTGTTTGACTTTAGAACCCCATGAAGATTCGAGTTACAATTGATCTTCAGTAATAGATGTCAAACGAGACCGGGTGGTCAGGCTCGCTGATTTGGTTGACACATGCCATCGTATTCCATTTGCGTAGAACGATGATCAGGCTGTTGATCACTGGACTGTGTGGTCCAGACCGCCGCCATACAGCTGGAATATTGCTGTGTTCGGTGTTAACAACACACCAACTGACCAAATCTTACCTTAATGAAATAAAAAATGTTATTAAGCTAGTTTGACACTCGGGCAGATCCATAAAATACGTAACTGTAGTGACCAGACCCCTGGAGTGACCAGATTCCAGGCCAGTCATACACGATATCAGACCAATAGGCATTCTAGATCCGTGAACAGACCATTGTCTGGACCACTGAACAGAATATTCATGACACGTCTACAGACCGTAGACGGGATCCGAGAACAGAAGGCATGAGCAGATAGTAACTTAGGCTCGCCAAGAACGGTCTAGACTAACAACTAGTCTCTGAAATGAACATATTCTACAAAAACAAGACTCATAGTAAATAAAACTAAAATATAATGAAAAGCAGCCCTGGGACTTCAATTTCAGTGGACATCTAGACTTGACACATTTCCGGGGTTTTCTTGGATAGATTTGCTTCAAGGTCTGTATGGCAGACTAAGCACGGCTCAGAACTGTTACCAGAGCATATCCATCAGGGCAACAGAACACAAAGAATAACTTCTCCAAGCGAACATACCACATAAGAAAAAAAAAGAGTGACTAAACAGAGAAAGCGAATGAAAAAAATACCATACAACCAATAAATCAAATGTTCCAGAAAAAAATAATAGACAATTATTGTCCATTTCTCACTGAAAAACAGTTCGTGATGGTCAAAGCTCCGTTAAGTACCTCTTCGTGAACGATTAGTGTCACTCAAACGAAAAAAATAATTTAAGCATTACAATCACAAAGCGTTAAAACCATATATCGGAAGAAGGGCAATAAAAACCAAAAATCCAAGTCTTAAAAAGTAGAAACACGAAAATAAATCAAATGTTCCATATAAACTTACACAGAAAATAAAGATCATTCCTCTCTGTAGAACAGCTTCTATCGCTACGTTAAGTACGTCTTTATCAGTTATTAGTGTCAATCAAACCAAATAAGTAATTTAACCATTACACACATCGACCGTTTAAATCACTGCTCTGCTTCCTCATAAAAAAACAGCCTGGCTAATCGGAGGCAAATTGAAGACTGACAAGGAATCAGGGAGGTCTGAGACTGTCCATTAAATGATGTGCAACAGCACCTCTTGTTTATGGTAGTTGTACAAAGAACGGGAGTCAATGATGGCGGACAGCGGATTTATTTCGACGTGAAACTATCTTCTTTGAAACTCGCTTTGCAATCTGTGCTTCAGGTCTGTAAACAAGAAGCAATACACGTGCCCCCATATCTTACAATTGGTTTCAAACTGTCTTCAAAGCAATAGAAATTCCTTCGTAGCTTTTCGCGATAACAAATTCGCATTGGATTTGATTTCGATAGTCATAAATCCAAAGGGAACTTTAAATTGGAGTGGGTACAGGGTGATTACAAACGAACCGTATGGGACTTCAAAGATTAAAAACACTGATTTGGACTAGGGAATCTAGTTTCATTATATGGCTTGTAGTTTTTGCCTCAAACAAAGTGGGACTTTTAAGTAGAAGTGTCGATTCTGTTCGTCCCATTAAATCCTATTACAAAACCAGAGGTAATTTACCGTACATTTTGTTTAAAAAGACAATACATCTTCTGGCTGGGATCAGTAGAACCGACCCAGGCGTTGAAATTGGAGCATAAATTTCAAATCTGTAAAATTACTTTGGAGGTGGGAATTAGGAACATATAGTCTGATGTGTCTTTGGAGATAAACTCAGGCAAAGGACGGTAATGGTAACTGATGTTAATAGAACAATAAATTTTCTTAGTTATTCTGTATCTTTGTATATAAAATATATACATATTTAAACTAATTCTCAGAAGAAAAAATACACCACAAACAAATTCACAAAATAAAATTGAAGCGATAAAGCTATACTGAGCCATAACGCACGCGTACAGGTCGTTCCTTTCCCGGAACAAATGCCGCAACAAGCGAGCGAATGGCCTGAACTCTATGTAACACGAAATGCACGTGCACACTGACGGTATAAAACAGACTACAACACATATCTAACTCAGTTGTAAAGGGAACACAAAACATGCCCCACATCTGAGGCAAATCGACAGAGAGAACTGTCGCAATGGCGGAACAAGGAGTTAGACGCACCGTCACTGCCAGAACCTTCGGCTGCACCCGAGCAACGGTCACCAGATTGGTGCAACGACTACGACAACCATGCAATATATCAGACTGGCCCAGGACTGTTCAGACATGAGTGGGAACGCCCGGTGATGATCGCCACTTCCGGACAGTTCATCTGAGAAAGCGTGCAGGCGACTAAAGAACAAGGTATATGAGCACGTCGAACCTAACGCGGCGTGTATCTGACTCTCCAAAACCAACGTCACTGACTATCATCACTGGTAGGAACATGGTTACGGTGAGAGTGGAGTCATTGTGATTTGGAGGGGCATAAACTTTGTGATATACGTCACAGAATCTTTGTGGTTTTAGTATCAGCAAGGGATGCTTAAGGTAATGATTGGCCTCTGTACCTACAAAATCAATTTTTACAAGAGGGTTGAATTAGAATTGTTACGATTAAAAATTGCCATGACAAATGGTGTAAGAAATTCCCACAGAACCAGCAAAATATAACACTAACAAGTCTACGATTTTCAATATTTGTGTATTCAGCAAAAACAAAGGCAAGATACAAAAGACTCACAAGAGAGGCTTCATGTACAACACAAGTGAGTCAATTCTAAAGTTATGGGTCACAAATATGTCAACTCTCATATGTCTTGATGTGAGAGTGGGAAACAGTTATGTACAATGTAACACAGCGAGCAGTCAGGCAACGGTAATGTAGGTCAAGCGTTGACGGAGATTGATGAGGTTATTGCAGTGAATCTGTGTATCTGTGTCGACACGGCAACTACCCTTTACACATACAATCATTGACTCAAGAACGTTCGAGCACTTACGACCATCGCCACTATCGCAGAATTATCTCGGTCAGCCTCGTGTTTACCTTCAAAGGGAGGTAACTCTAGAGAACCACCCTCAAGGCCTGTCGATAAAATACTAATACCACTGAACGTTTAAGATACGAAATGCGACCCATAAAAACCATCACTTAAAACAATAAAGGTTGTAACCCAATAATAATTATTGCTTAATTAATAATACAATTTACAGAAAATACACTCTCATAACAGAATTTACTAACATTAGGTCAAAATCCGGACTGATCGAATAATACCGCGTCAGCCATACTTTGGGGTTTTGAATTATCTGTGATAATGAATGAATTTTCCGTTACATCAATTTCACAAAGTTTCAGTGACATTTCATCAATTCATGGAAATTGATACGTACGGTTCTTTTAGCAGATGAAACAGCAAATGCTTTATGATGAAAGAGGATAAACACTGGAACACTTCGGATTATTTACACACTTTCTTATGGGATTATTTGGCACAATAAAACGATTATTTATTAAAGACTCTGACATATCGCAAAGTTTCCGTCGCAAAAATCATAAAGACTCCATCCTCGCTGTAACCAAGTTCCCTACCAGTGAACATGGGCCAGGCGAATTCGACGTCAGCAGATATGTGATTGGCACCGTGTGATGTTCGCCGACGTTATACTCAGTATTGATTCAACATTTGACGACATTTTGTAGAAACATCCACCTATGATACACGTGTCTTTCAGTATCAGTCAAACTTTCGACTTTGTTTGAAAGGGAATTGCGTACATTGTACGTTCTCTGTGGAATAATATGTGTTCTCTGTTTTCTTTTCAATTTTGGTTAAACACACTATACTTTCTTTTGCGCACTTGTTTGTGTACACATGCATACAGACAGACAGAAAAAATAGTTCCTACACAGAGGAGAAACATCGAGATAGGGAGATAGAGAGGAATGGAAGTATCTGAGTCGAAGAGTTTCAGTTGAGACTCATGTGAGAGAGAAAGCAAGATGATCAGAAAAAAGGTGAAATTTATGAGGCAGGAAGGCGTGGAGAGAAAGGAGAGAGAGAGGTTCGGTAATGATCGAGACATAGGAAGATAAATCAGGTAGGAGTTCAGAGAATTAAATGAGAGCAATATGAGTGGGAGTATCATTTTACGCCGCAATAGTCCAGCAATACCACAGCGTTGGACCGATAATAGTGAATAGGCATGGGCATCGATGTCATTCAAGCGACATCTGATCTACAACAAGCACAATTAAACTAAACATGAGCATGTTTGTAAATATACCTAGACCTACCTTGCCTATATAGTTTGAAGAAACGATATATGCGAAGAAATGCAAACCTCCGTTTAAACTAAGACATATGACATTTCATACCCGATAGTTACTAGGGGAAACGAGTGCAAAACTGGTCTCGGAGCTTTCTGAGAATAGTATCGTCCCCTAACGATGGTAGGATGGGCTGAGCATCTGATTTACAAACCTTGGTTTCACAGAATCGCGTAAATAAATTAAATGGTCGGAAGTTCCAGCGTGTTAAAGTCAAAACAACGTCTTCTCTTCTAACGTATATATACGCGTGATGTAAAATGGAATTATGTTCAAAGCGGCGTTAAACTAAACTCACTACAACAAGTTGGAACGGGTTTTAAGTTATTAGAATCCGTCCCTACGGTATACATATCGATGTAATCTTTGCTAAGATAAAACATGGAATTCTTCACATCAAAGGCTTGTTCTTTACGAGGAGTGATTGTTGCCGGAAGTGCGACTGCGCCGAAATGAAGAATTAATGACAGTACCGGGCTCAATGATTAACAGTGCAGCAGCAAAAATGACTTAAAACGAGGCAATTTGCCTCCGCTTCGCAATTCATCACGCCCCTGTAGGGGGAATGGAAAAACGAATACGATGGTGTCACATCGCCATTGTTGAGATAACGTTTGTGTAATGGGTTTGACCAGAGCGAACATTTTGCACCCACCAGCCCCGCACGGACCCGAAAATAGACAGAAATTAAACCGAGCATTTTCACATGAAACGAGAAATTTAAATGGACCTTTGTGTGAATTTTGTTATGTACTTTAATTAATTTGATGCCGAGGTAATCAATTACATGTCGGTTTCTTGTCGAGATGGCGATGACAAGGACGTGAAATGTGCTGCAACGTGATTGGATGAAGGTGCGGCGAACCATTGCGGCATCGACTTCGGGGATCTGGCTACGTTGTTTTTGCGACTGATGGTAGGATGAACGTTGTCGGAAACAGCTGGCCCTTGTTATAAGGCTCTTGTGAGAGGTAGCGTGTGGGTGGGATGAGAGGGGGCGTGGGGGGCTGGTTAACATGCCCGTACAAATTCAAGCTTCTTTAGATTTTCACGGAAAACATAGTTAGACTAATGCCTAATGCTGAACAACAACAATATATCAAACTGTCAATCAACAGCTCTCACATACTAAGAATGTAAAATGTGCCTCAAAAACCCAAAAACCTAAACTGTTGAAAATGTCATACATGGTGATCATGGTAAGTTCAAAGTATGTCTTTCAAAATTCAATCTGTTTATCTTTAATCAGCAAATAATGTTTCCGAAATAGCAATGTCTCACAGAAAAGTTCAGTGAATACTTTCGAGCTGACATCTACACTTATACTGAAAATGACCCACGAGTTTCAGACAATATGGTTCTGCGTCTATGATGGGCTAGACTCGACTGAAATTACGTTTAAGTCAATATCTAGGAAGATCAGTTAAAACGTGTTATCCAACAGCAAACTGGCCTTCTTATTGGAACCGAGGAAGTGGTTGCATTCATTACACGATGCAGGGGTTTCGTAGTTATTGCACTGTCTGGTAATTTGATAACATGCAGTAGAATCTGTCGTGTTTCTTAAATAAAGCTCTGCGCAGAGTGTTGTGATTTGAAACACTCAATCTGTGTGACGCCAATCTGCGGAGAAATCTTTAAAGGTATATACAGTACATTAAGTTTGAAAGTAAAATGTAATGGAGTTGGTTCTTATTTAACGCCGACCTCAGTATTATTCTATCCGAATCATGGGTGTTATAAAATAAGGACATGGACGAGGAAATCCAGTGGTATAATGACATAATGAACACCAGTCTACCCAAGTACAATTCCTTGACATGCCGTCAGCTAGCTGACCTAAAGATCCAATCAGTAGGTTCTTACAACAAACACATTTCCCTCTTACGACAGACATAGTCACAAACATACCCCCTTCTACGACAAACATAGTCACAAACATACCCCCTTCTACGACAAACATAGTCACAAACATACCCCCTTCTACGACAAACATAGTCACAAACATAGCCCCTTCATCGACAAACATAGTCACAAACATAACCCCTTCTACGACAAAACATAGTCACAAACATACCCCCTTCTACGACAAACATAGTCACAAACATAGCACCTTCTACGACAAACATAGTCACAAACATACCCCCTTCTACGACAAACATAGTCACAAACATACCCCCTTCTACGACAAACATAGTCACAAACATAGCCCCTTCTACGACAAACATAGTCACAAACATACCCCCTTCTACGACAAACATAGTCACAAACATACCCCCTTCTACGACAAACATAGTCACAAACATAGCCCCTTCTACGACAAACATAGTCACAAACATAACCCCTTCTACGACAAAACATAGTCACAAACATAGCCCCTTCTACGACAAACATAGTCACAAACATACCCCCTTCTACGACGAATATAGTCCCTTCTTGCCACGGACATAGTCCCATCAGTTACAACAAGCAGCCCCCTCTTACGACAAACATGGTCCCGTCTTGTGACAAATATACACCCCCATAGTCTTTTCTTACAGTAAGTATACATCCCTCTTACGACAAACATAGCCCCGTCTTACGACATAGTTCCGTCTTACGACAAACATAGTCACACCTCACAAAACACGCGCTGTCGAATAATCGATTTCTATCTCGTCTTCACGGGTACTCAAAACTTATTATCTGCTCCAGGAATATCACGCTTAAGTGAAAATGTGTTTGCGAGTTCATTTTAGGACAAGTCGGTGAAGTACTCTTTAACTCCATTTACTGCACTACGACACATACAAACGTCTTTGATTTAATTAATAATTTTGTTTACATGTTTGTGAATGATTGAATTTTTAATGGACGTTTACAGCTATACCACTTCGGCTTTTAGATAATCGAGTGGACCAAGTTTTCCTGTGCACGACGCACAATGAAAGTCCCAATTCTCCCAAACTCATAGCGACCACAAACAACGGAACCTGTCACAGTCAGACGTAAGACGCATTTACTAAATATTACAAAAGACACAATTTCGCTGGCTTTTTCTCTCTCGGGATTTCTAAACTAATTAAATTAAGTTTTGTTTTGCTCGAAATAAACGCGAACCTTAACCGTTTTGATGTATTTAATTAAATTTTCAACCTAATTATTATTTAGTGTCAAAAGAAATACAGCTAAATATTTCAAAGGGAACGCCTCGTACACATGAAGTAAAAAATACTCGAGTAAGCGGTACAAAAGTTTTTTTTAAGCCTTCAGGATAATAAGAACATATTGGATCATAATTCAATATTTATTCCTGCATCTATAAACTTCATATACAGCAGCGGAAGCCATAGCAGCGTTCACTTTCGAATTTAGTCAATACAGTGATAGGAAGGACTCCTTAAGGCAAGAAATGTTCTGACGTTCACCTTAATAGGATTGAAGCGCGCTTTGCCGGAAGTTACAGAAAAGTGGTTAAGTTCAAAGGATTGCTTCCTTTGCGAGAGAGCACCAGAGGGCGCTTTGGAATTTCATAATACTCGGTGTCATTGGTAATGGATTGATTGTTTGTTCTATTCGTAGAAAGTAATTTCGTAGTCCTTGTGTGGGTGATAACGAGAATCTACGGTCAGTGCGATGGTTGGATAACCTAGGTTCTTGATAAGGGAGGGCGCGTCTGGTGCAGTGGTCTAGTGTGCCAATAAGGGTGGTTAGAATCCAGATTGGTACTGCTAGGTGTATGGCTATGTCTGTGGATCATTGCACGTGGGGTCCGCTTTGGTTTAAAGTTCAAGGTCGTGTTGCTTATGAATTTTCGCTCAAATAAAATCGACAGGTTTGAAGCTCCCGGAAGTACTGCTTGAAAAAACACGACAGTCACTCACGTGAAAATATAGGCATTTATCAACTCACTTATTCACTTATCAGATAATTCTCTCGCTCAGTCCCTCGCTCATTCAGTGTTTCACCCACTTACGCACTCATTCGAACGATAACTTACCTACATCATTCGCTTACTCAATCACTCACCATAGGTGCACTCACCAGCTCATGCAATCGCTCAGTATGTCATTCAATCACTCGCTCGCTTTTGCACCTACCCACTCACTCATTCAGTGATGCGCCTAGCAACTCAACCCCTCACCTATTCATTCGGCCACTCACCCACTCACCTACGGGTTGCTTCAATCACTCTCTCACTCTTTCACTCACCATATATACTTACTCTTCCCCGGACACTCGTTCAGTCACTCACTCACTCACCCACCAACTCAATCACGCACTCACTCACTCACCCACTTTCTCACTCACTCGAATGCTAAAGGAGTGGCTGAAACAGTCGCCCTCTAACTAAACTATTCCAGTTGAGGACCAAACTATACGTAATGGAGCTTAGCAAACTTCATTGCTCTCCTAAGATGCCGAATTTAAGCTCCGTGTTTTAGTTGAAATGGGTTTAAAATCAAATCTGTAACAAGCGGTGTCGTAAATTGAAAATATTTGGACGGTTTCACCTAATTGCCCGCACCTTTACATTAAAAGACAAAACAGATTTATTTCAATTATGAAAAAACCAATAACATGCGTAGTTTACGGTAAAGTGAGTTTCACTACCTGGACGTAATGAGGTCATACCTAATCTCATGCAAAAATAAATGAGATTTAAACTTTGGGTCTGTTTCCATAGAAACTATTTCATTTCAGAAATGTCTTCGACATTCCACGACCGAGTGAGACTGGCTTTTTGACGTTTATAGCAATATGATCACAATATTACGGCGGGGGACACCAGAAATGGACTTCACTCTCTGTGCCCAAGGGGGGAATTGAGCACGGGTTCTCAGTGTCAGTGGCGAATGCTTTAACCTCTAGGCCACCCCTCTCACCGTCCACAAATGAACGTAGGAAGTGAACTAACACAAAGCAATAAATACTGTCAGTTACGACATAAATCTGAAAGGTGAGTGAGTGAATTTAGTTTTACGACGCACTCGGCAATATGCCAGCTATATGATAAATAATTGAGTGAGTTGAGTTTAGTTTTACGCCGCACTCAGAGATATTACAGCTATATGGCGGCGGTCTGTAAATAATCGAGTCTGGACCAGACAATCCAGCAATCAACTGCAATGAAACTGATCTACGCGACTGATCTGCGACACGATGACATATATCAACAATGAAAACGAGCCTGACCACCCGATGCCGCCCGTCGCCTCGTATGATAAGCATGGGTTAATGAAGATCACTTTTAACCCAGATCTTCACGGGTTGGGTAACAATCTTCATTGGTATGGCACAGCGGAAGATCGAACAGTCGGCCGCAATGAAGACGCCCTCCCCAAAACATGATCATGTATTTATGGAGTACAGATTGACACGTCTTTTGCTCACAGATCGTAGTATTTCCGTTCTCGGAATCTCTTGCTGGCTCGTCCATTTATGATACACCCGTGCATAAATAGTTTAGAGGGATTTATCTGGGAAATTATCTTTAGGATCCTGGAGACTAAAACATTTTAATGGTCTGTATCCCACAAACGCTGAAAAAGCCGGATATTGGACTTAAGAAATTTAATTTGAATAAAATGCCCTATTTTATCAAATATATACATTTTTCTTCTTTGTATTAGTCATGATTGTTTGCACTAGAAGATTTCATTGAACTTTCAGCAGAGATACTTTTTTCGTTGTTTTTTCGATTCTTTGAAGCACATGTTTAACCCCAGTTAACACAGAGAAAGAAAAGCACCATAAGGATCGTATGCATGCACAGTCAGTGAACCCATCAACGAAACGTGGAAGCAAGTTTCAATCGACTGAGCCCTACTGGTGCATTGCGAATTTTAAAGGAAAACATACGGAAATTAATTTCTTAAGTGGTACTAAATTCTGAAACAAGAAGATGCACTCATAAACATGTATTTTCTGCTTCCCTGTAAATGCACTCTTGCTTTCGCTTAAGTTTGTTTTCAGTTTTTCAGTGTATGTGACTCGAAGTGTAAATCGCAAATACTTCAACATTCTGAACGCATTTTAACGCCAGATCAGGAAGACGAACCCAGCTGTTATAAATGCGTAAAGAGTACACTCCGTTAATGTCGATCATATTTATAACGAACAGACGGATATTACGATCTATTTCCATCCCACTTGCTGCAGCATGTTCATGATGAAGATACAGTACGAGTTCTACAGGTAAAGGACTAGCCTGTATTAAAGTCCCTGAACCACATTATTTTCCCAACTGTAATGCCTCCCTGCAATGCTAAATACCTAGCAAGTCTAGATTTCCTCAGGTTCTGAATTTCTCATCTAAATGGGGCTACTTTTCAATTTCAATTTCTTGCTATCAAAATTACATATATTCAGAGAGGCGCTACTCCAGTGAAGGCAGTTTCTGATGTCCCCGACGTAACACCTCATAACACCTCATACTGAAAGAATATTAAATCACCTATTGAACACAATCAGTGACTTCATCCAAGCACGTGCAATACATGGCAGGCGACGGTTAGTGAGTGAGCGAGTGTAGTTTTACGTCATGAGTCGTTCTATTAGGCTGGGATCTAAGAGGTTTTCTGCACGTGATTGTTGTTTATTGCTCAACGACACACTCACCAACATCGAGGTGTCGGTAAGTAGTCAGGGCTGGACCAGATAATCCAGCTCAATAGAATGATAAGTTAACGTGTCAACCAAGCCAGCAGACCTGACCAGGCGATCCCGTTCGTCGCCTCTTACGACAATCCTGGGATGTTGAAGAGATCCTAAACTCAGATCTTCACGGGTCGTCAGTCATTGACAGTGCAAAATGGGTCACTGTAGATGTAAAGCAACAGCGGTTGACAATGCAGTGTTTTATACCTCTTAGGGGGAAGCATTTTAGTATTTTTTTATATTTTTTTAAATTTTCATTTTTAAATTTTTTGTCTTGCTTAATCTAAAAGGAAAAGACTTAGTCGAAATGTTTCCTGAATATGGATTCCTCTTGGGACAAATAGCTGTTGTTTTCTTTTGCCTTTTTTTTAAATGGCGCCAATACACAAAACCCATCAACTCCTGGGTAGATATGTCTGCAAACAGATGTTGTGAAACCCCTCACCCCGTCAAGGTCCCAATGCAATATACACGACATTGTTCCCTAAAATACTCGCACGTGCAGCACACTCGCTGTCGTCTCGGGTTACGAAATACTTGTCCCGGGGCGAGCATGCAACTCCCCTAGGACCCACTTAAGCATGTTTATACACTACCTAAACACAACATTCCTATATACTCTGGCCCGTTAAATGAAACACTCTCTCTGATCAAGGAAGTGGTACACTTTAACACTGGTAACTTCATCTGTTTGCTGTTCCGTATGAACAACTGCGATGTTCCCTACGCTTCCCAAAAGGGTTTTCCTGACGTTAACCAGTGTACATATATTCAAAGTACACTCTAATGCCATATATAAAAAGTCTTATTACCAACCGATCGACCCTCAAGTCCGTCGAGACCCTAAGATTTTAAAAAAATGTTTTTGTCAGTACAGAAAATGACTCTCAAAATGGGGATGGATTTTTCACTCTTCTAAGTTTAGATTTTCTATCGGAGAAAAGGTATAATTTTTCACAGAAATCTAAGGGTTTGGGACATAAAATAGAATAAAATATAACATTAAAATGCTCCCGCCCGACCCATATCTTTTTAGAAAAAGTGATGAGAAGTCAGAATACTTTTACGTCACTTTACGACAAAGTCAGTTTGATTTTGGTTCAAGAAGCAAACAGGACGATGAAGGTTTTCGTGTGACCCAAATGATGAATTTCTCACTATAACGGCTAAAAATTAAAATTAAATGTTATTGTGTAGGAAATATTAGCTAACATATTAAAACCCATTTTCTTTTGAAACGAATCAAGTTGATATTTTCTAGGAATTTAGAGTCGTGGTTTTAGAGTTTTAAAAGAAAACATTTCCGGACCGCCGTAGTTTTGTGTGCGACAATTGAAAATCACAACTGGCGTGAACGAGTGAGTTTAGTTTTCGACGCTCTTAGCAAAAGATGCGTTTCGCACAATGTACCCATGTGGGGAATCAAACCCAGGTGCTCGGTGAGACGAGGTAACGCTTTACTCAAAAGGCTACCAATAGAGCCCAAAACACACAAGTTAGTGAGTGAAGAAATATGCCCTTTTCACCAATATTGCATTATTGGAGCAAGCAGATATAATCTTCACGCAAAGCATCCATGTCAGGAGTCGTACACGGGACGAGCGAACACTTTTACCCAATGGACTACCCCACTGACATCGTGTACAGGATCAGCAGAAAGAAAATAAGACCCAGCTTGAACATATCATTAAACCCACTTCATCGCATTCAACATGTCACTGTCACACACTCACAATATATTCAGGTTATAGTGAGTGAGTTTAGCTTTACGCCGCTCTAAGGAATATCCCGGAAATATCACGGAGGGGGGATACCAGAATTGGGCTTCACATATTGTACCCATGTGAGGAATCTAACCGGCGAGCGCTTTAACCACTTGCCTACCCCATCATCTCCTGTTAATAAAAATACAAATGTCAAATATTTAATTGCTAATCCCAATTTCGCGACAGTGGCAGTGATGCAGATCATCTATTAAATCCTTTCCATGAGGTTACAGGATGGGAAGCGTTACTCATGGGATTATTCTACAATTTACTTCAATGAGTGCAAAAACACCGATATTGTTTACGGTTCAGTAAACACAAACTGCTGAAATGGTGACCACTTTGCATTTCCAATGACAAGATATGTGTAATATGAATCGACACTGATATTCGTAAACAGAATTCCACATTTTCATTGATTTTCTGGGTTATTACGTTGTTGGTCGAGGGGCGGTAGGGCAGTCGAAAGGTTAAAGCGTTTGCTGGATACGCTTAAGACGTGGGTTCGATTCCTCACATATATATGATGTATGAAGCCCAGTTTTGGTGTCCCCCGTCGTGATTTTGCTGGAATATTTGAATATTGCTAATATTGCCAAAATTTGCGTAAAACCAAACTCACTCACTTACTCACTTTGTAAGGTGAATTGTTCTCAAATGGACACGACATGCATTTTTCCAGATCTTTGTATGTTGTACAGTGGAAGCTGTCAAAACCGGCATCTATACAATTTGGCACAAAATCTCACTCCCATCCGTACATTTGTACTTTTATCATCACCTCTGCAATCCGGCACATCATCTAAAACGGACTATTTCTTCAGTCACAATAAGTGCCGTTTAGACAGCGTCCACTTTACCAGATTGTAAGCCAGATAAAATACTTTTTAACAAAAAGAATAAAACTACAACCAAATGCTGTCGGTTATGCATGTTACGTCATCAAGTAAGACATATTTCTGTGAGGTCGAAGACTGAATGACTAGATGTTGTTTTACGCGAGAATAAGCAATATAATCCAGTTATATTTCAACGACGTGCAAATAAACAGGTGCGGACCAAATGACCTTTGACATCAAAGCGCCATCGGTAAGCTTTTATCGTTAGAACCCACGGCATTTGGTTAAAGCATCTTCAACATGTGTATCCCGGGCGACAAGCAGCTGACGGTGTTGGAAAAGCTTTAGGTTTCTCGTCTTGTACGCTATACAAACAAAATGTACATTTCAGTAACGGGACACACATTACTACGGGAATGACTGGCATTTCGGCACGTATTTCGCTTGTACATTTCATAAGTTATTGTGCCTTCGTAGTACTGATAGAGGGATCTAATTTCGCGACGGCAATCGCTTGGCGTGACGTTGTCTGCCGGCGCACAATCCAAGCGGTGATGATTGAAATACAAACTCCGGTTCTGTTTATTCAAGTACCGTATACCTTGGAAAATTCGCTGATGGTATAATTTCAAACACCCTTCCGATTTGTTTGGTATTTATTACCAGTTATGGTCAATATGTATGACAGCGGTCTGTAAATAACTATGTCCAGTGATTGATATCATGAGCTTCAATCTATTTAATGGGAATGTGATGACATGCATCAACGAACCCACAAGCCAGACCACAAATCTTATCATATGTCTGTTACGACACGCCTGGTTTGTTGAAGTTCAAATCTTCACACTATCCTGATTCCTGGGACGAATGTGGATCAGTATAGTGAAACATCTATCTTATTTTGTGTTATGAGGATCCCCAAACGACTGACTCGTTACACTGCTTTGTAATATGACCACTGGTAAAGGCAATGTCATGAGTGAGTGTCAGTTTTACGCCGCACTCAGCAATTTTCCAGCAACATGGCGGCGGTTTGTAAATACAATCCAGTTATCAACAGTATGGGCACTGATCTGCGCAAATGGGATATGATGACATGTGTCAAGCAAATCAGAGAGCCTGACCACCCGATCCCGTTAGTCACTTCTTAAAAGGCAACTCTGCACAGGTAAATGACAAACCGTTCGCGGATGCAGTCAGAATAATCAACCTTAACTTACACTTGCTATCTCGTCGGCTACTTCTGGATTTCTTTCCACAGAAAGCCGAACGCTTTGGTGAGATTCCAGGAGGGTTTAAATCCCGTTGATGAACGTTTTGTGGTTACAGCGTTCACCCCTCAGACCGAAGACCAGGTTCGATTCCCACAGAGATCAATGCGTGAAGCCAGTTCCCGGTACATGATGTTGTCTGTATAATATTGCCGTTGTGTAATATTGCAAAAGAAACCCCACAAAAACAAAACAAAACAAAACAACAACAAAAAGCAAACAAAAGCGAAAAACATCCAAAAGAACCGGCATAAAATCATCCTCACTCATTCATTTGTGAGTGGCTACTATCTGTTTACAAGATGTCATACGGTACATGTATACTCTTCACACCGCACGTTATCAATGCTTACTTACAGACGTAAGTACAGACACGAATGAGTCTCCCAGCTCAAACAGTGTTAGGAGATTACAGATGTGTATAATTGGTTAAGATAAACGTGATCAGCCCAGCAAGAGAGTTGCATTAACTTCATTATGGAATGTCAACATAGGCACGTGATTCACGTGCTTGTACATTTCACGTCTTTGATTGATAGATGTGAGGTGATGCGTAACCATGTCGGGAGAGGATTACAGATTGTGAAGGTTTGTCCTTTTGGCAAAAGAAAATATGTGATCAGAGAGTTGATGCTTGTAAACCAAACTCTTCTGGAAAGCCAGCACTAACTGAAAACGATTTCACGTAGTTACATGAAAGTGATTGAGTGATTTCGGGAGGGGGGGAGCGTACATGCGTTCATTTACAATGTGTGAAGCCATTGTTTCAAATTTGGCTTCAAACTACTTCAACCAGCTTCTGACAGCCTAACAACAATATCGAGTCAAGGAAGCGGATGAATTTTGCCCTTGAACAATGATTAAAAGGGCACTAAGGAAACCTTAATTTGTCTTGACAGCGTGCATGTCTTAATGCCGTCAATGTTCTCCAGGCTAATTCTACTGTGTGTATTAAGTATATTTCTGGCAGTGACATTTGTAAAACAACGACCTATAAAAACACATTCTCATATTAATATTCACATGAAATGTGATGTGTGCCTGGAAGTAAATCTATTTGACAATCTATATTCTCCACCATAGCCATTGACGTAATTAGAACAGAATTGTTATATCCTTAAATACTGACAAGATCAGGTTAGGTGCCTGACTCTGAGAGAGCGGGTTCGAATCCCGAATGGGACTCTACCTAACAAAATTATACCTAAAATCTGTGCTTCACCTAGAAAGTGTAATCCCAAATATAACGCGTGTTTCATTTGATCACTTTCTAAATGGAATTGTTTATTTTCAGCAGCCATATTGTGTGAGTTTATTAATGTACGAGTCTCTGCAAGTGTGCAAGCATATATCTCTGAATGTCTGTAAATAGTGTTAGTGCAATTTAGTGTGTGGTACATGCCTGTGCACACATCTTAGGGCTTTGGTTATATTCGTGTTCATATTTATCGATCACGTGTATCTGTGTGTGACCACTGACGTATATGTGTGCAAGTGTGTCTGTTCGTGTGAGTGCCACTGCTGACGTCTGGTAAACTCGCATTGGTAAACTCGTCCTGCAACTCGTATAGCACAACTCCAGTAGTGCAAATCAGAAAGAAAAAAAAAGAAGAGCTAATGGAAAAATAAATCGTAGCGAATGAGTGTATTTTTTCGTTGCTTTTAGCAACAGTCCATCAATATCAGGGAGGGGAATAGACACAGTGTACCCATGAGGGAATCGAACCCGGGTGTTTGGCGTGCCTCGCCAGGGAATATAATGGAAGTGTGACGCGTATGAGATGCTTGCTTGTGTTTTGGGATAATAAACATTGCTTCATTGATATCCCAGTTTAGAAAAGAAAAATATCTGATTGTCAAGCAACCCTAATATCTGCGATACGATGGCAGTCAGTCTATATTGCAGCACTTAACTGCTCTCACAATTCAAACACACGAGAAAAGCCAGCCAAGAAGCGGTCTGCAATAACCCAAGAGGCGACTAACGGGATCGGGAGGTCAGGCTCTCCGACTTGGCTGACTCACATTAACGTATCCCAATTACGCAAATCGATGTTCATGGTGCTGATCACTGGATTGCGTGGTACTGACTCGAATATTTGGAGATCGCCACCATGTAGCTGGAATTGCTGAGTGTGGCGTAACACAACAAACCAACCAACCAACCAACCAACCACAGCACAGCACATCATTTGCCTGATGACGGACCGCCCTCAACATGGGATGTCACATTTGCATGAAACCATGAATTCCTTGTGTTTGTTCCGCACCTTTTCCTACACATCACAACATAGCAACAGACAGATGACCGAAATACTAAGATGTATATCCACAACCCGCCTCTTCAAACTCTTTCCCTGATCACTCATCATTGACGGAAACCTGAGTTGATAACTCCATGAAATCAATTTGTAAAGTAAAAAAAAATCTTATTCAAACAACAGAAAATACGATGGGCCTGGAACAATCTCCATTAAGACGGCCATATCCCTTATATCTTTCATCAACGTCATACGACACAATGATCGCTTCCCAAATTCTTCACCGTTTTTGTTCCCTCAGAGAAAACGCAATGCGCAGTCTTGTATGCTCTTTTAGCTGTCCTTGAAACGAACAGAACAAATACTTCGCTTAGTACGAACCCTGTGTACATTAACTAATTCCCTTTATGGCAATTCCCAAACATACGGTCTAAAGAGCTGCAGTCAAGTCTGTTCGCCTTGTTGACGTCTGGAGTATTGGCTGAAGGCGGAGAAACTCGCCTGATCTCGTGGGACGTCATATCTTTTACAGAAAGAGCAGTTCAAACTATGTATGCACGATATCAGCGACAATTATCGACCGCCATCAGCTAACACAGAAAATTAGTCAAGTAATATCTCTGCGGGAGATGCTTAACCATACACCAGCCCCGAACAGGTATTATGAATAACTGAGGCCGCAACATGTCTTCCTGACTGCGATTACAATGTACACAGAATGAATCAAGTTGAAAGAAATCGACATTTCCATCGACGGGTAAACTATTTCAATAGTGCAAAAGGAAATTATGCATGTGTTTCTATCAAGCAGTGCTGAAGATCGACCTCTGACATTCAAAATGTACGATTTGCCTCTATGAATCTCCCTTACCTGATTTTCTCAGTGTTGGGGTTCGGTAGGAGTCGAGTAGGTCGTTCGGATGCTCAGTGTAACATTATATTTCTAAAACCATTTGAATAGGCTGGCGCTGCTCATCTCTCACTAATGTCAGGACGATTGTTTACTTCATCCTACCTGGACACAAAGTAAGTGGTGAGATATCACAATTTCGTGGTTCTGCCAACAGTATCTAGACTACCCAGGAAAAGTTTAGACTCACTCACAAAATATTGCATACCCCTGCTTAAAGGTATTGCTTACACATGAACTGATGTATAGTGAACCAAACTGGTAACGTTGAACAAATTGGTATCATGAGTTTAATAAATGATGAAAAATTGGCGAATCCATACCCAAACTTTACGCCATACGCATCTGTTCGTATGCAAGATATTTAGGCATGCTTTTAGCGGCTTGATCCTTGTACTGTTCATCTGCATAACGTTTGCAGTTGGTCACCCAAAATAGTGGAGAAATTCAACTTCAAAGTAATCATATATATGCTCATACCATACCATCAGGCAACACTGTTATCGGGTTGTATAGTGCTGAGAAACCTCAAAAGCCTTCAGTTACTTACTGACCAACGGCATCCCACTAGTTTCTAAAGATATCATCTAGAGTCACACACAGAAACACGAAAGGACAAGGTATGATAGAGGCCCTTATTGGCCCACAACATGTCATGTTTATCAAAATTTTACAACACGATAATTTTAGCATAAAAGGAGCAAAATTAATTGTTGAAGTTACCTCCAATTGCATTTTTATGTTTCTAGTGTTGTTAGTTTTCCTCTTTGAAGACCTCAAAGTTAACATATTTTACAATATCTTCTAGAAACCTACATTTTCTGATTTTCAGAGTGATAGAAAAGTGTGAGCAAAAGCGTGACCCATCCCAATTTTTTTCACCACATATGAAGCGAGTAAATTAGAATGTACACCTAAAAAATTATAGTGGGTCACGCTTTTGCTCATATCAAAATCTTTAAAAAAGTACATTTTTTCGGTTTATGAAATTGCCCCATACAACATCTAAAAAAATAAACATTGACATAAACTAACATCTTTAAAAACAATCCATCACATTTACACATCTGTGCCATGATACATTATATTTTGAATGGTTTTGTGCTCTAAAATACACATGTCAAACATCGTTATTAAAATTTTCAATATCATAAGGCACCCACAAGGCAGATTTATGAGATGTAAACATTGGTGTTTGGTTGTTGGTCTCTGCTAGAAAAGTAAGAAGATGTCTGAAGATTTTCAAAATATGATCAAGTAGTACTGTAAAGGTGAAAATCTTTGTTATTATGTAAGAATTTGATCATAGTTTTTCTATCATCTGTGTATCAAACACCTTTGAGTCACCTGTCACTGTCAAAATAACACTGTCATTCAACAGGATTGCCATGTATAAACATATGCATTTTCCAAGAACTTATGTACCTTGATGTTTCCAATGACATATTAGATTTCATTTAACCAAAATGATTACAGTTAACTGTATGAAAAGGATGTTTTAGCTAGAATAAGAACATTGTATCAAGGTCTAGCAGGTGATGAACACAAGCAGACGTCAAGTCATACATAGTTGTAAAGTGTAATATATAAGCTTAAATTCACAGTGGGAGGCAAAGGAATATGCAGCCTAGTGGTTGCAATAGTGGACTGGAGGTTTCTTTTGTTATCAGACATGCGGGTTCAAATCCATGTAACTCTTCTTTCTTTTTTTCAAAGTTTGTTTATCAAGTCTACAATGTTTAACTAAACTGTTTCACATCAAATCCAAATATTGTAATTTTTTTCTTAAGTTTGGTAATCTATGTTACAACACTTGTGAAACAAGCTTTAATTAACATCATGTGAATCTTTTGTTAAGACACTGACCATTTGCCTTTTCAAGTCAGTCTAGTTGCCTTTGTTCCCAATATTTTAAATTCATATTTTATACATTTTGATCTACTTTAGGTTTATACACTTTTGAATACTGCAGTTCTTGAGAGTGAATCAGATACTGAGATTGATGACTGTGTGAATGAAGAGTAATAGTGGATGTTTTCTTTAAAGTGGATAAGTAGTGAATAATTACTCTGTGAAGTCTTTTGAATACTGACTTTAACATGTGCGTGGTGTTAATATGAACCTGCACTGACATTAAAATTTCACCCCAAATGGGCCCCTTTGAGGTCAAGACCTGTGATTTTTAGTGCAACATGGTTGGCTATTGTAATAACATATGATGATTGAGATGTTAACTGTATATTTGCTAAAACTGGTTGTAAATGCTGACTTGTAACACTTACTAGTTAGAATGAAGCTGTGCCCAAAATGAAGCTTCACCCAAAACAGGCCCCTGTGATTCTTAGTGCAACATGATTGTTATCATGCTTACATGTTGTACAATGGACCCATGGATTACATTTGCAAAGAATGCTGTGGATAATGACTGAGTTTTGGGGACACAATCGGCAAATAATTGAATTAACAATGTTTTGCAACCCTAATTGGGCCCCTTGAAGTTAAAACATTATGACTGACTTTGACATGTTTTTCAGCATGACTACCTGTCATAAAACTGCTGTAATTTGTATGTAAATAAAATAACAGTTGTAAATAAGCCATTATGGCACACTGATATTTCAGACTTCTTGTTATTTTTCATGGGAACTGATAAAACCCATTTTGGGCCCCTCTGCAGAAACATTACACCTCAGAACATATAAAATATAGCATTTTTATGCAAAGCTAACTTGTCTCTAAACAAATAACATGTTTTCAGCCAATTCTGTTAGTGGGCCAAAAACCACCCTTATCATACCTTGTCCTTTGATGTTTCTATCAAATTGTTGTTAGGGGCTCCGTCCCCAGCTTCATCACTAGCATCATTTTGTCAGACATCACCCCATTATCACTTCTTAAACCGATAATTCAGTCTTCCCTTTATCATTTTTCATCACTATCATTACTCTACCCTGTTTAAACTCATTCATCACTTTGCCAGGTTTAAACCCTATCATCACTATTTCAGGTTTAAACCCCATATCATCACTTCTTAAGGCTTTCTTCCAGTCATCCTATAGTCAGGTTTCATCACTATAATTACTTTGTCAGGTTTAAAGCCTATTATCACTTTGTCAGGTTTAAAGCCTTTGATCACTTTTTCAGGCTTAAACCCTATCATTTATTTTCAGGTTTAACCCCTATCCATAACTTTGTCAGGCTTAACCCCAAACAACATTTTGTTAGTCTTAAATCCAGTCATCACTTTGTCAGGTTTAAATCCAAATATCATTTTTTTCAGCCTTAAACTTCTTGTCAGGCTTCGAACTATCATCGCATTTTCAGGCTTTACGTTATCATCACCTTGTCCGATTTCACCTGAACCACACAAGATTCATCCATGTCTGAGGTAACTAGCCATTCCCGACGTATTACTGGGTAAGAGTGAGTGAGTGAGTGAGTGAGTGAGTGAGTGAGTGAGTGAGTTTAGTTTTACGCCGTACTCAGCAATATTCCATCTATATGGCAGCGGTCTGTAAATAATCGAGTGGGGACCAGACAGTCCAGTGACCAATAACATGAGCATCGATCTGCGCAATTGGGAACCGATGACATGTGTCAACCAAGTCGGCGATGCCGTCGCCTCTTACGACAAGCATAGTCGCCTCTTATGGCAAGCATGGGTTGCTGAAGGCCTATTCTACCCCGGACCTTCACGGGTCCGCCTTGTATGGCAAGCATGGGTTGCTGAAGGCCTATTCTACCCCGGACCTTCACGGGTCCGCCTTGTATGGCAAGCATGGGTTGCTGAAGGCCTATTCTAACCCGGGACCTTCACGGGTCCGCCTCTTATGGCAAGCATGGGTTGCTGAAGGCCTATTCTAACCCGGGACCTTCACGGGTCCGCCTCTTATGGCAAGCATGGGTTGCTGAAGGCCTATTCTACCCCGGACCTTCACGGGTCCGCCTTGTATGGCAAGCATGGGTTGCTGAAGGTCTATTCTAACCCGGGACCTTCACGGGTCCGCCTCTTATGGCAAGCATGGGTTGCTGAAGGCCTATTCTAACCCGGGACCTTCACGGGTCCGCCTTGTATGGCAAGCATGGGTTGCTGAAGGCCTATTCTACCCCGGACCTTCACGGGTCCGCCTTTTATGGCAAGCATGGGTTGCAGAAGGCCTATTCTAACCCGGGACCTTCACGGGTCCGCCTCTTATGGCAAGCATGGGTTGCTGAAGGCCTATTGTACCCCGGACCTTCACGGTTCCGCCTTGTATGGCAAGCATGGGCTGCTGAAGGTCTATTCTAGCCCAGGACCTTCACAGGTCCGCCTCTTATGGCAAGCATGGGTTGCTGAAGGCCTATTCTAACCCGGGACCTTCACGGGTCCGCCTCTTATGGCAAGCATGGGTTGCTGAAGGCCTATTCTACCCCGGACCTTCACGGGTCCGCCTTGTATGGCAAGCATGGGTTGCTGAAGGCCTATTCTACCCCGGACCTTCACAGGTCCGCCTTGTATGGCAAGCATGGGTTGCTGAAGGCCTATTCTAACCCGGGACCTTCACGGGTCCGCCTTGTATGGCAAGCATGGGTTGCTGAAGGCCTATTCTAACCCGGGACCTTCACAGGTCCGCCTTGTATGGCAAGCATGGGTTGCTGAAGGCCTATTCTAACCCGGGACCTTCACGGGTCCGCCTCTTATGGCAAGCATGGGTTGCTGAAGGCCTATTCTACCCCGGGACCTTCACGGGTCCGCCTTGTATGGCAAGCATGGGCTGCTGAAGGCCTATTCTAACCCGGACCTTCACGGGTCCGCCTTGTATGGCAAGCATGGGTTGCTGAAGGCCTATTCTACCCCGGACCTTCACGGGTCCGCCTTGTATGGGAAGCATGGGTTGCTGAAGGCCTATTGTACCTGGGACCTTCACGGGTCCGCCTTGTATGGCAAGCATGGGTTGCTGAAGGCCTATTCTAACCCGGGACCTTCACGGGTCCGCCTTGTATGGCAAGCATGGGTTGCTGAAGGCCTATTCTAACCCGGGACCTTCACGGGTCCGCCTTGTATGGCAAGCATGGGTTGCTGAAGGCCTATTCTAGCCCGGGACCTTCACGGGTCCGCCTCTTATGGCAAGCATGGGTTGCTGAAGGCCTATTCTACCCCGGGACCTTCACGGGTCCGCCTTGTATGGCAAGCATGGGTTGCTGAAGGCCTATTCTACCCCGGACCTTCACGGGTCCGCCTTGTATGGCAAGCATGGGTTGCTGAAGGCCTATTCTAACCCGGGACCTTCACGGGTCCGCCTTGTATGGCAAGCATGGGTTGCTGAAGGCCTATTCTAACCCGGACCTTCACGGGTCCGCCTTGTATGGCAAGCATGGGTTGCTGAAGGCCTATTCTAACCCGGGACCTTCACGGGTCCGCCTTGTATGGCAAGCATGGGTTGCTGAAGGCCTATTCTAACCCGGACCTTCACGGGTCCGCCTTGTATGGCAAGCATGGGTTGCTGAAGGCCTATTCTAACCCGGGACCTTCACGGGTCCGCCTTGTATGGCAAGCATGGGTTGCTGAAGGCCTATTCTAGCCCGGGACCTTCACGGGTCCGCCTTGTATGGCAAGCATGGGTTGCTGAAGGCCTATTCTAACCCGGGACCTTCACGGGTCCGCCTTGTATGGCAAGCATGGGTTGCTGAAGGCCTATTCTAACCCGGGACCTTCACGGGTCCGCCTTGTATGGCAAGCATGGGTTGCTGAAGGCCTATTCTAACCCGGGACCTTCACGGGTCCGCCTTGTATGGCAAGCATGGGTTGCTGAAGGCCTATTCTAACCCGGGACCTTCACGGGTCCGCCTTGTATGGCAAGCATGGGTTGCTGAAGGCCTATTCTAACCCGGGACCTTCACGGGTCCGCCTTGTATGGCAAGCATGGGTTGCCGAAGGCCTATTCTAACCCGGGACCTTCACGGGTCCGCCTTGTATGGAAAGCATGGGTTGCTGAAGGCCTATTCTAACCCGGGACCTTCACGGGTCTAGTGACTTAGAGTGAGTAAGTATGGTTTTACGACATTTTCATCAATTTTCGAACAGTTTCATTGGGTACGGATTGTACCCACATTTTACACATTGTACCAATGTGTTGACTCGAACCCCAACTTTAGATCAGTTGCTCTAACTTCAATTTCAACGATGTTTTCTTTGGAACATGTTGTGCTTCGCATTCTCCTAAGTGATATCAATACTCGTTTAGATCCTTTGCAATTCGCGTACAGATCAAGACAAGGCGAAGAGGATGTTACTCTTTCATTACCAAATCTACATCTAGAAAACCTTTGGCTCATGGAGGAGGGTTTTCGAAGACTTCTCCTCAACCTTTAACACCATTCAGTCTCATCTTTTGATATAAAATGATTGATGTATGTTCCGCTCTAGTTAGATGCATAACCGAACTTCTGTTTAAGAGATTTCAATATCTCAAGCTGAAAAAGATCAGATTTAGCTTCAAAGATTTTTATTGATATTTCTCATGTTTTCAAGGATGTTATGAGCATTTAAGTGCAAATCCAGCGTTATCAACTGTCTCTTCTACCATGATCAGTTTCTATGTCGAATAGCCGTTAATGATCCCCATTCTGATGCCTTTATACGTTCGTAAGTATTATGACTATGTTTGTATGTATTTATTTGAAATGTATATTTTCATGCTCAGATATAAGACAAATTGCCCGACGGACAACAAAGAATTATCTAACCGTATCTTACTTTCTCTTGTTGATGCTAATAGTAATAAAGGTGAGACTATAAAATCCCAGATTAAACACACGCAAAGGCCAGTTAAGTGTTCATCAGAACATACAGCGAAACGTTTTAAGCATTAGGTTGCATTTCACTCAGTATAAATTCTTACGATTCTCCAAGGAATTCCATGAAGTTCTACTACCTGAATTGTCGATATATCACATAAATAAACATTGTTATACCCAGTATGTTACACCTGCGATTCAGCTAAAGGGTTATAATCTAATGGTGTGAATTATACTTTGCAGTTTACTACTAGACATAATTGCACTCAATGACTTACGTTAAGATCCCGCATGGGGATACAAACATTGAGTGAATCATCGAATTTATCGTCTCGCTTGCAGTCATGTCTGACCTAAGATGGGACTAGTCGGAATTCTGACTGAATTTCCATATTTTTCAGATCTCTGCGGATGTCGATAATCCAAGTTGTGGATCCATTGATTACATCGGTGGCACCAGTCATAGTATGAAAAAAAAAGGGTTCTCCCGTGGAATAGTGTATTCAGCTGACATATGGCACGATCTGGACGCAGGTGTAATTGCAAGAGAAAAGGGACACATAAAACGACTTCGGATCCTGGTGGCACTCGAAGATTTGCGAGTCTGTCTGAGACTGATGACTCCCCTATGCATCTACGAGATCTTCGTTTACTTGCGACCTTTTACCTGATGGGTTTACGTGGAGGTTAAGTTTGTCTTCACCCTCTGAGGACTGGAAATGTTCAGTTGTCTTAAAAAGATTTCATTTTGCTAAAATAGAAACTATACTGTGATCCACTTGAAGCAAGCACCACAAACCTGGGTCCCATCTCTAAATCGATCCTAACGCTGGGACATTCGTAAACCCAAAAGATATACAGTCACGAACAGTCAAAGTTCGCTCCTTTTATGGATTATAGAAAACCCAGACTGAGTGATGCTTTGGTACCATAAAACGAGGTTTACAGTGTCGAACATTAGATGATATTTGTTTAAATTGGAACATGCTTTTGGCCGTAACTGTATCACAAAGTTCAGTGCTGTGTATTTTGATTCCTCACATGGGTACGACGTGCGAAGCCTGTTTTGGTGTCCTCCGCCGTGATAGTACTGGACTGTTGCTATAAAGCGGCGTAAAACCATACTCACAGTGTAGTGTACGAGTGGACGGTATGTTCACGTATTGACCTTCTCCGATCTTGTCCCCGATATTGTTCAATGTCTTCATTAATGATTTGCTGGATGTTGAAAATTAAAATATTTCTTTCCTATCTTGCGCTGATGATTTTACTTTGCTCAAACGAAAGACGATCTGACCATATTGTTAAATATTCACGTGGAAACGAACAAGGCAATACTTGAAAGTACAAGTGTTGCTTTATTCTTTTCCAGGATTCTTCACACGGTATGTATTGCACTGAAATTGACATTCTGGATATGGAAATGAGTTCCCTTATTTGTTCCTATGAGTATATTCTGAATAACTGACCTGGCATTGTTATTTATGTATATAAGTCAAATCTTGTTCACTTTATAGATCCCAGTGCATCTAAAACAAAATTATTTACTGTGGGTAATTTTGTTTTAGGCATTGCTAATAGCTACTGCTCTCTATCGCTGTATCTAAAACAAAAGCACTTTACTGTTGATAATTCTGTTTTAGGCATTGCTAATAGCTATCTATCTCTATTGCTAATGGCAAAGCCTGCAGGTACATCGGGGAACATTAATTGTTATTCCTATGTTTACGACAACATGGGGTGTGTGTTTTAACAACTACCATAAGTAACAGCATGATATGGCCTGTGATCATCCGGTGCATCTTTATTGGGGTATTTGTGATATGTATATCACCGCCATCCATCACAGCGCTACAGTGAGTTTTCTCGGTGTTATAGAAATATATCTGATTGTTTTAAATAAAGTGCTATCATCGGAAAGGTTTGCCGATAACCATAAAAAATGGAATAACCGTTTTATGTCAAACCTTTCAAACCTAAATATGCGGCATATTTTCAATATTACAACTAAATACTACATTTATCTAACAAAGGTGCATAATGCATTGAAGAACTATATACAAGACAAGGGGAAGACGGTTCATAGGAAGATATGTTTATATATTACTATTAAACGGTTCATAGGAAGATATGTTTATATATTACTATTATGTTATGTTTAAATATTACTATTAAGCTCCGTTCTTACAGATGTGAAAAGTATGCCAGAGCTTTCAAGCCCCGGAATTATCGTTCCGGGATTTATTTTGCAAAATGTAGATGTGGTATTGCACCTTTAAGAACAGAAACATATATAGACATGTAAGAAGAGAATTTATTTTAGCTGTAATGATTTGTCGGAAGACGAGGAGCACGATTCGCTGCAAGTGCTTATACTATATATGTCATTTTAGAACAGTTCTTTTTACAATGTTACGGGCGAAGTGTCAAAGTTTTAAGATTGTCAAATAACAGAATGGTATGTATCCTCTTCAAACACGAATTCATTCTTACAGTCAAACACTCTTTAATACAATATTCTACGCAGAAAACATATTTTATATGGAAAAAGTATGATCGCTTTGTATGATATTTGTAAAATCTGCTTATGTTTAATACTGTTTTTGAGAACTTGATGTGAGTGGCACCATGTGATATTCTTAGTGTAGTAAATCTTATGTCTGTGTTTTGAAGATGTACAGCGCGGAAAGCCTCTGTCTGAAGTGCCAGCGATGATCTTACGTAACTCTTCAGAACTCCCGAAGTTTTAAGTATCGTATGCAAAACAGAATATTTCAGTGTTCACCGTTAACACTTAAAGGCTAGCGGTATTTCCACTATCTAGAATAACTGCCGAACGCTACATGCATTCCAAGTATCTCACATAATTCTTATGAAGTATATTTCAGCTGTCTTACATAACTCTTAGGGGCTCCATTTCAGCTAACATAACTGTTAGGGACTGTATTTCAGCTGTCTTACATAATTCTTAGGGACTGTATTTCAAATACCTCCTAGTGACTGTATTTCAGCTATCTTACATAACTCTTAGGGACTGTATTTCAGCTATCTTATATAACTCTTAGGGACTGTATTTCAGCTATCTTACATAACACTTAGGGACTGTATTTCAGCTATCTTACATAACTCTTAGGGACTCCATTCCAGCTATCTTACATAACTCTTAGGGACTGTTTTTCAGCTATCTTACACAACTCTTAGGGACTCCATTCCAGCTATCTTACATAACTCTTACAGACTGTATTTCAGCTATCATAACTCTTAGGAACTTATTTCAGCTATCTAACATAACTCTTACAGACTGTATTTCAGCTGTCTGACATAATTCTTTGGGACTGTATTTCAGCTATCTTACATAATACGTAGGGACTGTATTTCAGCTATCTAACATAACACTTAGGGACTGTATTTCAGCTATCTTACACAACTCTTAGGGACTCCATTTCAGATATCTAACATAAATCTTTGGAACTGTATTTCAGCTATCGTATAAATTATTTCAGGTATCTTTTACATCTCGTATGGATAAATAGCATTTGATGGACTTAAAGTATTTCATATATATTATAGACTAAAGGTGTATCATTTATTTTGTATATAAACACTTATGGACTAAAAGTATTTCAGATATTTTATATAACTCTAATGGACTAATAGTACAGGTATCTTACATAACTTTTGTGGACTAACAGTATTCAATGATCTTGCATCACTTTGTATTGCCTAACGGTATTCCATGATCTTACATAACTTTTTATGGACTCAAAACTGTATTCCATGATCTTACATAACTCTCACGAACTAGGGGTATTTCTGGAATATGTGTCATCCCTAAGGACTGATCATGTTACACAATTCTTACAGAACTACAACATGTAGCCACACAATGCTAATAGAGAATCACGACGAATGCCAAACTTAGACGCTGCCCGAGACGTGCGTCGCGATCGCTGGAGGACTTTTCTCCACGACACCGCCAGTGAAGTTCACCCTGTAAAATCTGTCTCAGATGCAGTTTTTGTTTGGTATGAACTTTCTTTGTACAGTTTTTGTAAGACCGAATCTAACATAGTTCATGAGAAAATTGAATAATCCCTGCCAGACCTAGTCACGCAATGCAACAATAGCTATGGCGCCCTCCTGCTGATCTAAGAGTCACATAGTGCTAATTCTGTCTCTCTGGAACACGGACAGGGGAATATTTCCGGGTCCGTAAACAGGACGTGATACGTGGATGCAATTCGCGTGATGGATGTTACGGGGGCAGAATATAACATTGCCTAATTTATGCTGGAGGTTTCTTTTGGTATCTACGAATCTGTCTCTGTGTAAAAGCAACCCCACCTCCCTTCCCCACTAATCTCTCTCTCCCTGCCTCTCACACAGAGCTGCTCTCTTTTCTGCCCACTCATTAATCTTTACATATTCCCCTCTCTCATCCTCATTCTTTCCTTCTTAGAGATATACTTCACAGATATATTCTCCCACCCTCTCTCCTTGTTAGAAATATACTTCACAGATATACTCTCTCTCTCTCTCTCTCTTCTCTCTCTCGCTCTCTCTCACTATCAATCGGAATCAAGCAATCGGAAGAGAGTTGAAGGAAAACAGGGTTTAATGGTGAAGGGATCTCTCTTCTTTTCTTTCTCTGTTGTACTCCCGTTTCTCTCATTCTGTCTCTCTCTCCTCTCCCTTCCACCCACCTCTCTCCCTAAGCAATAAGTTCTCATTATACTCTCTCTTTCTCTCTCTTTCTCCCTCTCTCTCCCTCTCTCTCCCTCTCACACACACACAACTTACCGTTATCTCATGCATACCGTTAAAGGCGTCTAACTCAATCAGGTGATCAGAATCAGGTGATCAATCGCTCACATGGTTGGCAATTGTATAGATCTCTGGATCCTCTGGTCTAGACTCGATTGTCTACATACCGCCGCCATATGGCTGGAATATTGCTGAGTGTGACGACACACACATCATCAGGATAATCATCAAGACGCTATGACACATTGCATTATAGGATATGTGGGTCAAATGGTTTCCAAAACAGATAACTGTTTCTGTGTTAACACGTGACGTGATGACAATGACAATTATTGTGTGGGACAACGGAGGGAAAACTTCATTGATCAGCCTCAAGAATTGATAATTTTAAAACATTATTAGAGGAATAATTGACAATACAGAACGCATTGGCCTTAACGAACATATAGGCTACGCCACATTCAGAGACTCTGGAGAAAATGAATTTAATTTTACACCGAGCTCAGCAATATTCAAGATATCTATACATGAAATAGTGGTGTGTAATCGGGTCTTGACTAGAAAATCCAGGAAATACCAACATGAACGTGGATGCAGGCAGTTGGGACGCAGTTGATATGCGTTAAGCAAGTCCACAATCCTGATCACCCGATCCCAATAGTTACCCTTTACGACATGTACTGAATCCCTGACTTTACACGAGTGAGTGAGTGAGTGAGTGAGTGGCAATCCTCTTGAGTACCTTTGCCTTGGAAAACAGGATAAAGGAGGTTCAGCGATCGGACAACGCTCTTTAAGCAAGTGCTGGTGGGGAAATGCAACCTTTGTTCTGAGTGAATGAATGAGTGAATGGGTCAGTTCGAGAGAGCCTCGATGCTGCGTTTTTGCTCTCTGTTGACGCAGGGCGTACACCTTATTCGGAGATTAGTGAACGAGTGAGTGAAAATTTTATATATTATTTTAAATAAACATTTTTTCAATCACACGATAGGACACGATACCCTTTCCGTTTATTCCCATGTCTGATGCCTGCCTCAACTCCAGCCACAAACAGAAAGAACGACAGGCGTATGCCAATGAAAAACGGTTTTCACTAGTTTTTTTAACATATTTCATGCAATTTTATAATTCAGACCACTTTATAGTGATTTATTATATAGATGGAGTCGCCCTGGTTCGGAAACATATTTAAAATCAATACAGATGAAGAAAAATTAACCTGAACTCGCTTTTTTATGAGCGTGCAAGACTGGAGATATTTTTTGCACATCGTGGTATCAATTTTCTCACTTGAGGGGACAACTGACAAAAGAAAGGATATAATTAATTCGCATCGGGCTGCCAATTCAGACGGGAGATGCGAAACGCAGAAAAGAAAAACGAAGAGTTTAAAGTAAGTACTTGTCAGGCCGCACCACACCTCGTACAGTAGACCTTTCCATGATTATTCACAGACCACAGTGGTATTACTGACAGCTGCGATAAACAACAAGCAAAACAAAAACAAAAAAAAACTGAGCCATTCATGGGCGTGTATATAGAGCGACAGGCTAGTTGTCAAAGTGATGTTCAACACAATCCAATGCTCTGACCTTTATACGCAGTATCTCCAAACCGTGCAGCACGCTGTTCATGATAATTGACTCGTGAGTGAGTGAGTGACTTTCATTTTACGCCGCTTCTAGCAATATATAAGCAATATCACGGCAGGGGACACCAGAAATGGGCTTCACACATTGTACCCATGAGGGAAATCGAACCCAGATCTTGAGCGTGATGAGCGAACGCTATAACCAATAGGCTATCCCACTGCCCTTCGTGGTTGTCTAAGTTACAGAGGGTGGAAAATTGCCAATGAGGTCTCGGAGACAGTAGCAAAACCTGGGTCACTTTTGTCACCCAGGAGCAAAAAGACCCAAGACGTTAAACTACGATGCATCCCACGAAATTGTAAGTTCTCTGAACAAGAACGAATTGGGCATCTTTAATGAACGTATAAAATGACATTTTTATGGTTTAATCAATTTTTTTATTCTTTTGTTAATATAAAATATAAATATAAATATATTGAACTTGCCTCCCACATACACATTGTTTAGAATGGGCTGGCGATTGATATGCTATCACAAAAATGTAATCCAAACGAAAACAGATTTTGCATTCTTGAAAACATATTACAAAATGATTTCATAATTCATGTGGCAAAAGTGGCATCATTTTGCTTTCGTAAGTTCCCATCATGGAATTCACGAGTGTCTTTTAACAGCTGTAATGATGTACAGTGAAATGAAAATCCTTAAAACAGGTCTTCTGGGAAAGTAAAACCTCCCCATGCATATTCAAAGATGCTCTCGGCTTTCAGTTTGATTGGATCCAAGTACTCGCTCGAGATAGATGAACCTATAAAGAACTATAGGATGACGTCATAGTTTATCATAGTAAAACTGAGCATGCGAACTATGTTCACGAATATCTGCTATCATTACTGATTTCCTTATCCGAAAATGTTCACGATTTCTGTCAAGAGGAAACATGTGGTGTGGTTGGTAGCCTAGTGGTTAAACCGTTCGCTCGTCAAATTGGAAATTCGGCCTCAATGACAAACATGGGTACAATATGTGATGTGCACTTCCGGTGTTACCGTGACATTGCTGGAATATTGCTAAAAGTGGTGATGATGATCCTTGGATTGTCTGGTCCAGACTTTATTAGTAACCGCCCGCCGTCGAATAGCTGAAAGCTTGAGTATTGTTGAATGCGCCCGTAAACGACAAACAAAACCTCCTTTCTTCGTCTAATCTTTCCGTGTCGATCCTTCCCTGCCAATCTCGTTTTTCCACCTAACTTCGTCCCTCCATCCCCATCTCTTTCTACCCCCCAGCACACACACACCTCCGTCACCTCCCTTTCTCTCTCTCTCCCTCTTTCGCCCTGTCACTGTCTCTCTCTCTCCTCGGTTGCGGAGAAAAATTCATTTCACAACAATATCTTCACGCTGTACTAGAATTAGAGAAATATACATCCATCATACACACATAATTGCAACGAGTTTCCCGGTCGGGTCAGGAAAAGTACAATGGCTAGGTCAATCACCACAGCTGTCAAGAACATCATGAAACATATACCTAGCCTTGTCAATCACGAAATGGTACATAATGACTCCGAGTTAATGCGACAGTTAATGTACAATGGACAATGACAAAGCACACACGTTAACAATAGATCGGGATCTTCCTTGAATCAGTGTCGTGTTGATGATTTGATGAAAAATTAATACATCTGTTTGAAATATTACCGCAAGGGTTTC
Source organism: Haliotis asinina (assembly GCF_037392515.1). NCBI lineage: Eukaryota > Metazoa > Mollusca > Gastropoda > Lepetellida > Haliotidae > Haliotis > Haliotis asinina. The sequence continues at coordinate 39,401,566 of NC_090280.1, forward strand.
GGGTGAGAAAGTCACCTTTACTATCTCTGACGAATACCTTATTTCCCGGCCAGCCGTATCATTACGTCCAGCCGCGCCCTTCAGTACGGATAAATACGGGTATTAAGCTCCGTAATTCCCATTTTCAGCTGTAATGACTTATTTCCCCCTCGTGGTCGATATCATAATATGTCTATTAATAAAATTAATATATACAATGCATCTTCGGATTAGTATATTACGTTCTATAATAGATATTTACATCGCAAGCCAGGCGGATAATTATACTAAATATCGTAAACCTGCAACGAGGCTATTCTGAGGTATATGGACGCTGTAGAGTATTTGACACTCTTATTAGACGATCGCCATATTTCGAGTCGAATTAATTATTTTTTTTTTTTATTATATTTTTGTGATTTAACATTGGGTATCTCTGACCATAAGAAATGACACCCCCAATCCCCTACCAGCGGTGGTTGTTTACGAAGCAATTTGTGTAGAATGAAAATGTGAATCACATCTCGTTGAGATCCTTCATCGAGGCTGGTTCCAGCGTGATGGTGCTCCCCTTGCGACAGAACTCTCTGTCGAGTAGAATTTCAAATTAGAAACTAACCGTTTTATAAGAGTTTGACGGCAGTAACCAGTCGTGCAGGTTAGCACATAGCTCTTCCGATCTTGTTCCGATCAAGTGGATGTTTGTTTTTGAGACGCTCAGAATGTCAGAACAGAAACGGATTAAAGAGAAAAACTCCAGAATTGTATGGTTTGTCGATTAAATTACCGTCTATGTCGTGTTAATGATGTCAATCAATTTGAAAAGGAAACTAGGTTTTATGATTGCATATAATATATCATACGGGTACAGTGTGTGGAACCAATATCTGAAGTCATTGGTATGGATTGTGCTGGAATATTGCTCAAAGCGGCGTAAAACTAGACCCACTCACTGATTGAAGTACGTACACTTTTAATAATGATAAATCGTTATTGTCAATGCGACACAATTTCGAAACGAGAAAACAATATCAAGTTAGTGAAGCATTGCATTTGGTGACAACATTTACCCTAAACAAGTAAATATTAACATACGTATTTCGGATATTTTCACGGGCCTGTTTTTATGTTCATTATGAATAGAATACTGTCAGGGTCGGCACAGTTGAAATTATTAACGATTGATTCAATTCAGTTCTATTCGGCATTGTTTTCGTTGGTTGGCTCTGTACGGGCAACATCCGCGGAGGAATATAACCGATATTGATGGCACAGAAAGGTATTCGGAACGAGCTTCCGCCGTACATCAGATATTTCAAACAGGATCGGCGGAAATATCCATCGACTTGCAGTTGCTGTACATCTCCATCACGTCTAAAGATCAATATAGGATGTAGATTTATAAGCATCACGTTAACTGTTCGTGTCATTCATCCAAAATTCGTGCTTGTAATATAATTGTGGTTTGTCATAGGTTGATCAAACATTTCGCAAGCTGCAGAAACTGTGGACAAACGCATCGATCGTTTTAGTTGGACGGGAGTCTGGCAAAATAAATATCACAGTCTCATTTGTTCTGCATTACTACATTAATGAGCCGACCTCTTGTTAAAACAACGAACAGGTTTTATTTCAAACAAATACATGTGTTCGAGGTAATTGTGTTTTTGTGAAAAAAATTGTCTTCTCGTTAGATAACAAGAAAATGGAGTCAGAGAACAAACGGCGCTGTTTCTTTAACAACCGTCAGTATCTGGGGCATGTGTCTGTTTGAAAGACATTAAAGACTTAAGATTACGTGTGATTGGACATCTGTAATACAATCGACATATCTAGTTCGAGACATCAGGGTAAAGTGATGTTAAATATAAGGATATCAGCAGGGACCGACAGATGATTTCGACACAACGGAGAATTCGTCTCAACCGAGTTCGAGACATTAGGGTTCGACCGCATACTACTAATGCACGCTGACGCACGCACACACACGGCGTACGCACATACATACACGCGCTCCAGTTGTAAGCATTTACATGAATATACATGTCGGGACGCCCGTATGACATCTAAATTGCTCAACCGTTGGGAATTGTGTCGGGAACTGTGCGTTGTGTCCTTGTAATTAGAAAGCTACCGAGATATTTCTGTTGCCTGTCATAAACACGAATGTTCCGTCAGCAAAATGATGGTGAAGATGATGATGAGTCATTTTATAAACATATCATTGTCTCCGACATATTAAGTTATAATACACTTTTAATCATGCAATATTCTTACCCGATACAAATGTTAATTGAACAGAGGTGTCTACATCCTAATTTCGGAATTATATTGTTTTGTGGGTTAACAGCCATTTTGGAAACTATGTCGCACACTGCCACTACCCATCCTCCAAACAGTCTGTGTCGCCATTATCATAATCCGTACCGTCATTACCTAATCTCCTCTTTAACATCATAATCATCATCATCGTCATCTTCTACCCTCCTCCTGAACAATATCGTTATCACCATTATCACGTACTACATCACAAAAAGATACCAGTCACCATTGTCAAGTATATAATAGCGTTGAAACAATTTCCGTTTTACACTGGTTGGTAGGGGGTGATTGATGCAAATACATAAAACTGTCATTCCGAAAGCGTTGATCCTCATAAGGTATGTTGTACTTGCAGGTGTGCTGTGATTGTATTCGTTACGATAGCACACCTGAACATACCATGTAATATTCCTAACTCAAGGCGAAGTTCAAAACCATTACACAATCAACAAACAAACAATCGCAGAAAATATAAATCAAAGATAACAATATTCCTAAACTTATCGCAACTTATGAATGTAAAAAAGAACAAGTAATCCGAAAAAAGCATATTTGCCTCCCTACCTGTATCCACGCTGAAACCTAGCATCAGGAATGTGAAAGCCCGTGCCGGGCAAGACCTTATGCTTCAGTATATTCATGCGCTTTCAAACCGTTGGTTGTCAATAGCAACCAGAACGCTCCATGCGTTGTGTTTTCACGAGAGCTCTTTTGAGCGCCTCAGAGCGGCCTTCGCTAGCAATCCACGCTTGTAATAGTTCCAGATTTGTCAAATGAAGCCAACTTTTTGTTAAACCCGCGACATGAGATATGTGTTTTCTAATCATTTCTGTGTCCTCACAGTTAGACAAGGCAATTTACATGCTACGCTCGTAAAGGCCTTATTCTCAATCCGTCACTAAATGAAGTTCAGATTTTGTAATATCCGCTCTCTCAATCTGACATGGTGTAATGCTAATAGCTTCTCTATTCCAATCCTGTCCTTCTTTATCTCGATCGATGTTCAAATTCGAGGGAAAAAATGATTAAGAATTACGGTTTAGCTATTAAATGGAAATAGTCATTCCGGACTATGCAATGCTGTTGTAAAATGTTTCTTAAGTAATACAAATGATTAATTTCTCTTTCATTAACTGAAATAAAAAATGTGCAATCTTCACCAAAAACGAACTGGGATCAGTAGTGATTGACACTTTAATTTGTTTATTTGAAGGTTATTACGGTGGTTTGATCTGTAACAAAATTCATTAAAGCTCATGTCATCCGGGCCTTTTAAAAAGTTCTACGAGTTAAAAGGTTCAAGATGTCAGGGGCGGGGCTAGTTAACCGTGTGATTTGTTGAAGTAAAAGCTCGTTGCTGATGAACAATGGAATAAATGATACTAAAAGGTCACTTCCCTGGTGAGACGTGGATTCACGACTTGCGTTTATTCATTGTCGGAGTTAATGGTTGGGAAATAGAAAATAGATGACATCTTAAATCACCCAACAGCACAGTCATGCCATTGTCCAAACGCAATGAGAGTGAAGCCATTATATACATCCGAAACAGATAATCTGCAAATGAACAGGAATTTATTTTCAGGGAGATTAAATGTAAATGAATGTATTTTTATGCCACACAGCACTCGTGTGAGTGATTTTAGTTTTCCACCGCACTCAGCAATATTCAAGGTATATGACGGCGGTCTGTAAATAATCGAGTCTCGACCAGAACATCTTGTGATCAACAGCATGAGCATCGATCTACGCTCTGGGGCACGATGACATGACCTAACCAAGTCAGCGAGCCTGGCCACTCGATCCCGTTATTTGCCTCTACGCCAAGCATGGGTTACTGGTGATCAATTCTAACCGGCATCGTCGCGATTTACATAATACTGGATCTCTTTGTCCTGTCAATACACATTTTACTGTACAAACTAGTGATTGATAGAGCGAACATCCGCTATGCTCGGTACGACGTCATGCTTTCAGCAAGGTCACCGAAGATAACCATCTGATATACAGGCGACGCTATCCACAGTGCCACACCATCATCAATGTAACGTTTGATCTTTGTATTATGTTGAAATTTTAATTCTATTGACGATAAGGTTTTGGTTTGATTTGAATATATCCAGTCATATGGCAGTTTGCAAATAATCGAGTCTAGACCAGGCAATCCAGTGATCAACAACATGATCATCAATCTACGCAGTTGGGAAACGATGTCTTCAGGACAAAGAAATATTACATTCGCTGTTTTCAATGGGCGGTTGAAAAGCCGTTTGGTTAGTACGTTCACTCGTCAGGCCGAAGATCAGGGTTTAATTTTCTGTATGGGTAAAGTGTGTGGAAGCCCATTTCTGGTGTCCCCCGGTGTGATATTGCTGGAATATTGCTAAAAGCGGAGAAAATCCCAACACACTGACTCACTGTTTTTGACTCCGTGGAATTAGCTGCAGTTAGCATTGATGCAATCTGTTAGTATCACTAATCGAGTTCGAGTTTGAACCAGACAAACAAGCAATTGAGAAATCAGCAACAACCTTCGCCCATCGGGGTTAGATAACATAGATAGGTCACAACTGGCGACACACGGAACTGGTAACATTACCTCTGACTTAGGATTCAACACAGGGTTGGACTGACTAGCGCCTCTTTGACGAACGCTTGACAGTGCCCAATTTTAAATATTTCATACATTTAAAGTAGGATGTTCAATTCTTTACATTATGTTTACATCTTTAGGGAAACATGCCATTGAAATTAATGTTTTTAACAACTGAACACACCTGCGAATTACAGATTCTAGGCAAAAATCACCATTTCTATGTGACACTCACCTAGCCTTCAAAATACAACATAACGTGATATATATCAGGTCCGTGAAATGCTAGCTGAAAATCCTCATCCTTGACGAAAGTCCCTCAACGCCGCTTCCATCTTGACACCTGTGCGAAGGAGAGACCCGGAGAAAGCTTCTTACTCGATCATGATTCAGCATGGCGATGATGAGGAGAACTTCCTTCCGCCATCGATCGACGTGATCGGGGGATTGCTGAGCCCACCAAGTCGACGTCTCTCATTCCATCGCCGCTGGCCGTCATCACAAACCGCATACAGCAAAGGTTGGTGATACTGTCGACCTCCCAAACGCCAGACAACGAAATAACATGGGTAAACAGCTTCGGTCGGGCCTGTCGACCCTCAAGGATCCACGGTCACCAATCAACCCTCAAGAGTCTCCCCTTTACAGATAATGAGCGCATCAAAACCGATCGTCAACTCACAGACCTTTTCAAACACGCTTTCAACGGGAGTGACGAGATCAAAGCTACCCAGAATTCTAGTTCCGAGGTCTAAGGGAATGTTGTTTCTAAGAAAACATGTAAAGCTCGGATTTATTAAACAGAATATATAAATCAATATTTGATTAATGAGTTTAGTAGAATCGTTGTCCTAGTCATCAGTGATTCCATTTGTATTGACACATTTATTGTAGTACATACGAAGTCTCTGGTATATGTTTGTATTTGTAAGTTAATATTGACCCACAAAGACCTTCAAAGTCTTTTCTACATCCACATTCCGCTACACACCCTACACGGTGTGTACACAGTGAGAGTGGCGATTCAATTCACAATCTGTCCTTCTAATGACAATCGTCTCATTGTACTCCACGTAAACTAGACACAATCAAAATTCGTTGACAATGCGAAAACAATACCCCATCAAAGTATATTCTGTTGCATCACTTTTTTCAAAGGACACAAGGTGGTGTACCGAGATACACCCAGAAGCCGTCTACACGGACAAGCCTTAAAACTACCTTGAAAGGTATAAATCCGGCTACATAAGACTTCCTCAAATCCGTCTACATAAAAGTGCCTCAAATCCGGCTACATAAGAGCGCCGTAGAGCCGGTTACACTAATGCACCCACCTCAACTCCGCCGACAAGAGAACGCCTCATACCTAGTTGCAGGAACGCCCCTCAAAACAACCTTAAACAGAGCGCCTCAGTTCCGCCTACATAAGAGCTCCTTAGAGCTAGCTACAGAAACACACCTCACATGGGGTGTGGTGGGTAGAGCTGGCTAAGGCGCCAGGCTGGTGAGTTATCCTGAAAGCATGAGGTGTCGGGATCGAGCCCACCGGTGGCCGGGTGTAAAACCCTGTGACGTCAACTTTGAAGACATACTTCTTCAGTGTTGTCACAACCCCAAGTGCACCCTACACAATCCCGTGGAATTATAAGAACCCACGAATCCGTTTGTAAATGACCAGATGGTGACCACATGAATAAGCGCAATCACCTAACTGCGAGTACAGAAAGTTGCAGTAAAGCATGGACCAAGTGTTATGACTGTGTCCCAGTCCACGAAGCTGTGAAGAGGTACCTCGAAAGGATGGGAAAGGCACTTTAACTTGGTACTCCCAAGGGAGGTGAGATTGAGATGGACATCCAAAGATCGAGGAGAAAAAAATAAACAAAGCGATTTGAACGTGCACATGGAATGGGTTACAGGTCTATATAAATATTCATACACAATAATAATAACTGCCTTGATAAGAACGCATCACATCACCTACATAACAACGCCTTAAAACTAGTTACAGAAGCGCGTCTCACAACCACCTTGATGAGATTGCCTCGCATCCGCCTTCGTAAGAGCGCCTTTGCGCTAATGTACAGGAATGACCCTCACCACTACCTTGAACAGAGCGCCTCACATCCTGTTACATCAAAGGGCCCTAGAAACAGAAGCCCCACAACCGCCTATAAACGAGCGCTTTTGAATCGCCAACATCGTCGCAGAAACGAAACATAGCATGTCAAAGGAACGTCTGCAACTTGCGACTTGACCACCTCTACAAACGCGTCACTGAACCAATTTCATGAATCCGCACAGACTTATCAGTCACCATTTTTTTCAAACGGCCCCTTCGGGTAAAGCATTCGTCTCCTTGCACGCGCATGCTGCATGTTGTTGGATAGTTATATCATGAAGCTATACGAGGAAGGTTTTGAGTTGTTTTTATGCAAATGTAGAGCCGAGCACTTAAAGTTTCTGTGATTTTAAGCTGTCCGTTTTCTTCCATGTTGGCCCCGGTGGAAGAATTTTGTTCCAGACACCCAGTAACATGTACCAATGCATTGTGGAAGCCATCATATCTATGCATGTTACATATTGTAGGAAACCCGAATAAACACTCTCTCCAAATATGCGAACGTAAATATTATCTGCCCCTGGTGACGAGTCCAGACTGAATCTCCGGCGTGATGTTTTGGATAATTTTCAAGTTCAATTCTTCCGTGGTATAGTAATGTTTCGCCAACATGAAACATTTTACATTCCGGCACATGAGACTAACACACCAGAACCGTCCAAGAGCCGGGTAATAAATAAACCGCCTGTCATTTCATGCTTTAAATAAAGGGGCGCTAGGTTAGCCCAGTGGTTAAAGTGTTAGTTTGTCATGCCGATGATCCGGGTTCGATTCCCAGCAGTGATACCTTAAATGACTTCATCACTTCAGTCCCCACCCTATTGTGTTAATTACCTTGTTAGCTTGTTTTCTTTGTAAGCCTCATTATATACTAGTATATAGTATATACTAGTACAAGCATTCCTGCTTGACAACGGTGCAGGAATCTGTACCGAGACGTCGCACTGTCGTAATTCATTCATTCAGCTCACGAAGGAGAGAGGATATACTCCAGAATGTTGTATTCATCATAATAAAAAGTTAACATTCATGAAAAACTCTCTTTCTTGTGTATATCCCTTCTAAATGTCATTCAAATATTCTCAGGCTAAAGCAACTGCAGAGTTCGGTGTGGCGTAAAATAATATGCATTTAAACACACCAACTGTCTGTAAGTGTTGCTGAGGGACGGTGGAATTTGGTTTTGCTACACAATACAGATTTACATTCAATTTTCTCGCCACAGCTTCAGATGAATTAGCGGTATAAAGGAAGGCGTTATGTCGAGGCATGATGGTATTCGTCCACGAGTTCACCCACAGATGCCTTATCTTGAAGTGTATCAACATCGGTAAAAGATATCTCAAGGTAATACACCTAAGCCACATGCCAGAAAATCGAGTTAAGCGAGGTTCGACACAAACGAATAAAAATGGTTTTGTCTGGGTAAAGTGTAGAGTATAAAAAGCGACATATCATGAATTCATTTGGCAAACTACAAACTGATCGACAGTGTTGAGTTTGAAGTATTTTGTTCCGGTTTGATAATAAAACAATGATTGAAACAACACTGGATACCACAGAAAGCCAATAAAGTGACATTTTAACGTCTCATGATCAGCACTATTTACCTGCCAGAATGAAAGCGACACAAGGTATATATTCACCCTGACACCGTGGTCATCTGAGGTCTGTTAAACAAACATCAGATTTAGTCCTGTTTATGAATCATTTTAATGTCGTACAAACGTTACATATAATATAATTATATACATTATCAATAGCAATAAGTCACGCAAATCAAATTCCTTTGAGATATATTTCAAACACGTTGATAATGAAACACAATGTACTCACATGAATCGTGTCGTCGTGGACGCCGTTAGACAACGGTTCTTCACACCTGGCCAGGTCCCGTTTGAGTGAAAGAGGTCAGCAGACACACACACACGACATCAAAGCCAATTTACCGCATGTTCAACAACAATGCTTCTGAAATCAAGGCGTTCTTTACAGTGTACTCAAAGTTGAAACACCAAACATTGCAACACTCTTAATGCTCAATGAAGCTTTGAAGCGAGTCCAAATTTTCCAGCGTTGTAAAGAGCGATCTTCCACTCTCTTGTGAGCTGTTGTAACGGTTCCCCGAACCCTTCAGTTCAGCCAGTTGTTGTTGTTTTGTCGAATCGATCCTATCGATCGATACATGCTTTGTCTCCTTGCCTCATTTAGCCAAAGGTCAAAACACATAGCTCGATATATATGTCAAACGCAACGAGACAAGTCGATGCTGCCAATATATCGATGAAATTACAGGATCGACACTCACTCAGCATTGGGGGCAATATAATAAGATTTTTATCAACCTATAAGGACTGTATCTGCGAACAATTTCTGCTTTTAGCATTTACTTACATCGCCCTTTTATGGTTAAATTATCTAACTGTTAACGCGCACACACTATTTCATAACGGCAGAGCGTAGGAGAAGAAATAGGTAAAATCACGGAAAATACAGCCTCGTTTCTTCTGAAAATCGTCAATATGTTGCGCAATATTGCCTGAAGGTACGAGCGAATAAATCAGTTGACATAAAGAAACTTTAACAAATGGACAATGTTTAATTTCATTACAATGACAATGCTGCATAAACTTTTTAATTTGATGTTAAATCACGATCCACATTAATCTTCAGCTTGTGACTTTTAGTGGATGAGTGAGTGAGTGCATTTTCACTGCGCTTCTAACAATGTTCCAGCAACATAACGCCAGGGGACGCCAGTAATTGGCTTCACACATTGTACACACCCATGTGAGGAGTCGAACCCGGGTCTTTGATATGACGAGCTAATGCTTACACTAAAGAACTACTCACACACGCACGCGCAAACTCACGCGAAAACTCGCACGCAAGCGAGAAGAAAAGCACAGAAACAGACACACACATAAACACGCCAAGCACAACGAGAAACAAGCGCTCAAAACCACGCTGTCACAAACATACACAAACAGGCACAAGTACTCGCATAACACTATAGACGTGCAGTAATCGTGTACATCAAATTAATCTCCATTTAGCCTCACACCCCGTATTCCCGTTCATTAGATAATGGCATCCGTCTTTAACTAACCATCAACCATGGCACACCTTTAAGTTGCACCCAAAGCGCACGTCCACATTTCCAGGTGTTCCAGTCATAAAATATTTACTTGCACGCATCTGTCTTTTACACCCACGAATATATAACACTTCAGCAGTAAATATACATGACACCAGTATAGTAGACTTATGGTTAGTCACTGAATGAATAGATTTTCACCACTTCAGATTGGGTAATAAATAAATGATATTGTCATATTGGGCGGAGAACAAATACAATAGATCAACCCACAGGACATATATATTTCACTCCCCTCCGTGATCTCCTATTTTCCCGAGGATCACAACATGACTGATTGTTAACATTTTGATTGCGTGTGTTATCATGTATTGGTTAGATAGTACAACTGGCTGAGGTTCGTCCCTTGGGTGGGACCACGGTTTGGAAGTAAATTAAATGGTTCACAGTCATGTAGCACTTTTGAAAAGAGCAATGCGCTTGGACGAACACGCTGATGTCAAACCTGTATAACTCTCCGGGAGTTGAGAGTTGTTGACGTTATAACGCCTTATGTAGTGTGATGTAGCGCCATGTGCATTTAGTGGTTTTCCATGCGGGTCTTTGTGGGTGTTTTTTATATGGATATTTCTATTCTTTCAGCGTCCCCGTTGTTGTCAACATCGTCTGCAGGTGTAAGTAGTTGTAGTAGTAAGAATGACATCATTATCGCCGTCGTCATCACCATCGTCGTTGTCATCACAATCATCACTACTATCATAATCATCATTTAGAAGCTGCAATAACCCGGTGCGTCTAGTGACTGTAAGCGTATGATCCTCAGGGGGTTGACATTGCTAATACAATGTTGACGTTGAGATTGACGTCCAGTGATCAAAGGAAGCGGTATCAGCGCCTCGAGCATGTACTTGTTGCGTGGATATGTGCGCTATACAAATATTCTGTGAGAATATTAATCATCAGCACCATCACTTCAAATCAGCACACCATCATCGTCGTTGGCTGTAGCTGTCGTCGTCAGAATGGCATCATTAGCGCCGTCCTCGTCATCACAATCGTCATCATGATCATCACACTCAACTTTCATTCCTGGCCTCTTCGTCGTCATCGTTGTGGTCATCATCGTCGTCGTCATCACAATCGTCATCATGATCATCACACTCAACTTGTCACTTCCTGGCCTCTTCGTCGTCATCGTTGTGGTCATCATCGTCGCCGTCATCATAATCGTCTTCGTAATAATTATCATCCCTTCACTTGCGGTCATCTTCATCGTTGTCGCCGTCGTCATCACAATTGTTATCGTAATAACCATCATCTCTATATTTCGGCGCATCTGACAGATACCTAGCGTTGGTACATGTTTTGTGGCTTGGTCGTTGACTAATATTAGTATGCTCAAAGTATGCCGAAATGAAATTATATGTCGGATCATTTTTATTACAAATTTCTCATATTTAAGTCTCCAAACACATCCTAAGATCAGCGTCCCTCCTGCCAGTTCTCATACCCAAAATGCCACAGCAACATCAAGTTAGAAACGGATTCGGGATTCAAATCCCAAATCTGACTTTTTTTCTTCACATTGGGGTTCGAATACAGAATCTGGTTTTTTTTAGACTCGGGATTTGAATCCATTGTCCCCAATCCTGGAACCGCTGAAAATACTGAATGTCATGTCATGATTACCTAAGCATTTGTATATTGTAACTGTGAAAGCCTCTTCTAAACCCCAACTTGAGTCAACGTGTCCTTTAAAGAATTGAAAAAATAATATACATAAATGTGTTTTCAGATTGCCTGAATTCATTCAGCCTTTCTGCGGCTAAGTTATGGAAATCGTTTGTTTCGGAAAAAATGATAACATACCCTTGATAAAAGCAAAGAGCCAATATATTCACACCACAACATTACAGTTGAACTGGGACAGTATTAATTATTCAAACGGTGTTGTCTCTTCGGTTTGGACTAACGTTCCCTGATGAAATCTCTTTATCATCCCAAGACTGTGTGCGATTTTCATCAAGGTCTATTAAAATACTGTTTACACAAAGTAGGTACTTTATTAAAAATGCAGAGAATCACGTGACGCTTTGAAGCTACAGCAAGGAAAGACAAAGGTTACCTTGGTTTTGCTTCACGACTTCTTTGCCGTTATTGCTGTTACAGTCATCAACTGTGGACGAGAATATGACTCATCACGGGGATGGTTGTTTTCAATTTCCTCTTAACCACGAGACTACCAGTTTGATGTTATAATGTTTAAATGTTTGAACCTAAATCCGTATCGCCTGAAGGCAAACTCGATAGGGCTAATAATCGTGGTTAAAGTTTTAGAGTTATCTCCCTTTGTTTAGTCACGTGACATCAAAGGCTGTGGCGAGATGTGCTTCGTCGTTTCATTACTCGTTTCTTGTCCTCAATATTGCAAGCAGCTATGATTAGGTTTTTTCGAAAGCCTCTGTGTGTAGGTGTGTGATCTGGGTGTGTTATGGAGTGAGCTCCTACATTGCAGAAGAAGATCACTCACGACATTGTTTTGCCTGTCTTATTGCGCGGCCATTACAGGAGTATGTAGGAAGGAAGTGCGTACTTGTTGTATTGTTGCGCTAAAATGTAATCCCTTGTAATTTTAGAATTCCTCCCCTGGTTGTCGTGATACGTGACATTTAGGAAGGTAAATAGCGGCTAGTTATATACGTAAACTGAAAGTTGATTTATGATGTGTGTGGGTTTTTGGTCTGACGCATTTTGGAACTACTAGATCATCTTGTTCAGTTTTGCAACGTGTGTTATATGCTTTTGAGTGAATGCAATTTTACGCCACCCTTAAACTATCCTTGCATTTTCAAGTTTCAAGACACGACTTTGCATGTACGCAGTCGAAACTAGATCTTGGGACACTCAAAAAATGCAACGAATTGACTAACCTTTAACACGAACCTAAATTGCAAGGATACCACATGGGGAAAATGGACAGGCGAAAATATTGAAACAATATTGGGTCTACAAAAGTCCATCAAAGGTCCTCCCTCCACAAATCTTAATCTCAGATATCGGAATGCAATAAATGCGGGTTTTGACGAACTCAAAGGGATTGCTAGTTTCGTTTGGTACAAGCGTAGCTAGTTACAGGCATTTCTACTAAAATACACACGTGTGATGTTTTGGATAACATTTTGTCAGTACCGAGTGTAGTGCTTTTGTTCGGGTGGGCTATATCAGCCATTCGAACACACACTATCATGGTTAAATAATCGGCAACACACACAGTCAACAATCTAACCCACCAAGCCACCGAGGTTTCCACAGGGATGGAAGTCGGACAACTGGTAGAGTACATCGTAGACTTTATGTACCCCTGCGTAACGCGTAGCAAGTCATTTGTTTCGTGTTAGCCCTATAGGTTGTTATATATTCAGATAGTACTGAGGGCTTGTTCAACCTTTTTAGCAACAGTCCTGTGTAAGCCCGGTCTTTTGACTATAATGGTAGCTGCGCCTTGTTTGCCCATATTGTTACATCCGTTAGTTCGATAAAGGTATGCTCTTCAGAAATGTAGTTATATCTTACGTTTTAATCAACTTTCGCACTGAGAAAAAAAATATCTCAATTTATAAAATACTCGCATCTCAAATGCAGCTGTGGAAAAACAACTTCGAAGTAACATTATCGATATTTTGGTTGTCAGATCCTTTAATTTACTAAATCTAGACCCATGTATCAAGTGTTTTTTCTGGTGTAAAGATAGTTCGTGCAGGATACATGTGACGTCTGAGTAAACCGTTCTTACCTTGACCCTGCGTCCTTGGTAATGTCACGATGACAACACTGTTAACGTTGTCTGGCGTACCGCTGGTCAATATCACGTGACAAGATGATATATAAACTACACATAGGTGTGTCTTTGTCATAACAGAAATTGGTTTAAATGATTGTAGAGTTATTCGATCCAACGGGGATCTCCCAGATCGTTTCGAGTTCAACAGCCGAGCGACATTTCCGATAAATGAATATCAAATGCAATCGGTATCACCAAGAGGGTTGAATCGTTGCGTTGCAGGTTTTTATGTAGAAAACAGGAATATACTATACACTGTGTTACAAGCGTTGTCATGGATGAATGGAAATACTTTTTCAGCTACACCACACTCCGATGGTCGTTCATGATATCAACCTTTTGATTTTCAATTCCCTTACCAGGCTAAATATAAACCATGGTCAGATAGCCAGCGGCGTGGAGTATGTTACAAACAAAACAAGAATTTTCCTAATCGGTGTTGTTATGACCACTGGTAAAGACAATGCCGTGAGTGAGTGAGTGAATTTAGTGTCACGTCACACTCAGCAATATTCCACCTATATCACGACGGTCTGTAAATAATCGAGTCTGGACCAGCCAGTCCAGTGATCAACATCATGAGCATCGATCTACGCAGTTGGGATACGATGGCATGTGTCAACCAAGTCAGAAAGCCAAACACTTACCTTGACACAAAACGACACATATCATGACAAAGCACGTCATCCCGTTAGTCGCCTGTTATGACAAGCAGTTCACCCGGATCTCCACGTGTCCAATCTCATGTCTGTCTGGATTACACGCAATGAATTGACGCGCTAAAAAATGGAAACTCGATTTCAATATGCACTTCAAAATTCAACCAGATAAAATGGTAAACTGATTTTCTCAAATTACCTTTTAGAAGCGTTTCTTTGTCATCTGTGTCTTCTCTGAGATGTTACGGTGGTATGATTCCTCCAGTCCGTTGCGAATTTTTCAGATGAATATGCGAATGATGAGTGCTAAGTTAAAACATTAAGCTACCATGTTCAAATTTATTTATTTATTGTTCAACGTCATACACTTAACAAAATATTCCAACTACAGGGCGGAAAAAATGTCTAACATATAAGTTGAAATTTTTGCCTAGTATTTCAAAATTTCAATCTCCTTATCTTGACATCACTACTGATATGCTGAATTTAGAAAATAAGGTGGCATATTAACATCATTACCATGACATTCTAAGAAAAGAATTTATAAAAATGAATATCCCTAAAAGGATTCTGTACTATCTCAGATCTCGCCTGATCATTTTTGACGATCGTTATTTCGGTATATATTTCTCTTAGGCAATAGACATTTATTTGGAATCGGAGGAAGTGACAAAATGTTGTTAGTTCTTTCAAACCCTACGGCTGGCAAACTACACTTCAAATATTATATTGTTTGTTGTTTATTTTGTGTTTTAAAGCTGCATCACCATGGTAACCTAACATCATTCCACCCCGCTGGGTCCAAACATAAGATGATCCCATACGAGTCTCGCATCAAAATATCCCCGAGAAAACTTAATCGATGTTTTCTATGGAAAATAATATGATTTTACTTCGCCGACGTTTTTATGTCTTATCGATCTATACGTTTTGGAAAAGTAGGATTGCATTCAATATATGATTTATTTATCTCGTAGATTTTTTTCATTCAGCACATAAAGATATTTGATGACAATTTGAACACCCTTTTAGACAGATGAGACAGAATCCATTGTATGGTTGATATGGAATGTTGCATAAGAAACCCACAAAGACGAAATCAAGTGCCCGGGGCTTATAAAACGAGCAGTAGGAATGTTGTAAGTCGCGAAGGAACATTTGCTACAACAAGGTAGCACTATTTAGACGTAAAAATGGAAAATGAAAAAAATGGGAATATCGATTTGATTTTTTATGGTTATCAGAGCTCTTCGTTTTCTTGTAAATATTAAAGAACTTGACCAGAAACACTAGCACTTTGACCTTTATCTCACATCAAGCGCACATTTGTATTGAAATGTTGATGAATGCGCTTTAAAGTAGTATCTCATATTATCAACGCGAAGAATACTGCATTTTAGCGTAGGGATCGCATTATATCGCGATGAGACGCTGTCTTTCATCTTGATGTAATATCACTAATGCTAAACACCACTGGCTCACCAAAGACAACTATGAGGCCGCATGTTGTGTATTGACGAGGGACCTGGTTATAGGATGGAGTGGGGTAGTGAGTGAATATAACTTTACGCCGTATTTGGCAATATTCCAGCAATATCATGTCGGCTTCACACATTGTACTCATGTGGGGAATCAAGACCGGGTCTTCGGTGTGACGAGACAATGCAATAACCACGGGAATACCTGCACCATCACCCGGATGAGGGAAGGGTTTGTAGCACAGAACGATGGGGATTAATAGCAAAAGCATATATTTAAGTCTACATTCCGAGGCAAATTTAAAGTATCACGATGGAATGCGGTAAAAACAAAGATAGTGTTGAACTGCTTGCTGTAGGAAAAAAAAACGTCGAAGATATACCCTGTTGTGTATATCAAGACAGAAGGATACAGTGTTGTCTCAAGACAGAAGGATAAACCTTTGCTAGTTTATGCTACTGTGTCCCGACGCAACACAGTAACATTGCAAGAATACGCCACTGTGTCTCAACGTAACAAAACCACACTGCAAGAGTACGCTATATAGTTTCGGCGTAACAAAATCACATTGCAAGAATACGCTACTGAGTCTCGCCGTAACGCTATAACATTGCAAGAGTACGGTACTGTGTCTCAGTGTAACACTATAACATTGCAAGAACACGCCAGTGTGCCTCGACGTAATACTACAATATGACAAGAATACGCTCCTGTGTCACGACTGGTTTTACCCCAGGAACACGTTGCTACGCAGCAACGGTGCACAGTAGCATCGGGTGGGAAGATGGTGTCACCGCCAGTGATGCGCATTGATATCACTGTAGTTTGGCCAAGATTCGACCAATCTTCATACGTTAAGGTCATGTCCACTTCCATCATAGGACCAAGAAGTAATATGAAATCCACGAATCTGAAGCACTGTATATGTAAATCTAAGCTGATGAAAATGTAAACGATTCGCACCCCCATTCCCTGAGGAATCGTCTTTCATTATTGTCTTAAATTGCTAAAAAATTACAGATTTCTCAATCGGCGTATTTTTAAATTCATTTTAGAAGTGGAAATTACTTAACTTTCGTGCCATTCACATTTACTGGATTACTCTTTTACGCAAATTAAAAAAAAAGCAACTTTGAACAAAAGTATCTGTTCCTGAAGGTGATTACAATTACCACGACGCGAATGTCCATTCCTTGCCTCCTGTGTTGTTGATAGGCGCCCTGTTACAGTCCTGGATCCTGTTACTTTGTCTAAACTAAAGTTTGTACTCAAATTTCAAACAGAGTTTGACAATTTGAAACAGCTGAGGCTCTAACTCACGTGCATTTGTGAGGCCAAAAAGCCAAACAAACTCAAGCAATCTATCTGCCATTTTCTGATTCATTCATAAATTTTCGTTAACATCAATTTCAGTTTATTCTTCGAAATGCGTTTTGTGAAAATATAAAAGAAAACTCGAATTTCAGAGTGTGAAAACTCAAGCTTAAGTTTGTTTAGAGAAATCGTGACCCCTAGACTTCGACTGTTTTGTTGTTACAGATTCGACTTCCTTGTTTAGTGATGCTGTAGCTTGTGTGCAGTAATGATGTCATTATTTCGAGTTTTAGTGTTGTCGAAGTGTATCTACAGTGAACGTTATGCATTTACAATGTACCAAAGGTGTAGTAATGGCGGAGTTACAATTTAGTTTAAGTGTACTTATATATTACTTATGGTGTAGGTGTATTATAGTTTAAGTGTAGTTAATGTGTCCTTGTTGGGTAGTTATGATGTAATTTATGAGTAGTTAAGATGTACTTATTGGGTAGCTATAGTTTAGTTTAAGTGTAGTTAAAGTGTAATTTTGATGTAGATAGATAGATAGATAGATAGATAGATAGATAGATAGGTTAAAGCACTGGTTGTAACGCTATTCGATAAATAAATCGCTTTGTTTCTCTCCATATCTAATGTCTGTTTATCATAAAAAGGATTATTACATCAATCGGCCATCATGGTAGACGGACTATTTATGTGGAAGGATCTGCCGGGAAGCAGGTCAAGCTGTATCACTACGCTACAGCTGTTGCA
Organism: Haliotis asinina; assembly: GCF_037392515.1. Taxonomy (NCBI): domain Eukaryota; kingdom Metazoa; phylum Mollusca; class Gastropoda; order Lepetellida; family Haliotidae; genus Haliotis; species Haliotis asinina. Next base: position 39,419,728 of record NC_090280.1, read on the forward strand.
GGTAATTGGCGATAACGGAGAATGGCGATTGAGAATGAAAAACGGGAGCTGATTTATTGCCGTTTGTATCAGGGTGTGTCTGTTGTTAACGACTCAATTAGTTCGTGAGAACATTCAGTGTGATAAGAGTCAGTGACCTCTTTTTCGGTAAGCAGTGTTTTAAACAGCGTTGTCATGTGCGCGGGACTGTGGTATAACCAAGTGGTTAAAGTCTTCGCTTGTCACGCCCGGGTTCGATTCCCCAATTGGTACTATGCTTGAACATCATTTCTTGTGAGTTTGGGATTTACGCCGCACTAAGCAATATTCCAGCAATATCACGGCAGGGGACACCAGGAATGAGCTTCACACATTGTACCCATGTGGGGAATGGAACCCGGGTCTTCGGCGTGATGAGCGAACGCCTTTACCACTAGGCTACCCCTCCGACCCTTACTTCACTCTTTGGCTGATTGATGACTAAAGGAATTCTGAATACTATTAATTTTAAGGGTTAAGACATTCCCTCTAAGCAGGATAACAGCTGAACTGTTAGGCGTCATTATGTTGTCTGTTGATTAACGCCGCACCATCCAACTGTATTGTAACTGTCTGTAAACAATCGAGTCTGGACCACACAATCCAGTAACCAATAGAATAAGCATCAATCTACACAACTGGAATATATCATATGTCAACCAGATAAGTGAGTCTGACCAACCTACCCCGTTATAGTCGCCTCGTATGACAAGCATGGTTTGTTGAAGACTCATTCTAACACGGACCTTCATGGGTCGACGTTTGTATGGAACTTTCGATGAGTGAACGACCGACTATCTAGCATATGTTGGGATTACACTTTCTCAATATCTGAGTACTTTCTTGGATAGCTGAGTGAGCTGGTGTCTGAATCGACGGATAGCTGAATGAGTGAGTGTCTTATGTTTCAGTGGGTGCGAATGTGTCACCGACGGGATGGAACCCATTAGTCTTTAGTAGTAGTAGTTTATTTCAGTAAATCAGGCCAGAGACCCACTCTACAATGTATTAACAAAGATGTTGATAATGCGCCACCAGTACATATAGCAAAGTTCAATAAGTAATAACCTAATTCTCATATGGCCACAGGCCATACGGAACGTACCGAATTTATTTTCACTAGGATTATGTTCCCTACGATACAAGAGATCCAACTGATAGCCACACATATGACAATACGTCAGCTGTCCATGCCGATTCTCAGAAAAGTGTGGTAGGCAAATAATTCCATTTCAGATTCGAACAAGAAGAAATGAAATCAATATCTTTTGCAAAGACAAAATACTCTACATGGCAGTTTCAAATGTTTTGGGTGTATATAGCAGTGATTGAAAGAGGAGTTTAGTTTTATCCCACCCTCAGCAATATTCCAGTTGTCTGTGAGTAATAGAATCTGAACCATATAATCAAGTTATTGATATACACAAATGGGATACAGTGATATGTGTCAACCAGATCTGTGCCTATACTTTAAAGTGGAATGAGAGAATTCACAGGTTTGACAGTTCTGCTCTGAAAAGAGCACTAAGGCCAATTTCAGTCAAAGTCAAACTTGGAACACAGTATTCACTGACTGCGTCGTGAAGGACTGCACTGACAACCACCGCACGGACAACCTCAGCATCACTGCACACATGCAACCGCTGCAGACCTCGGGACCAAGGTGCACTGACAACCACTGGCAACTATGTCCTCAGCATCACTGCAAACATGCAACCCCTGCAGCCCTCGGGACCAAGGTGCACTGACAACCACTGGCAACTATGTCCTCAGCATCACTGCATACATGCAAACATAGCCCTCGGGACCAAGGTGCAATATTGCTCATCAGTAATATCAGAAAGCGAGCTAGAGAGGTGACTACTCCAGTACTGAGTGAGTGAGTATAGTTTTACGTCACACTATGAATTTTCTAGCTATACGGCGGCGGTCTGTAAATAATCGCGTCCGGACCAGACAATCCAGTGTTCAACAACATGAGCATCTATCTGCGCATTTGGTGGGGGTGCGAAGCTGCTACAAGTCCACAGAAACATTTGCATCGTAAGAAGGAGAACAGACTCATCAGACTCGGAAACCAACGTCAAGCCGGCAAGAAAACGCCTCTGGAGTTCCTATACGTCATTGGATATCCGTCACGTATCACTAGGTAGTGAAACCATCTGACTAATCTGACTTATGGTGTAAAATGAAAAAGACAATACGCTCCCGGTTCTATAATCAGAAAAACTGAAGAATTGTTTTACATGTTTATGTTTGTTATAAAAATAAATAAAAGCGTACAAACCTGTTCTTTTTGTTCTGTTTCACTTGGGTCAATCCATTACCCACTGATGTGCTAAGCGTTCGTATGTAAGAGCGATCTGAATGGAATATGTTTACTAAGGTGTTTAACTAATGGCTAATGGGGTGACTTTTTCAAACAAATTTTACTTACAGTCGGATTTTCCATTTCATGGTTTATGTGAAAACAACATTATATTATACATTTTTTAGTCTGTTAGGTTTAATGATGGTTTGGAAGTATGTAGTTTGGACAAATTACGTTATCGTAATAGAATCGTACTTGTTTTTGTAATGTAAATTTCGAATCTCACGTAAGATATGATTAGTTTTGGAAGACGCAGATCATTTTTTAAAAGTGGTTTTATACAAACACAATCTGATATAAACTGGAGTCTAGTAATGAGTTGCAAAAAGACATTTTTCAAAGCACGTAAAATCTAACATCTTTGAACGCCATACATTGCCAGTGTCATACAGCACACAGACCTGTCATTTCGCAGCCAGATTTGCAAGCCGCGATTGGCGATATGCCGGGAACAAGAGCAATATCGATTACCTATAAATTATAGATAATCTCCATCCAAAGTCACAAGACATTATTCACTTCGCGTTCGCGAGTCTTTGAAGTGGAATAGCTTAATAACATTTGTAGTGAATACGACAGAAAACCCATACCAAGTTATTGTAAATCACATGATATGTGTGTAAATGCAAGTGTTTTTGTGGAGATGCTTGTCTGATAAATATGCATACAAGTGTACGTTTACCGGAGCCAAATAATGGCCATATTTGTTTATTATTGACTAAAGAGCATCGATGGAACAAGGAAATCCAGATGTTTAAAGTTGTCTGAACTAGCAGTTACCAAGTGCAATAACCAGCACCCAGGGACACATTATCAGAGTTAGACACACACAACAATTAAAACTTCAAGTGGTTCTAATGTCTTCCCCCAGTTTTTGAATTGTTATATCGAAATACATGATGCTGTTTGCAAATGCAATGAGTTGGATGGGTCGCAGGTGTGAAGTATTGACTCAATGCACGTGATCCACAGCCATGCACGTGCTTCACGGATCGCGTGAGATTGATCGAAGATGTTTCACGGTATGCGAGAGACTAGTGACAGATATGCACACCATTTACAGTGTGTGGCAGATTTGTGAACAATACTCGTGTTTCACGGTATGTGAGAGATTTCTGAATGATATACTCATGAGTCACCGTATGTGAGAGACTTGTGACAGACACGCACGTGATTAACGGTGTTTGGAAGACTGGTGACACACAAGCACGGGATTCACGATATGTGAGAAACTTTAAAAGATGTGATTCACAGTGTATGGTACACGTCGTGAAACATATGCACCTGGTTCACGGTATGAGACAGACTGGTGAAAGATATACACGTGATTCACGGTATGTGAGCTACTGTTGAACCACAAGCGAGTGATTCACGGTATGTCAGAGACCGGAGACAACTTGGGATTCACGGTTTGTGAGCGACTGGAGAAAGACATGAACGTGATTAACGGAAAATGAGACATTGGTGAAAGCCTTTTTTTCTCTTTTAGTCGCCTTACGCAGTGGCAAAAACAACTCTGAGACTCACAAATATCTTTTACAGTGGGCCTACATGTGTGTGTCGAACCCACATTTGGACCGTGATAAGCTAACGCTTGAACCAATAGACAAGACGTCCACAGCAAAATGAACATATGGAGTTAGAGGCTCGTAGGCAAATTAAGGTGTCCTCCTTTTCGTGAGAGCTCCCAGTTGTGACATATTAATTAATGGTTGTGTACACATAGGTACTGCTTCCACATTCCTACAATGAAAGTGGGAACAGTCCATTTACTGAAGCATACCTAAAAGAGGAATGGTTCATTAACGAGTTGATTTACACAGAAGGCATTGTTCGCTAAAGAGCATTTATTGTTTTCAATAAAGAACATCGTTGTATATGATAGAAATAACGAAACTGATGATCATAATGGCACTAAATGTCAATAGACATCTGTTTCTTTCTCAATATTTCTGTAAACATCCTAACATTTTATATTTATCAGTATGTTGTACGTTCTCTGTGTCACAATATGTGATTCTTTAGAATAAGCTGTGTCTATCACGAGGTTCAGTTATATAGCTAAACCCTACGCAGCTAAGGTTAATCTATTCTGTCAGATAGGGTAGTAAGGTGTGTTTTCTTTCATTGTTAATTACCTAGTCCACGGTCTCACAACTGGGAGTCTTACTATTGGGAGTCGACCTTTCAGTAACCTTTCGAGTTACAGCAATTTACAACAACATTGCAATCTGTATTTCCATCAGGAAGAAGTGTTTGTGTTGTTTTAAACGAGGAAGGTACGTAAACTGAATAAGTATAAACAATTTCAGCTTGTGTTACAGAGCGTTTCGGTGTACAAACGGTTACCCCTAAGGCAATTAGTATATACGTGTATCTTCTTTATCACCTTGAGCACATTTAGTAAGAGTGAGTGAGTCACAGAATTTAGTTTTACGTCACATTTAACATTAGTCCAGCAGTGTCACGACGGGGTACACCAACAGTCGAACCCCAGGCCCCTGTGTGATGAGCGAACGCTTTTACAACTAGGCTACCCTATGGGATGGAGGATGTACGAGTGGAATACAACTTTTTAAAAAAAATATCTAACAATGTAGGCTCTGGTCTGATTGATGTAAATCCAACTGATTCACTGCGTTGTTCACGTTTTACGAAAAAAATTTCATGCATGTAATGCGGCGGTGTGGTAATCTAGTTATTAAAGCCTTCGCCCGTCACGCCGAGGACTCACTCACTCACTCACTAACTCATGCTTGGAAGCCATGATTTTAGTACAGTGGGCGGATAAGGAAACAGCTGACACAGTTCAAACGACAAAGTGAGCGCCCAACAATTGGCAGACTTAGTGACCATGTTCGAATATCCTTTTGGACGTTTTTATGAAGAAAGGGGAAATTGGTTCGTTAAGAGAATGACAACGGAGAGTATGTAGATGTTTGGTATCTATATCCTCATGTGGGTGACCTTTGGGGAGGCAAACATACGTCGCTTGGGATCGATAATCTTACATGTAATTCCAGCTGGCTCTGGTGTTACTCGGACAAACTGAGTCTGACAAAACTTCCATGACCTACTTCCCCATCCCTTTCACTCACCACCACACACTCATATATGGATAGACATGTACCTGCTCTCTGTTCTCGCACAACATTATATGTCAGTCTCTCTTTCTCTCTCGCACGCAACTACGCTCTCTTCCTTCCTGTCTTTTCACTTGACATTATCTTTCTTTGAAATTCTCTTTCTCTCCCTCACACACAACTATTCTCTATTCCTCCCTCACTGTTATGTGACATTAAGTGACATTATGCATCTCTTTCTCTCACACACACATCTCTCTTTCTTTCTGCTTTCTCACATAGCATCCGCTCTCTTTCCTAGTCGCTGTCAAGCCAAACTACCCTCCCTTCCTTCCTCTCTCTTCTCACGAAACTAGCTCTTTTTTTCTCACATCCACACTCTCTTCCTTGTCCATCTGTACTGCCTCACCTTCTCTCACCATCTTATGCCATATTTCAATCTCTTCTCACATGTTCTCTCTCTCCTCTTCTCTCTCACAGCCACATGCCCTATTTCTCCTTCCACTAGCTCTCTCACTTCTGTCTCACACACAACTACTCAAACTGTATCTCTTTTTTCTCTCCTTCCACCTTTCGCTCTATCTCTTTTCAAAAAAACTCATTCTCTACCACTAAACTTCTGCTCTTTCTCCCACTGTCCCTCATTCTTGCCCACTCTCTCAGTCTGTCATGTCCCCACATACGGTGTGCAAACTTCACTTCTGGTGTTCCCCGCCGTGAGTATTGCTAACAGAAGCGTACAATCATACTCACTCACTCTCTACGTGACACACATCTACTCTCTCACCCCTCTCTCGTTCTCTCGCTCTCTCTTACACGCAGTTACTCTATCTCTGCACATCCTACCCCTCCCTCTCATTCTCTCCCTCATTTCACATGAAACAACGTTCGTGGTCATCATCTTACACACATATTCAAGACTAAAACATCATATTTTGTACACGATACTTTCAAATTACCTTTCAAGGTCTTCTGTGACCGGAATGTACTTACATTGTGTAATTGTAACAAACAGGTCCTTTATGTCCATTAGCTCACTCAGAAACACCTACATACGACTCAGATGTAACATTTGCATGCAGTGCAAATGTCCATATTTAGGTTCACTCGATGATGGAGTTCGGATTACAGCGAACTCCCACCAGACTATCAACGCATGTAGCATCTCATGACCGGACATTACACGAATGTAAACTCAAAGCCAAATCAAAATATTGGCTCAATTTAACCTTAATGAATCCATTTTCTCTTTTTATTTGTTTGTTTGTTTTCGGGGTTTTTTTAAATTATGTCATTTGTGTAAACAACAGTGTAGCATACAATCTTAACATGTTTTCGAGAACACACAAATTCCAGCCAAACATGCTCTCACCTGTCTCTCACAAATCCATACCCAAATTCTCAAATGTGCGTAATCATTAAATGTCAACTGATGTAGATCAAACTGCGTGTCATGTCTAACAAAAGGAAATTTTGAAGATGAAATGGGAGATGGATGTGTTCAGGTTCACGCAGACTTACAATAATCAACAACAGCAGTCATTACCTACTTGAACTTTTAGAGAGACATTCTAGAAGTTATAAGTATACTTTTCCGAATCGTGCCAATAATGTTGCTGTCAAAGTGAAATAAACTCATTGGCTTTATCAAAAGGATAAGGTCTGGGTTACTGGGAGTAATCTTTCTAAGACTATACATGGGCCTCTTACACAGACGTTTAAACCATGATTCTCGAAATGCTCTTAGACGTACCATGAATCAAAACCACAGACGAGCCGACCGTTATTAAGGAATCAGTCAAGTGAAGACAAACCAGATTTGTGGATGTCAACTTCTTTTTTGTGGAAAACACAACGTTTCAGAGTGTATGCTTGCTCCTTCACCATGTGAGTCAAGTGAGATAGATGATAGCATGTTTGGCTGGAATTGCCATGTTCTCGAAAAGAACATTGATTTAGGTAATAATGTATGCTACATTTTTGTATACGCAACTGTCATAATGTTTTTAAAAAAAATAACAATAAAAAAGATTTATCAGTCTTCATCAGTCAAGAGAAGTCAAGTCAAGTCAGATTTATTGTATTCAAGTCCTATTGCACATATACAATGTGTTACATGCATACACTTAACTATTATGCGTAAAACAATCACAATTATGAAATTACTTGGATAACATATCATTTCTCAAGACAACAGCATGTTTTATAAATAGCGAAAAGTTACAAATAACAGTTTCATTTCTGGAAATGAGACTCGAGACAAAGGCTATTGTTGGGTATTATTATCGATAATTATTTGAAAATTAATATATTTTCTTCTAAAATCATCATAACATGGATATACATACATACATATATGTGTATGTGTGTGTGTGTGTGTGTGTGTGTGTGTGTGTGTGTGTAAAAATGAATTTCATCTTCAATATATGACGCGCATAATGGACAAATTCTCATACTTCTTTCTATAGACAATCTTCTTCCTTTATTGTTAATTTAATCTACCAGTCTCCGTGAGAGGTGGACAAAATTAATGCGCGTCTGATATTTCTTGATGTCAATACACGTAAATATACTTCTGGTTGGATAAGGCTTTTAAACGACCTTAGATCATGCCTTGAACTATTTTCGAATGCTATTCTCAATGGAACGTCCTCACGCCGAGCTTGAGGTATAATTACTATTATTATTGTTATTATTAATAACTAGGGTTAGGGTCGTCATTACATATTTATCACACCCGTACATGAGTATACACAGTCTTATCTTTCAAGATCGATCGACACGACTCCATTTACCAAAGAGGTCACGCTATCTCTGCTTGCTGCTAAATCTGTCTAAATATCCGCGATAGAGAAATCGCGAAATCTCTCTCTCTCACACACTGATCTGACATTCCAGCAAATCAACCCAATCTTCTCAGCTATGTCATCAACCCAAATCTGCTGTAGTCGACCCCAATCGACGACGGTTCAAGCTTCGACGTCAACACATGGACTGCACTATCGTCCCACTTTACAAATATAAACAATGCTTTATCACTTTTTAGGATTTACAGATGTGTCACAAGACCTTCGTCAGTCTTTTCAGTGTTTAATAACCTTTGATCGTCTCGCATGAAGAGGTTTCCGATAGTATCCAGTGCAAAGTCGTCATCAGGAACGTCGAGCCTCTTCAAACTGCAGGCAGTCTTTGTTATGTTCTCTAAACGATGGCAAAGATAAACAGAGCGTACATTTCACGGCATTTTTATGATAATAGTTATTTGTTAAATGAGCAAAAATCTAATACGAAGCTTTTGTAGACGTTCAGTTGAAAAGAATCGAAACCTAATTTTATCGGTAAAGGTGCATTGGTATGCATCCATTTTAAAGATGAAAGGCAGGCTGTTTTATTGTTATTGGAATGTCAACAAACAGACTATGAGGTAGTACGATAACGGAAATCGTGTCGTCGATGCAATATGTTTGATCAAAGTTTAAACAGAAGCCAACAATGTCCTCAAAACCCCAAAGGGATGTCTTGAATGTTTGCAAAATCTGAAAAGAACACGAGTCAGTCATGGCATGGCATTTTATTTTCTATTTCGTACACAAATATCCAACGCAAAGCACTTGAGAAACCATTCATGAGGAAGATATGGCTATAGTTAGTGACTACAGTTACGTCCACATCTCTGTCTTATCAAAATATTCTTTGCCCCAGGATGTACAAACAAATGTTATCAGAAGTTTACTGAGAAGCAATAAAATGAAAGTGCTGGGTTTCATCTCAGAAACATTATGAATGAATGTGATATTTACTTTACGACATGGGGGCAAAGAAAGGGGATCCCAATAGTAACAAATTGTTTTCTTCTTGGGGAGCAGTTTCAAACGGAATTTCTGCTCGGAATCTCATTAACAAAAGACGCAAAAAATGTACCATTAAGTACTAGTGTAACTCTAACTTGGGGAATACTGATAATCTCCCATAATCGTCTCTTTCCTTCCAACGATTGAGCAAGAAAAGAAAGAAAGCGTTGAATCAGCTTCATCTTGGCATTAAGAGTGAGTGAGTTTAGTTTTAAGTCGCATTCAGCAATATTCCAGCTGTACGGTGGCGGTGTGTACATAATCGAGTCTGGACCAGACGTTAGTCGCCTTTTCGACAAGCAGGGGTTACTGAAAGCCAGTATTCTTACCCAGACCTTCACGCAAGCTCTGCATGAAAAGCCCAGCTAACAATTTCACGTTGTCACAAAGTTTTTTGGCTTATCATGACACCAAGAAACGTTGTTATAACGTTGAGAGGATCCCAAAGCACAACGTTTCCTCAACGTAAATTTGCATTTATGTTCTTACCTTATGATATAACGTTATAACATTACGTAATACTAAATGGCAACGTTGTGCCATGACCTTACCAATGTGCAAGCTTCTAACAACTTTGTCAAAACGCAGTGTGATAGCGGGCATCTATTCATACATATCCGGAGTAACAATATCAGGAGGCCTTCCTCCTCTCGTACATCACACGGTCAGGAACCTAGAAGTATTGCCCTCACACTGGGTGCGTGTCTAACCATCGCTTTGCCAATGTCCGGGTTAACCCCCCACCCTCCATCCTCCCATCCCTAGTAGCCAATGTATTTTGTCCCTTTTAAAATCTGGCTTAAAATTGGCCTTCAGCCAACCCTAACGTTATCAGCTGTGCTTTTAAAGCACTCCGAGTTATCTAAGTCGAAAAACACAACGTGAAAATGACGGTATATGTGGTATGGAGTACGATAAACTTGCGAGACCCCCGTAGCGTCGACAAACCAAAGTTCGATACCAAAGTTCGGTCTTTCAGTCTACGAATGTGTGTCAAAATCAATCTAGCTCAAAAGACCCCTATAAAAAGTGTTTTCACGGACTACAAAATGCAACCCAAAATTCCTATGTTGAAAAAATGGACATAAATTTAAATGCGACGTTTACACTTAGGGATAATATTCTTTACCTTCACCAACGTGGAACATTGCCACAAAGTAATTACGTCCGTTCAAGGATTCCTCCATAAAATCTATGGTTGTTAGCCGACGTCGTACATTCTATTAAGATCAATTTTGACCGTTTGTAATGCACCGACTCTTACAAATAGCGATGTTAATCATCTTCCTAATACACGTACCCACTGTTTCCGAAGACACTAACCGCCTTGCAGACGAATACTACTCAAGTGCGTCCTGTCGTCATAAAAATGTTGAGTAGATCCGAAACATCTTAATGTAAGTCAAAGCCTTTCAAAGTTAAAACCGTGGAGTGAAGTACTCACATAACGATCCTTCACTAATTGCACTGGTGAAGTCCCTGCGAGGATGTCATCAAGGCATTGTGAAAGGTTACATGAACGTCTATTCTCTTTGGGCCAGCAGAAAGAATGTATCACAATGAGTTAGATTGATGGAGAGAGCTAGGAAGACCAAAGTATCATAAAAACGATTGAGCTAAGAGCAGGATGGAATATGTCTCTGGTATATTAGAACTGGGGATCCATTTCAGTCAGGAGACAGCTCTTATTGTTCGAGCGCTTTACACTAGTAATGGATGCTTACCAACTCGCGTTTAATGCTTCTTCTCTGAGTCATCATGCTAGTCTGTAGTTTTGTGCTTGACATCAAGTTCAAACAAGTGGAGCAGTGTGAGAAAGTGTTTTATTGTGATTTTTTTGTGCGTTCTTCCTTAATGCCTCACTCACAAGTAATCTTCCTCACCCGCCCCATGACGATGTAGACCCGTAGCAACAACGCTTCATGAAAGTGACGTTAGTTTTCATGTCTTCAAATATATTCAAAACTTTTTCGAATTGACACCATTTACCAACCTCGTAGCAGAGGCGTGTGTATGTGTATGTGTGCGTGTGTGTGATTGTGTGTCCGTGTATAGAGAGTGGCGTGGCGTGGCGTGGCGTGGCGTGGCGTGGCGTGGCGTGGCGTGGCGTGGCGTGTATGTGCTTTTTGTGCGATATGCTGTGTGATGCTGTGTGTGTGTGTATCTGCTCTGTGTGTGTGTGTTGCGTCGCGTGGTGTGGTGGTGAGTGAGGACGGATTGAGAAAGGAAACCAAGAATGCTTTCACGAATTGACCGAATCGAACCAGCTCCTTAACTACTGCACTACCCTATCTCTTCGTCTCTTGAAAATGTCTCTTATCTGGTTATACATGAGAGAATAATTTCTTCACCAGGTTTTGCTGTTTCTACAATCTATCGCTCTATTTGGAGCTGATGATTTCCTAACAATGTGTCCAAATTTGCCAATATGGATCCATTGACAGACTGCAACGAAATTAAATCTATCTCTGTGGGTGGTTATTTCATCCTTTCCTTTCACGAAATGCGTTTTGTAACTATTTCAGGGGTAAAAAACGAAAAATAAATTATCTTAAACCTGAGTAAAGTGCATGTATACCAAATATCATAATCTTTGACCTCGTTTATAGAACTTCCTGACATAAGAGGACCCGATTAAGTAAACCTTCATAGAGATTACCGTTCTGGAACAACCCTGTTCATTAGGCAGACTGCAGCTAAATGTACATTCGTTTGAAATCTGATCCAGACCCATAATAGATGAGATACGTATCATTTATAGATGGAAACCCTTCCTTAGAACACACGTTTATGAAGTGAAATATGAGGTTGCACATTTCCGTGGAACTCTGAACACATTAGGCTTACACCCTAATGACGTGTTACTGAACACCTGAATAGGTCGGACAAGGTGAATGGCTTAATACGGGGTTCGGGATTTTCTCGGTATTACCTTAATTATTTAAAGCCATGTGACTAGTCCGTAATATGTTAAGGTATTGAGTGAAGATCATTGAAGATCATTGATTTCATGTCTTTAGTTGTTTCGTGTAGCGTCACATCAATTGAATATTTACTGGAGGTGGAAGTAATCGAGCATATGAAGGACGTAATGAGCATCACTCTACCCCTCTGGGATGCAATGGTCTGTAATAACCAAGTAAAAGAGTGAGTTTAGTTTTACGCCGCACTCAGCACTATTTCAGTTGTATGGCGACGGACAACACAATGATCAGCAACATGAACATCTGGGCAATTAGGAACAGATGACATGGGTCAACAAATGAGCGAACCTGACCACTCGATCCCGTTAGTCGTCATTTACGACAAGCATGGGTTACCAAAGGTTATAACCCGGCCATGTTAAAGTACGCTAGCGTTACCAGTGATCCCTTAAGTCGCTTCTTACAACAAGCATGTATGCCAGTCTGCATGCTAGGTCGATGTCGGCTTCAGTCCTGAAATCACACTTGCAGCTGATCCTTTTAAAAAAAACTTATTATGATTCATATTAGTGGAGGTAGTATCCCTTAAACATTATTTATCCTCAAGACTCACGAGGGTGTAATTTTTCTTGAAGATTTAGATGATATTCATATTTCACGTTACCGTCTGACAATCCAGTGATCAAAATCATCAGCATTAATCTGCTCAACTTGGATACTATGACATCAATCAAAGCAAATAGCGTGATTACCTGATCCCGTCAAACATAGGTAAGTGAAGACCAATGTCAACCCGGATCTTCACACGTCGACTTTCATGTAGTGTCTGCCTGTACTCGTCCAGTCTTTCGTTTTCTAATTCCACATCCCATAGATACCTTAACTTCTGAAATGGATTCTCAACTCAGACAGAGAATACAGACTTCTGACTACGTATTTGTCCATGAACGGGTTTGGATATGGTGGCATTTACCCAGACCCCAGGGGTGAATTCTGGGATGGAGTGACGTATCAGCATACGTCACTGATTACCGTCCGAGTGAATATGGTTTTGTGCTGTGTCAAACAGTATTAAAGAAATAACACTGTACGTAAGAGAAGACTTCACACATTCTGCTCAAGTTGAGAATGAATACAAAGTTCCCAAGTGAAAACATTGTGTGAAGCCTATTTCTAGTATCCCCGCCGTGATATTGCTGGAATATGCAACAAATGTCGAAAACTAAATTCAGTCAGTTTGATGCAACAGAACGGTGGGGTAGCATAGTGGGGAAATCGTTCACTCATCACACTGAAGACCCAGGTTCGATTCCCGTCAGTGTACAATGAGTGACGCTAATTTCCGATGTACCCCTGCTGTGTCATTGCAGAGGTAACTCTTAAAGCGGCGTAAAACTAAACTCACTCACTATAAACTCAATATGTTTGTGAGTGTGTAACAGCTATGTGATGGTTTCGGCGTCATGGGTTTGATGAAATGTGCAGGACGGGGACACATTTTCTCGCTGCAGCTTCTGTAAACGAAGGACGGCGGGTGTAGCCTGTCTGGATAATGTGAAGATCATTTCAATGTGAAGATCATAATACTGGCATACGCGGCGACAAACAAACTCAGTCAACAACAACAACCTCTTCAACAACAACAACCAATTCTGCGAACGCGTTTGAACACATCACAAACTTCTCATACCCAGAGAATCAGGGAAAAAGCACAATGGCGGCCTTCAAGCCTTTAAACAGATTCTGATGAAATTCGATTGAAGTCTACAAAACATGCAGATCCGCACAAACCTCAGCTTGTCTCGCGAGACAACGAATGCATTGTATTCAAGTTCTTGAATATTGCCGTCATTCAGCAGCTTAAAAGATTTGAGCCTTTCTTTATTCCCTGTTCGCTGAACCTATGTCCTATTTCTTGCCGATATTAACTGTTTGAAACAAACATGAGTGGGAATACTAAAAGATACTTAGGCCAAAATATCTTTTTTTATTATCCTTGATAGCATCGACATTTCTACCGAAATGATATTCTGATCCCCCTACTGAAAGTTAAAACAGTCGTAAACATCGGCCTTTCTTTAACTGCAGGTTTTGTTTCTTCCGCCATTTCATTGCACATCTCAGTTTGGTCACTTGCATTCCGTAGTTACATTAATAATTGATAAATACTTTTCAAAAGTTAATCCAAGTTCATGCAATCTCTCCCAAGGTTTTGCTCAGTTAACTGTCAATTTCCATATTTGTCTTAAATACGATTGCATTCAACATGTTGATTCCAAAACTAAGTGTAAACCAAACATGAGCCTGCATACCTCCCATCTCCAGCGGCAATTTCCAAATGCTACTCTTATATACATTAGTGAAAAAAATATTGACGACATTTGACTACTGCCTTGGTTTATGTATGTAGCAGTGTTAATGTTTGTGTCTGTGTTTATGTTTGTGGTTGTGTTTATGTTAATGTCTGTGTTTATGTTTGTGTCTGTGTCTACGATTGTGGCTGTTTATGTTAATGTCTGTGTTTATGTTTGTGTCTGTGTCTACGATTGTGGTTGTGTTTATGTTAATGTTTGTGTTTATGTTTGTGTCTGTGTTTACGATTGTGGCTGTGTTTATGTTAATGTCGGTGTTTATATTTATGTCTGTGTATATGTTCACGCTTGTATGTGCGTTTGTGTTTACGTTTTTGTCTGCTTTCATGAAAAGCGAAATTTGTAATATCCTGTCATCACAACAATATGATCACATGGCTTTGGGACCACAATGAGATATACAAGTTCACGAGGCGATGCGTATCTATGCTTCTTACACAACAAACTTCAAGGACAGTACAACGGTAGGGATGGTAGTATCGCGTGTAGCACGGACAGAAGCAATTTGTTCAGTACAAACTGATTTTGCTGATCAACATGTGTGGTATCGAGTATACTGACACATTGTGGGATGGTAACCCGAGAATGAAAAATGCTTATTGCAATCATCAACGAAAACCAGTTAAAATTAAGGTAGTGTCCCTGGCGATCAATAATTCTTGTCATTTCATCAGTTAAGTGTTGATGTGTATGTGTGTCAATTCAACAAGTTTACGTTCCATGCTTCTGTGCACACAGTTAATTGCAACAGAGTGGAAGGTCTCTTTGTCATATTGTAGCATCACTACTTGTCGTGCACCCTCGAAGGTCCGGGTTCTTATTGGTTTCCACCAATCAACTCATGCAATAGGCGCCTCATGGGATTTTGTGGTCACACTCCCTGACTTTGTTGATCCACATCATCGTTTCCATAACAAATATATCGATGTTCATGATATCAATCATTTGGTTGTCTGGCCCAAACTCAGTTATTTACAGACAGCTGTCATGTATCGGGAATATTGCATAGTACGGCAACAAACAAAAAGTGTATTATGCCAAATGCCTTCATAAATATATCCAAATAGCAGCAATATGTCCCAGTAGTGTACCTCGTCATCAGTCTTCGGGGACGGTGAGGTAGCCTAGTGGTTAAAACGATCTCGTTTCCACCCAGTGACCCAGGTTCAATTCTCCACAGAGGCACCCCGTGTGAAGCCCATTTTGGTGTACCGCGGCAAGATATTGCCAGAATATTTCCAAAGACCGGTTAAACAAAACTCACTCACTCAAGACCTATAACACACATTTCGTTTGTTTTACGTAATTCCGTAATTTTACGATTGTCAATAATGTGAATTATGAGACAGGGAAGCGACGAGCACGAAGAGCGAACAGTTGGACGAGTGACACTCAAACGACCTTGAAGCTCTCATTAGAACGTCGTGTGTTCTGGGACAAATGTAAGACTTCGCTAATTATGCAATTCAGTCTGTGTGTGAGGATGATCAATGTATGCAAAGAGCTTCATTGTCCAAACTAGACTACACACCAATATGTACCAGTTCTCCCCTTTGTAGTGCATTTCCATAGACTTGTCGGTACATTTCAAAAGATGAATCGTGTCCATTGATTCCGAACGCCGGTGAATCAGTGCTTGCTTTTTGGATAAATCAGAGTTCAAATTGATCAAGAGTGTTTAACTTCGTATCTGTCTGGTGTAACGTGTTATTACTCTAAAAGGCTCATACACGCCACCGAGAAAGATCTTCACGTTTAAACAAAGTCTCATTTGTTCCAACAAACGTAGATAAATCTACTTCGAAAGATGCACGGTCACGACTCACAGGCAAAGTTTTATTTCCGATGGAATTAGTCCAAAGGGACCCTGTATTTTATTGTACAAAGTCATATTTTCCATTTGTTTTCTAATGTTTTCTAATTTAGGTGGACGTGCACTATTTTCCGCTGAGACATCGAGCAATGTCACGTCCTGTCACGCATTATTGCTGGTGAAGTATATCGCTATTTTGGACGTTGAAGAAACAAAACATGTTTATTAGATACTGTTGTGTTCGAAACAGGTATCACATGCGTGCTTTACAGGTTACTTTTTCAATATTTTGGTGATTGTTATTTTTTGGTAATGTCTGATTGTTTTGGTAAAAGATCCACCCAACTTCATCAGAAGTCCCTGTTTTCTTCTTATTTTTCTTCTATTTCTTCTTCTTCATCATCATCATCTAAATCTAAGTCAGTGAAATCCGTGACTTGTTATAACCGTAGCTGACGGTACTATTCACACTAGCTGTACGCAAAACCGTAAGCTGCTGTCACGAACACATGCACAGGCAAGGCAATAGTACACGATAGAATCACTCGAAAACTGTACAAGTCGACATAAGGAATCGCATCACACTCTAATATAAACAAGCAAATAAAAGCCACAGTTATTCCGAGACAATGTTTAAATATCACAGGCATTTAATGTCTTGTAGAACTGACACCTGATACCTGACACCCGACACCCCACACTTGACACCTGACACCCAGCATCCGACATATCCAACATATCAAGTTCAAGCATGTGCCAGGAGATACGACCCTATGCAAAAACTGCTGCGATAGGATGCACAGCGATGCTCCACAACATCGTAAACCGTGATCTGAAAGAATTGGGTCAATCTCATTTATAGCGAATACGGTAAAGAGAGGGACATCCATGTGTGTTATGAAATCCTGCACATAAAGCGCTGTCAACGCAAATGCCGCTAGGTCACGAATACGAGACACAGGACCTACACATGGTACGGCGACGTAAATCGAAGAACACACAAGCTGCGTTTTGGCTACCGTAACATGTCTCTGTTTCAAAGAACGTTTTCGCTTGAACACCGTTCCTATCAGGTGTGTGCTATTTTCTCTATATTGCTATTTCCACTTCGTGTTAATTTAAGCTACTACCGACGCGCTTAATTTCTGGTATATTGAGACTCAATGTCATTGAAGAAAAAAAAACACTTCAAACTCACAGTTAGCCCATCTATCTCCATAATACAGGCAGTTTTAGAAATAAATTACAAGTATGGCACTGGGTTGACATGTATGAGTGATTGAGTATATTTGCGCAATAGGGAACCGATGACATGTGTCAACCAAGTCAGCGAGCCTGACCACCCGACACCTATAGTCGCCTCTTACTTTGTTTGGGAATTAGCGCAATATCGGTAGAAACACTGTTTTGAAACAAAAACGGAATAAACATTTCCGAATGTGAGGAGCTTAAGTAAGTGTAAGTGAGCGTGCATTGTATTACGGCGTCTTAGCAATATCACATCATCGGCTTTCTGTCTTTACGGAACCTCCAGACCATTTTTGAAGATTACCGAGCAATAAAAAGGCCAGGACACCAGAATGATTTCATTCCTTGATCTTTTGCTGGGAATAGAACTTAGGATAGATAAGCAAACACATTTACCACCTCTCCGCAGATCACCACTTGTTAATATTTCAACTAAACCAAAGTGAAAATGACATTTGTGTCTTAACAAATACCTTTAAAACAAGTAATTTCGACTTCAAATAAAACATGCCTTCAAAATATTTTCAATAATACTGTTCTCTATAACAGAAATAACTGCAACTATCGAAGCACCATAAATTTCAGGTTGAAGCACTGCAGCTTCGGGGACTATTACGTCTAAATACTGGTCTCAGAGACATTGTTACTTAATACCGGACATACACCAGTTTGTTAGCATACAACGTTCCAGCAACCAGCTGGACAAACCGTTTCCACAAAACGTAGGTCTCAGCATAATGTGTCTTCACGTCAGGTAACACCCAAGCTTGTTTTGCAATAAAGACAATTTCAATGTTCCACGATCGATTCGTTCAAACGCACCCGCCTCAGATACATCGTCGTTTCTTGATGCGAGGCAATACGTCTGTGTGTTAAACACTGGGACGATCAATTAATTGCCCGAGGTCAATTGAGGTCAACTCTCTACACGTGAGATATAACGTTGGGTGAAGCTTTGACATGTGCTCTCACATTTGGAGACCGATGAAATTAATAATGGCCCCCGATCACCTTGAAAGGCTGCCGCTTGACCAGCCAGCTTTGTTTGACCTGTAAACATGACATGCCCAAATGGGCCTTGGCGATGAGTTAGAGTCTTTTGGGTTTTCGGGACAAAGCGATCCCATAACCCCATAGCTTCGGACTGGTCAAGGCGCCTTGTGGTCGAAATGATTTACTGGACGTTGGTTATGAGTGGCGTCTTCGGTCAAGGTTAACGTTTAATAGCCATCAGATCCTGTCAGTCAACGGTCGTTAGAGGCTGGAACGTCGGAGATAAAACTCTTTTGTTTAAAGGTTAACACGACTCAAAGTCGGAAAGTCTCTTTTTTAATAGAACGAGTGTCTGTTTATTGGTTATTGGTTATCCAACGTTAAATATTTCCATGACACCGAAGCAACTTCAATGTTCACTGAGGCTGACTGCGAGAATATTGTTTAAAAACATCCC
Organism: Haliotis asinina; assembly: GCF_037392515.1. Lineage (NCBI taxonomy): Eukaryota > Metazoa > Mollusca > Gastropoda > Lepetellida > Haliotidae > Haliotis > Haliotis asinina. The sequence continues at coordinate 39,438,858 of NC_090280.1, forward strand.
AACGACATCCGGATCAGGACGATAGAAATGTTAGTACCAGGAGAGTGAACATAGTTTTACGCCGCTTTCCCCGCAATGTCACGGCGGGAGACACCAGAAATGGCCTTGCACACTGTGTCCATGTTGGGAATCGAACGCGTGTCCTCGGTGTGACGAGCGAACACCTTAACCACTAAACAATACTTGCCCGTTTCCTCATGTTTTATTCAAGCTCAATCCTTTGGAAGTCCGATTACTCAGTCGGTAATAATTTTAGTAGGACGATGGCGTAAAGAGCATACATGACCATTCATGTCTAAAATCCACAAAATAAGCCACTCATATCATACCATCCGAACTGCGTCGACAGGTGCTCATGATGTTGATCACAGGATGTTCATGTCCACACTGAACAAAAACAATGAAAAAGTTTTAAACTAGAATTTGATAATAGGGACCCAAAAATGATTTCGAAAACCCTCCAACACTCCAATTATGATAACACTGTTATTATTTTCAAAACACATAAACTAATTCTTGTGTCATGGGTTAGTCTTTAGGACTGCATTGTATAACCGGTTTATCAGTATGTACCGGTTCAGACATGAAAACGATACGTAAAGAGAAACGCTGATCGAAAACGGGTATTTTGACATGCATTCGGAAAACTTCGTAACACTCGGAAAATCTACGAACATTTCCGGTTTATTTCATGGTGTGGTATGGTGATGATGAAGTTGTTAAAGACTGTGGCAATGGTAGAGGGAACCATTCTGGTAACATTACATTTAATTGGATTTCAAGTGTTTCGCAGTGTTTTGGGATCTGGTTGTTTTAAATACTTACTCATTAATTACCAGTTATCTCTGATAGGCCCTGATTAGGTCAACTTCCTGTCTAAAATCTCAGGGCTTTTATCTGAGTGTGGAGAAATCGGTTCCCCCTATTGAACCCTGTATTGATGTTCTTTTCCTTGCTTTATTTGGGCAAAATATCATTTACACTTTTATTTTTTTCTGATTTAAAGTTCTGTATTAAAGCTTATTCAAGCATTAACTCTAAGTAGAGATATCGCAATGAGAACATTCTCTCCAATATCCACTCATATCAGGTTTGAACAGAATAACATTATCAAACGTCGAGCGCTACATGTTTGTTGCAAGAACGACTGCCAACTTCCTTTTACTGAAGGACGTTTCGTGTTCACTGGTGAGGTTTTGCGAGCATTCAGTTCAACAAGAATTAAAGATTGCTATATGCAAACATTGTTTCTTTTGATTAGTGATCGCTAGAATTTCCATTTCGTTTATTTTTCAGGTCGTTTCTTTCCCTCCAAGGAACCAGATCCAATGAAACTACGTCAAAGCGATCTTAGACTTGGAAGAAGTGAATTTATTCAAAGAAATTTGAGCAATTCTGTAATAACGATGTCATTGATGATTATCCATTTTATGTTTAAGTGGCATATCGATTGCGATTTGTATTTTTTGTTCCAAACAAGTAAGTTAATGCAATGTATACGGTTATGTAAATAATCAGTTCTGAAAAGTCAAAGACCTTTATTAATTGTTCAAAATGTGTTGCCCATTAGTATGACCGCATGTTCTAAATATGTACAACCTTCTCACAATCATTGCGTTGTATGTATCTGCTTGTTTATTTGGTCTGAAATGTACCAGGGAACGTGGCCTATTTACTGAAAAGGTAAATTTTAAATACAATACAATTCCTCATTTCAAACGGAATTGCAATCAGCACTGGTTTAGCAGATCCGTCATTGATATCTCAATCAGCACCTCTTCAACTGCACGCCACCAGACAACCTCACGCGAAGCGATTGCCCCGGTGAAATGGATGCCTCTGTCCGTACCACGACGGCAGAGTAACTTATGAAATGTACAAGTGAAATGCGTGCCAAAATGCCAGTCATTTCTACAATGATGTGTGTCTCATTACTGAAATGTACACATGTAATGCATTCCCTTCGTTCCTAATACAACATTGATGTGAGTTTGATCCGTCCCTAGTATGCTGTGATATCGTAAAATCAGCGGTAGGGAGACTGTGTAATTTGTGAGATGTACAAAGGAAGTACGCGCTGCGGTGTCAATAATTCTGTGGTCGTGCGTCTCATTTCTGAAATGTACATATGAAATGTACATCTCGTTCTGAAAGTGACATTGATGAGCTACTGATATTGCTTACATATAAGGTGATTATCTACAGATTCAGTGAGCCTACATGAAAATAATATTACGGAAACAAAGGACCAGTCACTTTTACCGTACGTGCCATGAGACCTTGAATATGTGCTGCTTACCTAAAAGCTAATTTTGCTTATCTGTGTAGGGAGACTTACTATGTGTATGGTCTATCACATTATACTTCGTCATTGTTTCCAAATCCACACATACAGTGGAACAGTACCACTGGATTACAAGCAGATGTAATCAAGATAGTACCAGTAGAAACAGTAGTCGTAGGACTAGCAGTACTCGAACCAGTAACAGTGAGTGAGTGAGTTTACTGTTACTAGTCTTACGCAGCATTCAGCAATATTCCATCTATATGGCGACGTTCTGTAAATGGTCGAGTCTGGACCAAACGATCCAATGATCACCATCATGAGCATCGATCTACGCATTTGGTATACGATGACATGTGTCAACCACGTCAGCGAACCTGACCAGCCGATCCTGTTACTAGTACTAATGATTTGTGGCAGTTAAGTGTGACGCAGCACTAACAATATTTCAGCTCTATGGCGGCGGTGTGTAAATAATCGAGTCTAGACTAGGCAACCCTGTGCTCAACTGCATCAGCATCGATCTATACAATGGGGAACCGATGACATGTGTCAACCAAGTCGCCACGGTTAGTCGCCTCTCACAAGCATAGTGGCAAACATGGGTTGCTGAAGACCTATAATAGTAGTAGTAGTAGTAGTAGTAGTAACAGTAACAGCAGCAGCAGTAGTAGTAGTAGTCATTCATGTCGTCAGACCAGTTTTCCATTGTTCACGTTAAGCTTGACACATCGAAGGAATAAACAAAATGTTGCCATCCATTAGGTTGTACTGCTAGACACATATTAGATGATCCTGCGCACTAAACGCATTTGTGACAAGAGAGGCGGTACAACGAATTGGACGAGTACACTTGGCTGCTACAGGTAGCTTGACGATTATGCACGTGCAATGCATACTAACCGTGACATGAAATCAACACCGCATATTCCTTCGAATGATAAGACTGCAATTTCAGGTATAAGATAGTAATATTCCACGCTAACCTTTAGTTAAGACGAAGACAAATAGATGATTGAGGCATTGACAAGCATTTTAGATATTGAACAATTTTGTTAAAAAAAACAGGAAAAAAGCATTTGCTTCGTGAAATGGATCGGTGGTCCTAAACATATTCGCTCAGTCTATTGTGTTGATTCAGTTCGTTGGGACTGTACCTGTTCCCAAATCGAGCGTGCTATAACAATTCATGAGTGAAACGCACGTGGAAAATGAACTTCTCGATATTTATCAGACAACCTGTCTCCCTCTTGTTTCAAGTGGATCGTTCTGTGGGGCGTTCCCAAATATGCAAATTGGGGTCATTTGTCAGGTCGTGAATCATCTTATATATGTTTAGCAGTAAGTTTCTTGAGGACAGAAAATCGTGACCACTCCATCGACGAGCTAGATGACCCTGCGCAATAAAAATGAAAACATCTGTACATGTGAGATCAACAGCCTTGATTCCGCAGAAGATTACTGACAATTATATCCCCCATGTACATGACGGCTGGGTATCACATTCGTTGTCTGCCGTAATGGGAAATTGAGCTGACAATTAAAAGTCTTCACCAGCAAGGAAGTGCCAAATCGCACAGTGCAACTGTCATTGTGTCAGGGGCTGCATACATCATTTGACAGAATGATGAGCATAAAGAAATGTCAGCATGTTGGATTCAGTATACAGGCATATCGCTCGTGAGGCTGTTTTCATAGCGGCGGTTTTCATAGTATTTTGGGTGATGGTATGATTTTGACACTCACTCACTCACTCAATCAATCAATCACTTACTCACTCACTCACTCACTCACTCACTCACTCAGCTTAGTGGTTTAAGCGTTTGCTCAAAACGCCGAATTCCCGGGTTCCATACTCCACTCAGTTACAATGCTCGTATTTAACCACACTCCCTATATATCAGCAACCACGTACAGGTATATATTACTTCAAACGTTTACTGTACCCTAAGAATAAAAAGAGAATACAAAGTTTTGACGCTTAACAATATGGGTTGATGCATTCGCAAAACATCGGCAATTTCCGTACATCACGCGCGATTCAATGTTATTCGAGATTAAAAAAAGGAAATACCACCATCAAGTGCCAAATGAGTTCGTCATTCCCAGTGCGGTACATAAAGAGTAATGGAAGAGTGCTCAGCCAATCAGACAACGACATGTATGTGTGACGTAAGATAAAGGAATATGTTTAGTATTGAAAAAGGGGCGGTTAGATACCCTGCAAGGTAAAAGCGTCTGCCCGTCACGACTCAGGCACGAGTTCCATTCTCGGACATGTGGACACTATTCGTGAAACCAATTACCTGTGTCACCCACCCTGATATTGCCAGATCACTTATACACCCAACATTGTAGACTACTACATAGTCTGTGAAAATATATAATTATGCATAAATATACGTTATTATACTAATAAAATAACCAATAAAAATTGCAAAGGAGTCCCACGGTGACCAACGATCCTGATCCTGGGGAAATCTAGACTTGCTTCATTTAAGGATTTAGCATTGCAGGGAGGGCTAGGCAGTAGAGAACATACTGTGGTTCTGGGACGGTGAGACAGACAACCAACATTGTGAAGCATCAGTGACGTGAAGATGTTCTGTATGGAAGTATGTACAGTCAAACATTCTTCTGTCGAAATTTGATGTGTCGAACTTACCGCTGGACGAGGTGTGTGGTTCCGTGCATAGAGCTCAGGTTATAAATCACTATCAATTGAAGCTAAACAACGATGAGTTCTCGGAGGAAGGGTGATTGTGTTAGACAGCTGGATTCCTGGGTGATTGGAGGACTTCAGTCCTGCACCTAGACTAAGGCCTAGTCCCTGAATATATGTAATTTTGATGGAGACAAACAAACACACTCAATTTAATTGAAAAGGAGCCTTTGGGAGATCACAGATTCCTGATCCTGCGAAAATGTTGACTTGCTTTATATAGAGCCTTAGCACTACATGGAGGACAAGACTGTAGGGAAAATGATGTGGTTGAGGGACTGTGAGACAGGTTATCCTGCACCACAACGAAGTACATGTGATACATGTGGTTTCACCTCGGCAAGTGAATATAGCCTTTTTTTCACCCAGCTGAAAATGGGTACCCGGCGACATAAGTCGTGAGACTATTAACCTTCCAGCCCCTTACAGACAGCTTGGGTAATGATGATCAGATTGTGAGCTTTGAGCAGGAAACGGAGCGTTTTAAATATGCTCATATCCTGCATACGCCTATATCTGTTATGTTACGTTGCTTTGATAGTTCGAAGCATTTACGTAGGCCGTTTCATCTTCAACTCATCATCGATGTTTGACCGTAAATCAGATTTCACGGATATAAATATTCTACGCAATATCATAAGCAGGAAACGTGAGCAGAGAATGATCTCCATTCTCTGTATCGCCAAGACAAATCTAGTTTCTTTTTTCTAGTCTATGTTAGAAAATCTACACACTTCTGAACTCAAACTCAAAGTTTTTTTTAAGTTAGTACAATTCTATTTTGTGCCATGAAAATTTATGCCATACCATCCTTTAATCAGGCTAACGTTTGTAACATGTAATGCGAGGGTAAGCCGGTTCGTCCTAAATTTAACTACATAAACTGACGAAGATTGAGGTAAATTATTTCATATTTTACTGCCTATGTTTGAAATGAATATTTATTGATCTTAAATACTCGTCACCATGTACAAAGATCACGCTGGCATCTCTGGATTGGTATCATAACAGATAACAGCAAATGCTTATCTTTTGCTGAGATGAGGTGGTAAAGTGATGCATGAACACCAACATTTTTAACCTTCGTGTATGGCTTAATATAATCTATATCTACCTCAACATGAGAACTCTGTGATTTGTGGGAGATGGAATGTCTACACTTTAAGCTCTATTAATGTGCTAACAAATAGTGTTTCTTAAATTTTAGAGGATAGGACATGAATTGGGTAATACTATATGCATGTGCACTTCGGAACACATTCCAGAAGATTACCTAAAAATGTCATTCTTTCTCCATGTATAAATGATGCATCGCTTGCTTGTAAATTTACAGGTAATTGATATTCCAAAGAACAACACTGTAAATGATTAGTTTTCCCTCGTACCTGCCGTGCTACTAAACCCTCCAGTTCAGGAAGTATTAATTGCACGCCTGGATAAAAACGAATCCAAAATTTATGGACCAATACGGAAAAAAGAAATGCAGGCAAACCACGTCCATGGCTCACGCCATCATTGCATAAAGACTTCCAAGGATACATCAATGACTTCAACATTTATTTTACATCATTAACACGCATTTCATGCATCTTACCATCTTTCGGAAGTAGGTCATTTGGTCATCTACAATGTAAGAAAGGTCGATACCGATACAGTCCACTGACATTATCTTTGACCATTTGATTTAACGTTCGTGTGAACACGTTCTGTTAGTGGAACAGGTTAGGCAAGTGGTGAACTAAATGAGATGAAATCTTCCGAGAGACTTGCAAAAACAAAGAATGTGGTTTGATGAGAGAGAATTTGTGAAAATATATACATGTATCAACGAATGTATGCGCTGTAGTGGTTTTAACATTGAACTGACTCAGACTCGGTCAGTGAGGTAATAAGTATTAGATAGAAATCAATAAATATAATATACTTAATATAGCGTTCGATTTTCGATAGAATACTGCATGAAAATACCATAGATACATATCTTAGAGTAGATATGCCAAAACCTACCGTGGATTCAATAAGTTATTCACATTCAATGGAGTCGATTAAATGCACTTTAGTCTAAAACATTGCTATGCATAGTTTACTAAAAACGCTAAGTACAGTAAATCCTCCCATGTTCATAAGCAGAATGTAAGTAGCCTTGTCTGACTCGATAGGATAATCCCAAGGGAACGCATATTGGGGAAATACGTCCTTTCAAGTATGTCATTTAACCACATTGCAGTATGCCAAGGGACAAAAGAAAGCATATGCAGTTCGATTTATTTTTTATGAACAAAAACAGGCGGATTCTTGTCATTTTACGATTACAACTATTAGTCATTCGTGTACATTCCTGTTTTGAGTAAAAATGTATAATTTTCTGAAAAATCAAATAAGAAACTTTGTTCCAAAGTAATAACCCATAGCTTTACATGAATAGTAGTTGTTAGGATTTTCAAAAATTGGATGTCTGCACCTTAGTAATTAAGTCAATCGCTTTTTACAACAAACATGGATTGGCTGAAGTTATAGGTGGTACACCTTTCGCAAATGACATGATTTTGCTCCTTGTAGGAACAAATGGATGTGTACTCCCCAAGGAGTTGAGATTGTCAGTCTATACCAACTGATACTCTGACGGGTGTTATATAGTAGGCTTTGTTTTAACAATGTTTTACAGATAAAAATACATAAATGCTCCAAAGGGGGTTTGCGTGATCCTGGTAGAATTGAACTCCCCATCAGCTCAGGGACCTTGTACCCTTTATCGGCAGTTTAGTTTGTGCTTGATTTTTCGCGCTCAAGAACAGTTTCTCGACTACGTAGATACGTGATGCTTCGGGCTAGAATGAAGTTAAATCCGTCTCGGTAAGACCCATTTTAGATATTTTGAATTCTAATCCACCGCTTAGGTCTCAACAATAGTTCATTTTCGAACCGTTTAGCTCTTGCACTGTCGATTTAAGCTAAAAATATCTGTCCCTATCTCTTTCGCAGCTCGGAAATAACCTAGTAATTTGCACTGACGACGGTGATCCCGTGTTAAATATACCCAGCAAGGGCCTCACTGTGTCATTTAGGAGCCCTAATTTGCTCTGTTTTTCACAGAGCTTGATGCGGTCATTAACAAAATGTGGCATTTCACTGACATGGTATTTTAACCGTATCGATCCCCCGCTGGAGGCCGTCAGAAGATGCTTTTTGGAACGTGAAAAAGTGTTGTAAAAACTGCTCCAAACCTATAACTGACGAAGAATGAACTGACAGAACGCTGAGTGGATTGTTGTCGTCAGTCGAAAACACAGTAACAGCCTGTGGCTACTCTCTACTCCTTACAAAAAACGACTTCTGTATTACAAGAACGTAATTTGGAGTTTGTGAGAGTCTGAAGATTTGTACAACAAGGTTTTGCGACTTGTCAAACATCATATTACATAATGCTGGGCGTCAGAGCAATGTGGGTGCAGCAGAATGTCTTTTTAGCGGGTTTTGTTTTACGATCTTAGGTAAAAGATTGTATATTTTGGGGGAAATATAGTTTTCAGTTAGGCTGGGCATTTATGGAGGTGTATATCACTTCTCCCACTATGTAAACTCTATAATTTAAAAATATAAGTCAGCTGTAATAGATTCTAGGCTAACATACTTAATTATTGACACACAAAAACAAACTGTAAACGATACAAATGAATAACATCAACCAGTGCAAGATGAAAACTGACGCCTCGTCCACTCTGTCATCAGCTAATCAGACCACCGCAATCCGCTAGTGGGCGTGGCCTTAACGTAGTACTCATTTAGCAAACAGTAAGTGCTTAACCAATCAACTGTCGTGGAATGCTTAATGTCTTGAAGAAAGAAATACTCAAGGCTCATATTGATTAGTTACAAAAAATGTGTTTTGGACGACCCTGGAGACTTTGATAACGATGAAGGCTGTCACATTGTGATGAACATTCCGCTATTTCAGGAGATACATATTAGTCAATCCTTGTCATACATATAACTAGGCTTGTCGCTGATCATGGATGGGAAGAAATATTTAGTGGTTCGATGAAGAAGGTAGGTTCTGAAGGCTTATAACGATGCAAGCAAATCAATACATTTTCTTTTCGTAAGAGGTGACTAACGGGATCGGGTGGTCAGGCTCGCTGACTTGGTTGACACATGCCATCGGTTCCGAACTGCGAAGATCGATGCTCATGTTGTTGATCACTGGATTGTCTGGTCCAGACTCGATTATTTACAGACCTCCGCCATATAGCTGGAATATTGCTGAGTGCGGCGTAAAGCTAAACTCACTCACTCACTCAATACATTTTCAAGTCTTGAGGCACGTGGAAAGGGTAAACAGCACGCTTACATACATGATAATATGCTACCGATATGTCTACGTGGTGACCAGTACCCTGAAGTGCTATGTAATACTTTTTACAGGCTTATAAAGGGGCTTACAAGTTGACAAAAGTGTAGAAGTTACTCAATATGTTTTTACGCTAAAACCTCCCTTCACCTGCTACACTACACACAGATTAAACAACACGTAAATAGACAAAACAGTAGGCATAAAGACTGCGTGAGTTTATTTTTACGCCTCTTTTGGCAATATGCCAGCAACATCACGGCGGGGGACACCAGAAATGGGCTTCACACATTGTACCCATGTGGGGAATCGAACCCGGATCTTCGGCGTGACGAGGGAACGCTTTGTCCACTTGGCAACCCAGCCGTCCAACCTACAAATGTACATGGTCTAATTAGTACGAACATAGACTGAACAATACATGCATGAAGTAAACAGTAAGTACATAAATTAAACAATACGAATATAGACTAATCAGTACTTTTGTAGATCTCGAGATAGAAACATATAACACCAGTACTTGTCATAAATGGAGTGTAAACGATTGCTCCGTTCGATGAAGACTGTCGCACGCAATGTCGTCGGTGCTTGCCGATTACAAGTTGCGTGTGGGATAATCGTAACAAGCTAAGGGCTCCAAGGGACATAACACTATGGGTTTCGATTGAAATAATGTTCGGTCGGTAGAGGGCGCGAGAGTTGATTTTATGCAAAGTTGCATTAATTCATTCGAATTTTTTATTTTAATATTGTTATCTACATATGTAAACTGAGGGCTGATAGTTCGCATTATCTAGGCAAATATAAATAAATTCATTATATACTTTTAGAGACGTGCGGTGTGCCTTTAAAATAGGTAGAGGTTATACACGCTTTCACATAATTCAATATGCTTACTACATAAACAATACTCGTACAAACAATAGGCTGAAATCTGTGATCTCACAAACGCGAAGCATACAAAAATATATTATCTTCTTAGATGTGACTGACCTGTTTTTCAGAAGTTAAAGAAGTGTATATATGAAAAATCTGTGAATACTTTAGACTTGTTTAAAGATAGGCTTACAGGTTACAGTATAATGCTTCCTGATACATCTGGAGTGTTGGAGCACGCCAATGACAAGTAACACGTCAAACGAAAAAGCCACCCTAAGCTTGCCTTTCGCAGGTTTTGTTTTAAGAGAGGAAACTGTCAATAATTGCACGATATACATTTTCGCATGACATAGTGCAGTCTCAGCATTTTCTGTGTGCCAATAGTTAGATTCACAATGTGTTGAGCACTCCCACGCAGATGTGCATGGGGATCATATGAGTACAATGTTTCCCGAAGAAAATATTTTTAATGACACAAACATCACGGAATGTTCGATATGTGTCTTCGATATGTCCCGCGTCATCATTAGGGGTACTTGCTTATGATGTCAATAAGTGTTTGACACAATTAAATTTCAGTGTCACATCAAGTCCATCATTTGAGACATTTGTATATTTGTCATAGTTAAAGTTTCTTTAAAAGTTAAGATAATCAAACGACCTCATTGTCTCAATGTATTTTCAAAGTGCACCGAAATTCTATCTCCTTTGTCTGACTAATGCCTTCAGCAAACATTCAGCGTGTCCGGCATCTTCCCATTATCGCTACCCCTAGTTTGAATACTCCCAATGTGACCACTCATGAACATAGACATATAATGGAGAATCCCTAGCCTTAATAATGTACTGTAAACCCTTGAAGGTCCCGGGGTAGAATAGGCCTTCAGCAACCCATGCGTGCCATAGAACTCCACTATGCTTGTCGTAAGAGGTGACTAACGGGATCGGGTGGTCAGGCTCGCTGACTTGGTTGACACACGTCATCGGTTACTAGTTGCGCCGATCGATGCTCATGTTGTTGATCACTGGATTGTCTGGTTCAGACTCGATTATTTAAGGAACTCCGCCATATAGCTGGAATATTGCTGAGTGCGGCGTAAAGCTAAACTCACTCACTCACTCAATACATTTTCAAGTCTTGAGGCACGTGGAAAGGGTAAACAGCACGCTTACATACATGATAATATGCTACCGATATGTCTACGTGGTGACCAGTACCCTGAAGTGCTATGTAATACTTTTTACAGGCTTATAAAGGGGCTTACAGGTTGACAAAAGTGTAGAAGTTACTCACTCACTCAGTCATTAATAATATACTTTACCTTTATAGCTGAAAACGCCCAGTACCTGCCTGTAAAGATAAGAACCCAAGTGAATCGGGGATCTTTTCGATGTTTGTTTTGATATTTGTAGATAATTCCTGTATTCGTATGTAAAATTTGTGAACTTACACTTCAGGTTGTTAGTTTTAAAATGTGAAGTAATCTTCCATTCAAACTATTAACCGTAGAACGCAAAAATATTCTCGAATTACATTGAGCTGTCAATGGCAGACCCATCACTCAGTGTTTACAGAGTCCGTGTCGCTTGGACTGCCCCTAAAATGTTCCACAACACCGATCTATGTAATTTGCTGAAGGAATATTGTATGAACTTGGTACAGCTATACTTCTTTGTAAGTGCTGATTGAACAGCCTACCTGGTGAAGAAGACGGAGCTATTAACTTAAGTCCATTCGACTGGAACACGTTGTGTATTGGACTGGTAGTCAAACTGGGAGTAGCAATAATGGGAATGAACCCCGTATCCCATATGATAAGGACCCATAAATCATAATGCAATCATTACGTGTCAATTATCACCTCCCTCCGTCGACGTATCTTACATGCGTACTTGTGCAAGTGTCGTTGATCTAAAGCTTGCCCCACGCGAAGTGATATCGCATCTTGGGCACCATAATGAAACATGACGGAATGTTACATATTCCTCTCTGATATGATCCGCTTCTGTAGCTTTATCAGGGGCATACCCCATCAAAACAATGCGTGTGCTTGTTCTTGAACCAGTCACATGTGAGCTATCTAAAATCTTTCGCCTTAATCTCAGTATCTCCTCGGTACAATCGTGTTGATCCTATCCAAAGACAACCACAACAGAAAACAAATGCAACATCGACATGACTTTTGCGTGAAGGTGACATGGCACTCAGAAACGGCACCATAAGATCTCAAGCAGCATAACTTTTCTATTTCAGATTTCCGCGATTATATTGGTTTTGGAGCAATCAGATATGCCTCTGAATATTTTATACTCTCGTGCTGAGCATTTAGAGATCCCAATACTGATTGGTTGATCAGAAGGCCCACCTGATGCTACCTCCAAAGCTGAGATCGTAAGATAAATAGGTATGATATCGGATGTAGAAACCCTCCATTAACTGATGGGTACATCAGGCCCATAATGGTAATACGTGTCTAACATTTCATCAGTTGATGGCAGCAATTATACGGGTTGTCCAAAACCGACATTAAACCACAGAGAACAAACGATACTATCACTGTTTAGTTTGAATCACTGGCTAAAAACTGGAAATATTCATATAAAATTCCGTTTTTGTAAGACATGCAGCCTTTCCCTATTCCCCTTGTCTGTCATCTGTCATGAGGCATCTGTAGCAGCAGTTCTTGTGGCACCAAAATTTGTTAAGACATTATTAACAAAGGTATCACGTTTTCCATCCATGTTGTGCCATTAGCACGTATTAGACGACATGTCTGGTTAATAGAGGTCAATGGTACTAAACACCCCTTTACATTAATGTGCTAATAACGCTATTAAGTGTTTGCTGCAATTAAATTTAGCTTCACATCAAACAGATCACTTGAGACACACATTCTGCACAAATAAGTCTATGGTTTTTGGACCCATGCAGAAGAAGACCCCAGCAGAGCTTTGAATAAATAGGTAAGGTGCCCAATCTCCAGGTCTTATGGTCCAGGATTAATTGTAAAGATGTCTCCTGCAGTATTCCAGATGCGTTTAGTCTCAAGTTCCAATTGGAACAGACAAATTCATCACAACGTTTACCATTAAGGATTGAAAGTATTATCACCGCCACTCCAGTTATTATATTCAGACATTGTATGAGGCCCACGTTTCACCCTCGGAATTTGAACATGTTAGACTGTAAAACTTTCCTGTCTCTTCTGTGAATTCGTTACAAATCCGTTACTAAGCAACGTGGTTACGAGGGTGTCTCGATGACGAACCAGGGGATTACTGTTTCTGCCCACAGAGTGCTTTTATTCGTTATGTTCCTGGCACGGCTTTTACACATGCCAATCAAATCATCCATGCAAAAAATCTTCGGCTGAATGTGTGGTTTTGAGCTCTTTTAGAGATTAACACTTTTTTGCATATTGTGTGAATCTGTGAATTCGCTAAACATAAGTAGGGATGCATGATTACATTCGGAAAGTTACAGGAATGAACGAAACATTGTCCCTTCGTGAGCGTGTGTCTTCCATTACAGAATCGTAACATTGAAATAATGGACGTCACGTCTCTCATGACTGAATGGTTGAAGCAATTACAGAAGATTTTTTTTACTGATGGGAAATACTTCATATTCTCATATTAAAATGTTGTTGATTTTAAAACTCCATTGTCTGTTTATGGCTAAAACGTTATAAAAACCTACATTTAGAGGAGCAAAATAGACCACAAGTACCCACGAGGTCCTCTTTTCGATAGCATCCGGTGTCGTAATAGAAAGTGCATGATACGCACGTGTCTATATACTCACTACTTGAAGAAAGCGTACAGATTTGAAATCAAATACACTGAACAGCAAAAGAAATACAACTTTGGTTTTCTGTCAGGATTTATCAAATAGAAGACATAAACAGGAATACTTACTTTTATGAGATTTCATTTTTTTGCCAAAGTTGTGTTTCATTTACTGCTAAGTATATATATATATATCTTTGACGTGACGGACCACGTGACGTCTTGGAAGTGCTATGGGCCAGCCTGTGTCATGTAGCTTGGAAGACTTTAGCCAAATCCTCTGACCATGGCATCTCCGTTTCTATCAGGATAATGGCCGTGCTCACATGACCAGTGTTGCAGAGACTTATTGTCAACATAATAATGTTCAAGTGCTGTTCTGGCATGCAAACTTACCGGGCGCCACCCCTATAGAGTACATGTAGGATGAAATGGAACGACACCTCCTTGTGCCAAATGGCTAGAAAGCGTGCAGAATATGCATGGAATATGGCGAACCATTCCACAATTAATTCGTGCACGTTTTGACAGTCTATGGAGAGGTGATGCACCGTTGTTCTCGACGCTTATGATGAGCACACCAGTTACTGAATTTGTGATTGAAATTGTCACATTGCTGTTTGCTGCCCGACAATATAGTTTCTTTTCTTATATTTCATTGTGGGAAACATAATACGGTTGTTAGGAGATATTACCATAAAAATGGTTATTGTCAGTTATCCATGGAAGAACATTAGTTCATTGACATGATTGCGTGTAATCAAAAATATTACACGCAGAAAAGATATAAAACTCATCAAGCGCCTACTCGTGACAGTCCCAGTTTTGATTCTCGTACAAACTAGGCAACTTGCCAGTGACATTAACGGCACCAAATCACATCAATTTCCAGAGAAGTGCCATTAATTTCCTTTGTACCTATGAGGTAACTAAACACGGGCTGCTCCATCAAGATGAGAGGCGAAAAGTGTTCCAGAAATTACTTTTGCAAGATCAGCTTCAGTAAAAAGCATTCAAACAGTTGATTAAATCTCAGATCATCAAAGTCATGTTTCACAAGAAATTACATTTCAGAAACTCGTTACTATATCATGCTTGCAAAGTAGTTTCGGAAAATTACGTTTTGATCTGAAGTTCTGTAAAATGTTTTTATTAACCATGCCAAGGATAGAATAAAACCCAATTTAATCAGTCCTGTTGAAACTGGTAATTTTACTTTTTTTTCCCCAGCCGATAGTTCTACATACTGTCGACAAAAGCCCAGCAACTAATGAAATGACGGCGAATGTGTACTGACGATGAACGTCTGCAAAATTAATTTCAGGCGTGTTGACCGATGTCTTGTGTGTCTGTGTTGGGCGACACACGCGTCACACCTTCAAGAATATATTGTGAGTATTAATTTGTGTGCGACAGACTGACCATTCTATTACACGTGAACGAAATGTCAACCAAGAGGACCCTTGAAGATGCAAGAGAACGATATCAGAATCTGACGGACTGGTCTTTATGCGGAAGAAACCCCCACCCTCCTCTCCCCTACACAGATATCAGTAGGAGCTGACATCCATAAACTTCTTGCCTTTAAAAACCACTAGCATTGTTTGTATAGAAGGGAGACATAATCGTTCGCTGTGTTGTCAGTGGAAATATTGTGGAATGTACTTTTACCTAAACGGCTATGTTCACACTGATTAAAACACAACGTAGTATTAAATTTCATCGACATCAATAGCGTAATGTTGAGCTTGGTATTGGCAGCTATTTTACCGGAAGTGTCTTTCTACCGGAAGTGCAACACAAATCTGGGCAGCATTTACGGCTGTGTGGTCTTTTGTCTGCAGTAGTGTTGTCATTTTCACGACATTTATTTATTTTCAGTATTTGCCAAACATTCAAGCAACTTGGTATATGAACGCCATACATACTGAACCCACAATGCGCCATTTTGACCGTTGATGGAAGAGTGTTCAGCGCAGCTCTATCTGTGATTTTTGTAAACAATCCCCTGCCTAAAAACAGAGGCTGAAAGTATTGACGATTTGATAAAATTCGTGAACATATGATCAAATAATTACTGTGAAGAAGTTAAAATATGCATTAACTAATAACATATCAAATTTTATCTGATTGTCCTCAAAGGATCGTTCACAATCCATGAAAAAAACGAGAGCGTAACAGCAACTGGAAGGACAGCCATCTGTAAGCTGAACGTGGAGAAAAGGGAAACTGGCATGTGCTGTAAGCGTAGATGTCCTTCCGTCTGTGACCACGTGCTGTACGTTCATGTGGAATTTGAAGTGGATTAATAAGTTGTGTTTCTACGTGTGACGCCAAGGTATTGCAAATATACAACTCAGCGAAAACAGCTCTCAGAACATGCACAACTTTTGTTTGGTCAGTAGTGTACGTATAACATGCTAAACATCACGTATTGTGATAAAACGCAAAGCGATAATATCTGAGGCAATTGATATTGTCAGATTAAATATTATTCACCACAAACTAAGAATGTATCTGATGCAAGGTGCTTACAGGATTTAATCTCAAGTGACAACGAGCCCAAATTTTATTATCTTTGTGTAACGCTGAAAAATAAACGCATTTTTGCCGTGTGGCTGAGCCTGTCACAGATAAGAATTGAAATCAAAACAAGTATGTCAGAATGACTGTTGGCCATGTTTGTTCGGTTAAATATTGTAAAATGAATTATTGTCCCTTGGCTCGAAGTGGAATCCCACAAGAAATGAGCTTCACACATTGTACCCACATAGGGAATCGAACTCTCGTGTTCGGCGTGACGAGCGAACGCTTTAACTACTAGGCTACTACACCGTCCCACCATCGTCGTAATAACTTGAGAAGATACGATGATCATGCTGTTGATCACTTGATCGTCAGGTCCAGACTCGCCTTTGCACTCCACACACCTGTAGTACGGCGTTAAATCTGACAGACACGTTGATGATGAAGGATTTTTTATGTAGCCTTAGGACACCCAGGTTCAATGTAAAAACAACCAATCCTCATTTCCATTCACTCTTCCAAGAAGCAATAAGTAAGGGGACCATTTCCGGAACCCTCTCGGGGACGCTTACAATAATAATACTGAGAGTTTATGACCTCTTTGCCACCTGGGAAATAACTGATGTCTTTGGAAGATGGTTGCCTGTCTTTTGCGTCTGTGTAAGACAAACAACACTGACACATCTGATCCTTGTCAATGGTTGTTCAACCCCCGCCTCTCCTGGCAGCAGCATCAACTCCATTAGCGACATCCCCAGGGACGACTCAGGAGCCATACCGACATAAGAAAACCAAGAGATGGAAAGCACCTTTGTGTTTGTCTACATGGAACAGCATATCGTATACTGCACTTTAAGGAGACTTTGTCACACCACACGTCTCTAAAAACAGCTCACAGGTAAGCTACCATATTTATAATTTGTTATAAAAAAGACAAAATCCAAAAACCTAAACAAAACAACGCATCATTGTCAAATTGAAAACTTAATTTAATTAAATCGACGTTGATGTCGCGTCCTTTCCCGGCCGGTCATCATTCATTTGCATTAGAACAACACTATTTTTACACAATTGTGTACACTAGAAGAACAGCATTCTCACACGCATACCTACTTTAGAACAACACTATACTTACACAAATATTTACATTTTATTCAAAGACACAAAATCACGACACATTTCTCTAAAAGTCAATATTGCATTTCTCTCATTAAACGTAACTATCAGACCCCAGCGAAGCAACCATACCATGTATTTCGAAAATACTTACATATTAATAAAACAATATCCGATTTCTAATGAATTAACGCAACGTTGCATGTAATTGCAACTCGAGCATCTACTGACCGCATTTCTATTCAAATGAACCTCATAGAGTCATGTCCCTTGCAGCGCTCCTTACGAATATCCTGCGCAAAAGTTGTGACTGAAAACCAGTCCAGCAAAATCAGTCAACATCGCGTGCAACAGTTTTTCAAGAACGGAGTAATTGTTTACATACCATGTATGGCTAGTGTTCGCATTGATTTAGGGCAGGTCGTAAGGGATAATAAGTCGTTTTTTGCCCCAATAGAGAACCAGAGTGAGCGAACATGCCCCAAAACATTTAATCTACACCAAAAGACCATTATTTTCGCAAAGCGAGCTACTGAAGCTCACTGGATACGAACTTGTAATGAAAACTACGTAAAACTTTGAAATACTGTTATAAAAATGATGGAACATATTTACGACCTCTAATTATAATTGTTTGTGCATTTAATGAATGCTGTGCTGGAATGTTTGTAATATCTGATATGTTAGAATGGCTAACACTGGAGATAAAAGTTCAAGAAAAATTCCTTTACCCTCAGAGAAGATCTGATGAAAAGTTTTCTTCACTCACGCCTCTAAAAGTCTATCTTAAACAAGTCAGTCGAAAACAACGACGTGATGCACATTTCAGATGACGTGACAATTGCAAACGTCACCTTAACGTGACAGACGGAGAGACTAATATTTTAACCTCATTCATGACTTTGACCGTGAATATCCGAGTCAGACTCATAACTCCATGTGCGAAAATCGATGCTCACTGGATGGTCTGGTTCAGACTTGATTCTATACAAGCCGCCGCTATGAACCTGGAATACTGCTACATGTGACGTTTTGATTGTGGATGTGTGTCAAGCTAAATTCAACTCTTTACACGTGTATTTACTAAATGCGCAAAAAATGTTGTTCCGATTATGTTCCTCATCACATCCCTCCCCATTCTCCACATGGCCTCCCTTTATCTCCACCACATATGTGATCTTGCTCAAAGCGGCCTTAACCTCGATCACTCAAATCGCTTACACAACGTTCGAAGATTTGTCCTGACAAATAATGACTACTTCTTTCTTTACACAACGAATCTGTAAAGGCTTTCATATCCCCCATATCACCACGATTATAAACCTCAAGACGTGAGTTTAGCCACTCTACGCCTTTGCCTCCCGTCAAATCCCGTCCTTGAACCGTCTCAAGAAACCGTCGCTCGCCCAAACAGAATACTCTCAATGGACATGTGGCTCCTTAGCCGAAGATCTCCACCAATTTGGCGATGCGCTGAGCTTGCTATCATTCCTCACTGAAAGGATACCATTGAAAGAAGTGAGCTTAGATAACTTCAAGTTAATGACTAGATTCGTGTGCTTCATACTCTCGCGAGTGTCTCCCTTACAAAGGGCAACGAGTCGTGGTTAATAGTCGATACTTGTGCCGCTTTTAAATGACAGATTTCAGCTCCTTTCACTGTCTGTAGGGCTCGCATTTCTGCTCCGCCGATCGCTGATGTAGTTTTGATGTAACTCACCCAGCTTTGCGTTTCTGACACAATTGAACTCCTGACACTGTTTGGGGGATTCGGGTTTTCACGTGAACGATCGACGGAAGACTGAATATTTGGCTGAGAAGGAACGACGTCGTGAATGTACCGTAACCACTGATGGAAGCAATGTTGTTTTACACCACAACAGGCAATATTTTCTTTTTGGCCTCTGATGAGAGGCCACCGAAAGTCGAGACTTGAAGATCAAAGCATATATGGAATATATGACGGTAGCAAATAACACACTGGCTCTCATCAGTCTACGGATACCTGAAGGCAAACTCCAAAAGTCCTTTCAGGTTGTCCTCCAGCAGCTTTCTAATTCAGTGTAGACTGATAAATCTCTGGGGTTGTAACGGGAAGATCAAGGGAAACTGTAATCGTAATGTCTGTCCACAGTAAAAACTATTAATGTTTCTAAAAATTGCCACGCCTTTTAATATGATAACTCCGATATTTTGAAGCGGGTTACAGTTTGGTTCTCTCTCTCTCTCTCTCGTGTGTGTGTGTGTGTTAGTGTGTGTGAAAGAGAGAGAGAGGGGTAATACAAGACAAAATCATGTGGATAACAACTTCTTGTTTTAGTTTTCACAACGTTTCTAGGCTAGTTCTTGCTCCTTCGTCATTTGGTTAGCCAACAGTAGCACTCCCTTATAACCTTACCCAGGCTAGCTTACGGCGTATAAAAGCCTGATATCATTGTCTTGCGTATCGGTTTTCCCGGCAAGTACGTCCACTGTCTTTACGGTTGACGTTCACTCTGCCTTGTTAGGTCTTCCCTAACACTAGCTGTTGGTGTAGTGGTCTAGTACGGTAATACGGATGGGGTAAAGTAGAGGGAGCATTTAGCATTAGGTTATCATAACATAAAATATTTTGTTAATGCACGGTAGGATGCAGCAATTCTGAAAGAGGAGAGGGACACTAGAAAGAGCTGGGGGGGGGGGGGGGATAGGGGGGAGGGGGATGTCAGATGTTCGAACACAATCATTAAAACAATAATCTACAGTGAGGCCACAAGTCATTTGCAAAGGGGTGGGGATGGGGTGGCTCGAACCCCATGACACACTCACCATCCCTGGATCTATGTTAACATACAAGTAAGTGTAAAGACGTAAAGTCACTTTTATCTATTTAGCGGTATATTGCTGAATGGCTTACTTTTCCACAGTGGTGGTAACTTTCGGTGGAAGGCATGAGGCAAGAAAAACATGCAGGATCACCTGAGACGAACGTGCGCATCGCTGTTGGTGACAAATAATGTAAGGCTGGCCGGGATGCATTGGATGTATTTATGAAAGTAAAACCAACAAGAACATAATGTGTGAATGTGCTGTAAAAGCCCCAAATCGATGGTGTTGTGAAACGTGCTAGCTATTACCGTATATAAGCATAATCAGTAATTGCTATTTTGTCTAATTCAGGACACCCATGGTCCAAATATTTCTGAAAACTCCAAACTATGTAACCAAGCCATATGGGACTTGTTTGTTATTATTTAATTTTGCATTCGTAATATTTACCACTACCGCAGCGTATGTGTCTTTTTGTCACCAACTCAACTATTGTTTATCTGTCGATTGTTGAATCTTTTCCTGTCCATTGGTATTAAAAACTATCTGTCTCTGTAGGGAGGACCGCGAGCAGGATAATGCCGCTCAAAGGAAAGGCCCTGGGGTTGAGCTTGAATTCCTTTCACATTATTCATGTATACTTGTTTGACATGTCTTGTGTAAGCAACTAAAGAAGTTTCCACTCAACTACGTCTTCGTCTTCGTCAACGTAGTGTTCATCAACGTAATGTTCATCAACGTAATGTTCATCAACGTAATGTTCGACAACGTAATGTTCGACAACGTAATGTTCGTCAAAGTAGTGTTCAACAACGTAATGTTCATCAACGTAATGTTCAACAACGTAATGTTCATCAGCGTAATGTACGTCAACGTAATGTTTATCTTCGTAATGTTCGTCAACGTAATGTTCATCAACGTAATGTTCAACAACGTAATGTTCGTCAACGTAATGTTCAACAACGTAATGTTCGTCAACGTAATGTTCGTCAACGTAATGTTCAACAACGTAATGTTCGTCAACGTAATGTTCATCAACGTTAGGTTCGTCAACGTAATGTTCGACAACGTAATGTTCGTCAACGTAATGTTCGTCAACGTAATGTTCAACAACGTTATGTTCGTCAACGTAATGTTCGTCTTAATCATGAGCTAATCCCAAGTCGACGCACAAAGATATTTCGCGTTGACACAATAATAAGGTGAGTAGTGAGTTAGATATGTAAACAAACGTTTCTTTCGACATAAGAGTATTCAAATAAGTTTCTATTTTGCATGGGTTTAGCTTGAACCTGCTTCATGTGATAGACGTACAGAGTTAAACAACGCAACACTAAGAATGAGTTTTCGAAAACCGTCACGGAATAAAGCAGGGTATAAGACTTTGGCAGAGTCGGATATTGTTGACTTTTGAAACCGACATCATTTATCATGTAGGTGGACACTAGTGCCAGGAATAAAGTAGGGCAGGCATAGAATGTTAGTATTAGTGTAGGGAAAGGTTTCTTAGCGTGTTAAAGAGACCTAATCGCTCAGTTTTATTATCAGTTTGTTTATTAGAATAAATTATTATCACTTACATGTCTTCCATGTTTCGCATTTTGTGATAGAGTTGACAAATGCCAATGAACCGAAGGAGATTGTACACTGTCCCTCCGGTTTTTAAGTTGTCCACATTTAAATTACTCGACGCAAACTCCACAATAAAAGCATTAACAGGGAAACTGCAGGGTACATTCTACCTTGAAACTCCTGTCAGTAGGCCGCCTATTTGAGGGCACCTATTAAAGATCTGGTGACGCAACTTGGAGTTTTCAGTTTTGTTAGAGATACCTAATTGATTCGTGTCCTAATTTGTAATGTATTCTATAAGATAAACACAATGTGTGAGTGAGTGAGTGAGTGAGTAATGCACTGCCCTAAGCAAATGTTCAGGCATACGACGGCGGGACATTATGGAATCTGGACCAGAGACTCCAGTGACATAAACATGATAGAATATCTTGTATCAATCAAGTCAACAAACCTGACCTCCTGATGGAGGCTTTCGCCTCCTTCTCACTCATTCCCTCACTCATTTTCTTTCCCACTCACTCCCTCCCTCATTCCCTCTCTCCCTCTCCCTCCCTCCCTCATTCTCTTTCCCACTCACTCACTCCTTCCCTCCCTCATTCTCTTTCCCTCTCACTCACTCCCTAATTCCCTCACTCATTCTCTTTCCCACTTACTCTATTGTAACATTTTTGTCCTCCTCAGAGGTTCCGTAAGTCCCAAAACGTTCAAAGTCAATGTAAACTTACCAGGATTTCTAAGCGTAATATATTTGTTATTTTAATTTTGGCTAAAATTTCCTACAAACGCCAACGGCTGAGGGGATGGTGTAAATCCAACTTGGGTCCATGCAGGTAGCAAAGGTACTGTAAGTCCCCCTGGTCCCTAGTATGGTGATCTACCTTCAGTTGCTGGCGATCTATAGCCTGTTTTTATATTGTATTGTCCACATAGCGATATTAGTTCTACCTTTCCTCGCTAGTTTTAATGATATATATATATATATATATATATGACGTAGATATACTAGTTGTTTTACTGCCCTTCGTTGACAGGTTTTTATAGTAGACATGCATTTCATTTCACTATTCACTATGTTCTCGTCACGATATGGCTGAAATATTGCCGATGTGACAATAAATCTAAACTCACTCTCACTCACTCATTCCCTCACTGATTCTCTTTCCCACTCATTCCTTCCCTCCCTCATTCTCTTTCCCACTCCCTTATTCCCTCCATCATTCCCATCTCCCACTCTAATTCCTTGGAATGTTTTTTTCACTGCTGAGTTCCTTTAAACGGTATTTTGAATGTATATGTGCAATGTATATTGCACTATTCAAAAACTTTTAAACTATTCACAAAGTTCGCATCAACAGCATTTGTTTGACCGTATCTAATACCACAGTTTTGGGTTTGTTGTTTGTTTGTTTTTCTTCACAACTAACCTATATAATCCATTTAGACACGTATGCCGTTATCAATATGTAATTTCAACTGAACAGTCATGTTTCCTTGCGTGAAAAATAATACACGTCAAGTGTATGGTAGCTTTTGAATTGCGGACACTGAGAACTATTCACTAAGTGAAGAGTTTTCCATACCTGAAGCTGCTGGTTTGGTTCTCAGAGCAAAATATAAAGTATTATAACGCATCCACAGTGAAAACATATCAACTGAAAATCAATTTTATTTATAACTGACAAGCATCTGAGATCGTATGCTACTTCACACTGACGCCCACACCTGTCTGTATTGTTAAACCGATGTACCCTGATTTCTTTGTTTAGTATCACATCTCCTTCCTTGGCTTCTCTTGATTCACTGGCTCTGTACCCGATGGTAAAGTGTCACTGAAGTGCTAGCGAATCATTGTCTGTGATCTGCCTGTTTCAAAGCACCTACCGGGCAAGCGCTTCATAAATATCCTTACTGTACAGCAGCAGTGGTTTGCCGTTATTGGTTGATACATATATAAACAATGTGAAAGAAGCAATTTCAACAGAATGGCGACTTTAGTAACAAGTTTTTCAATTCTCACAGAGGTTCTCAGAACAGAAAACACCGACAGCCTATTAAGAATGGACACTTGTAATGAGTTGTGTATTTCTCACAGAGGTATGTTCTATATTGGTGAAAACAGAGATTTCGTAAGAATGGAAACTTTGTAACAAAGTAATGTAATTCTTAAAGAAGTTCGGGATCTGTATTGACGAAACCACTGAGATCTCACAAAGAATGGCACTTAATTGATAATCACACTGTAATGCTCTCACAGAGGTAGTGTGAGCCCAAGAGCATGGATCTACGCAATGGTAACAAAATGCTATGCATCAACCATTTCAGCGGAACATCGACAGTGTTAGTCGTGATGTGGACAAGCACAGGTTGCTCAGTACCAATTCTATCGTTGATTTTCACAGGTCTGTATCTGCTGATCAAATGATATTTCTGAATTGCTCAGTACAGAGACTTGATCAATATCCTCATAATGATTTCATTACACATATTGCATGGCAATATCGGACATTATATGAATTATTCAATGACCGAACCATCATCTATTGACTTGCTCTAAATCTCAATATTTCAATATACTGTGATTTTACGGACACAACAAATACAACACCTCAACACCAAATCATAATCAATATCGATTACCCCAAACAGATTCAAATGGGCACAAAAAGCAAACAGTAGAGAAAAGTACATGAATGGATCACATAAAACTTTGTCGTGACACAATGGTTTGAAAAATATCACCTGTAACCAACCCATTTATTTGATTTGCTAGACACTTGGGAATACAGAGCTACCTCACAATGACAATCGTCCCTGTATCTTTTTGAGAACAGGCATCAATCGGCAGAGCGGTTTTATGTCCATGCAAAATCGTCACCGAATTGTAATTTGATCACTTACGTTTTCCACCTGTCTCGGGAGAGTGGGAACAGCTAAAATACACCCTTCACTCTTAAAAGCAAATGGTGTAAACGGTGAATGAGTGTAGCAGAAAATAATTGAACTAATATGATGAAAGTCTGTTTCCAGAAGCTTTACCGAGAATGAGAGGGCGAGTTTACGTGCACAAAATGGTATGGTCAAATCCGTCATTTAGACCAATCAGTGTTGTTACGTGGTAGGGGAAGTTGTAAATGTTTACAGTTATGTTGATATCTGTGTCACATATGATTCCACCAAAGGAAGGAAACAAATTGAGTAAGTGTTTGATATACAGAGAACCTGTGATTCACATACCACGCCGTCCAACACAAAGAGTGAAAGGCCATGTGAGTATTGCGATTGATAAATATGCCCACTATCACCACGTTTACAAAACTGGTGAAACTAGAGATTATGGTTGCCGTGCTAGTAAAGCACACATGACAATGGAGGGGAGTCGAAACGAGCATAATCCTGACACGATGAGAGAGAAATGCCAAATACTTGTTCCTATTCTCATATTTTACTGTTGCGTCGGAATCAAAATCGAGCTCATGAGGAAACGCCTTGTCAACTGTGCTGACCGAATGTCTGGTCTACAGGAATGTCGTCATCGATGCTGTACGTAAAACAGCTAGACTTTTCTTCAGACACTGAAAAGGTTTCAAGACAGGTCAACTAACAAAACATGTCAGTGTGAAGGTTCAGCTAGAATTGCAATCCAAGTTTTGTCATTGAAATGCAAAGAAGAAATGAATATGAATGAATTAAATGCAATATAATAGAATACAAAAAAATGATGAAACCAGATGTTCTGGAAGAAGTGCGTCTCCTCCCCCCAGCAGATTATATCGTCTGGTCACGTGGGTTTTTTAAGATGTGTTTCTTGCCCGATGCCGCTCAGTCGTACAGCTTTACAGTGATGTCGACTGGTAAACAAACCAGTCAATCCAGTGGAGATCAGTACATGTATATCGAAGGAGACGATGAACTCAGTTTGTTCAAAGTAAAACTAATATGCTACATATGAAATATAATTCTCCAGTTCTGCTGTTTATCACTTACAGAATCATTTGTAAACGTTGTCTATGTGGAACACTGATGAAACGAACTTATGACCGTCTCGAAACAGAAGGGACAGACTTCCTGCATGTTTTGACATCAGTGCAGTGGTATCGAACTTCGCATAGCTGGAAATACTTACGTAGTTCCTTTGACTTTGAGACGGGTATGTTGATGGCAGGTCGGTACCGGGGCACATTGAAGGCCTGTTTGACTATATCGGTAGTTGCATGGACAGTCTCACATTGTGGATGGCTCAGCATCATTGATAACTCACAGCAACTAAACTTAATCAAATCCTTGTGCTTGGTAGGTGTAATTTGACATATAGGAATGTGATTAGGGCACAAACAAATGGTTCATAAGAAAGACATCTTGATCAGTAAGTGATATTGTGTCGTTCTGTGACTGTGGGAGTTTGAGTAAGTGAGTGAATGAGTTCAATTTAGCATTTCCCTAACAATGTCCCGGCAGGGGACACTAAGACGGCAAGGTGTCTGTGGCGTGACGGGGGAATGCTCTGACCATGAGGTTACACCACTGCCCCTGTCCTGTGAGAAACAGATAGGCATACACAATATATGGCGTCCAGTCCATATTACTAGTATACGATGTATACGAGTAAATATATACCATCCAGTCAGAATAAACAAATTGTAACAGTTTAGACTCATTCGGAGATATTTTCAGATAGGTTTAGCCCGATATGTGTGCAAGTCTTTGTGCACTTCGTTAACATGAGGGATGTGAAGTCGGCAGTGATGAGGATGAGAATGTAGTTTATTGAGTTTTCGCTCGCTCCCTCCCGCACACACCTACGCCAAATCCATCTCACTAACTCACTCACATGCAGACACATACCATGCACACCGACATGCTTTGAAACAACGTGTCGATTCTATGCCCGAGGCAGTCGAAAACAAAATGTGAAAATGGCTTCAAAAACAGTTCTGAAACTTTGAATGATAACGAAAATACGAACGATTAGGTTTTTTGCGAAACACTTTTGTTGTTAGACATAACAAATCAACTGTCTTGGGCTATATTCATCTTGCTATGTTTTATAACAAAGGCCTGTGGAGAGTTCGCAATCATTTTCATCCTGACAGAAGTGAAATAAATGATATTGTTACAAGAATGCAAATTTACAGTCCCTTTCATTGTACCTGAAAACAAGCTACCTTTTTTATGATTTCATTTCAGAAAACGTTCTATTATCTCTTATGATGTCGTTGCAAGGTGATCGTTTGCTGCAAAATAATTCTGTGAAAAAGACAAAACCCGTTGGTGAAAGATTTAGGAAAACAAACAGCTGTGTAATCTCTTGAGCATATTTGATGTCAACGGGCACAAACTGCGGCAGAAACTGTAAGAGCTACGAAAGTGTATCTAATTACAGTCAAAAATGTATGGTCGGTTACATAAGGAACACTGAATTTAGTTCATTACACTCGTAGTTCGACATACATTATTATAATCACATTGTTATAAATTAACAGCAAGTGGTCAGTACAAAAACAGCTAGTTACATCGTCAGTTCGATAAAAGCGTATTCGATACATATATAGTTTACGTATTTTTCAAGAAATTCCAGGTGTGATATTTGCACCCGTAAGTAGCTCAATACCCTCAGCAGCAGCAGGATGAATCCTGGTTAACGCCATTCTCAGCAATATTCTAGCTATGTGGCAATTGTGCCGAAGTAATCCAATCGGGAAGATAATTCAATGATTGACATCTGTTACGAGACTGTATTTTCTGTGAATTGTATTATTTATTAAGTCATACTTATTATTGGGTCACAACGTTTGGTGTTTTGAGTGGTAGTTATTACGTGTCAGATTTCGTATCATTAATGTTCAGTACTTTAGCAGCAGCCCTTTAAGTTAGGCCCTTAAGCTCTAAAGTTGACTAGTTGTGTACTTCCGGGAGACTGCGAGAAAGTTCTAAGTTGGTGGCCATGTGGTAACAAATTGCTTGAATATCCAGGAATCAGTGCCTGTGTATATATTAGGCTGGTTATTGTCTTGGCGCACACACACGGATAACTGGGGTACATCATTGCCGCAGGTTTTTGTGCAGAAATCTAAAGAAGATTGATGTAAATGTTTTCAGAGAGGATCTGAGGTCGTCAGAACTTCTTCAAAATCCTCCTTTTTACCTTTGAAAATCTTGTCACACCGTACAACAGTACCTTGACTGCACTTCTTGACAAGCATGCTCCAGCTGTTCAGAAGAAAATTATCCTGCGTCGACATGCTCCTCGGTACAAAGATAATGTTCACGAGGCCAAACGTCAGTGACGTAGAGCAGAGCATCAGTGCGGTCAATCAGGACTGGACGTACACAGACAGGTCTTCCGACAACACAGAAATCACTGTAACTGCTGTGGTAAACCTGACCGTCTGTACAGATTCATGAAATTGATGGGTAGTAATGACAAAGACCAACTTCCTAAATCAAGTAATGACACTCTTCTTGCAGACACTTTCAACAATTTCTTTATATCAAAGATAGAGATGATAAGGGACTCTCTGATACCTACATCTCCAGTCAATGAGGTTGATGAAAGTCCTACTTTCAGTGGACATATTCTCTGTAACCTGGAGCCTTTCAGAGATATGGTGATATCACTGGTTATGGGAGCTAAGCTACAACATGTGAAACTGATCCAATGCCCACCAAATTTGCTCGATCCTGTAATCACTGATATTGTGAACAAGAGCCTACAATTAGGTGTATTTCCAGAGGCTCTTAAGAGATCCTTTGTTTGACCACTACTCAAAAAAGCGCGACCTTGAGAAGTCAGAGCTAAAAAACTTCCGTCCAGTATCCAACCTAGCCTTCCTCTCCAAAATCGTGGAGAAGGCTGTCAGTGTGAGGCTGAAAAACCATCTAACAAGGTGTGATCTTGTGGACAAGAACCAGTCTGCATACCGGGAAGATCACAACACTGAGACAATTCTTATACTTGTCAGTGATATCCTGAGACATATCGTTGATAAAAGGGGACGCAGGCGCTTTGATACTCCTTGATCTGTCATCGGCTTTTGACACCATAGATCATAGTGACCTGCTACAGACCCTCAAACCACGATATCTCTGGTACAGCCATCCAGTGGATTGCGTCCTATGTCCAAAACAGATGCCAATGTGTCACTGTCAGTAACAAGACATCAGAGAGTGTTACCGTACCACTCGGTGTGCCACAAGGCTCAGTATTGGGTCCACTGTTGTTTTCCTGTACACTGGTCCAGTTGCTGATATCATCTCAACTCACAGTCTGCAGTGTCATTCATATGCAGACGACAACCAACTCATCAAGGCAATTTCTTGCACTGACAATTCTACAGACGATCTAGCTGAAATTTCCGAGTGTACAAGGCCCTTCAAATCTTGGATGACAAACCATATGCTGAAATGACACCTGTTTGGATTCAAACACCTGCTGTCTAAAATCCTTGCCAAATCTGTGACAATAGCTGATGCTATCGTCCCTATCTGTTCCACTGCAAAAGATCTTGGTATAGTCCTCGACTCCTCACTTACGATGGAAGCTCAAGTCTGTCAGATCTGCAAAACCTGTCACTTTCACCTCCGTTCTATCAGTAACATCCCTATCTCTCAGTGGATGCTACCCATGCCTTGGTCAGAGCCCTCATAACTTAAAGATTGGATAATTGCACCAGTGTATTGTTTGGTATTCCTCAGAAACTCAGTGACAGACTACAGAAAATCCAAAACACTTCCGCCCACATCATTTATCGTCTCCTTAAACTCTACCATATTAAGCCAGTACTGAAGGAGCTTCACTGGTTGCCAATCAAAACCAGGATCGAGCATAAGATCCAGTTTTTGACCTACAAAGCCAAGCATGGCCTTGCTCCTCAGTACTTGTCTAACATGTTATCATCATACTCCAGTTCACGCAATCTTCGTCCTAATAGCCAGGACATGCCCAATGTGCCCAGATGTAGACTGAAAACGTTTGGACAGCGTTCTTTCACCCATGCAGCCCCTACTCTCTGGAACTCTCTTCCGTATAACCTCAAAACTATTAACAATTTCGACTTGTTCAAGTCAAAACTTAAAACAAATTTCTCCCAGCAGTATTTCCCTTAATGTGCTCTAGTACCACTTCTGTACATATGTACATACTTGACTCTGTAGCGCCTTGAGCATGTTTGTCGATGTGGATACTGCACATATATAAATATGCATTATTACTATTGTTTTACAGATTAGGATAGAATGCAGCGGAGAGGGCTCGGGTGATCCTGGCACAGACAGGCTGTTAAAGCTCATCATCAGCTCAGGGCCCTCACCCCATCTACACGCAACCCAGACAGCGAATGGGACTTCTCCCAGGAAACACTACCTAGTCGTACCACCAAGAACTTTCCCGAGAATATGAAGGCTCCCCAACACTGCAGAAGGGCTGTGCTCCCGGTGCAGAACCCGGGCACTCTCCTGATCTGCGCCAAGAGATCAGGTGGTACCAAACCAAGGGCGACTGTGTACTTGGGATGCAAGCGAGACATTTCAAAGGCAAGGTCCGCATATTTTTCATGCTTCTCCTGAATCTTGCCAATCACAATGCTGTCAAAAGGGACAGAAAATTCTATGATATAAATAATTTCATTGGCTTTATTATTATTGTTATTATTATCATTCGGCCTACAATCTGCCTGCCTCTTTGTCATAGCTTGACCTACATTACCGCTGCCTGACCGATAGCAGTTTAACATTCAGTATAACTGTTTCTCACTCTCAAACCAAGACTTTGGTGAGCTGATATTATATTTGTGACCCAGTTCTTTAGATTTGACTTGCATTGTACGTGACATTTCTGTTGTGAATCCTTTTATCTTGCTTTTGTTTGCCACATACATATTACAGAATATTTTAGACTTGTCAGAGGTATATTTTGCTTGTTCTGAGGGGAATCTCAAGGCAATTTTTTATCCGCAACACGTCATAAGTATCGAGTCGGGGATCTTGGCTTGGTAATGAAAGTGTTGAAGGACTGAGGAGAAAAAAGACCGAATATTTTGTATAAAGTATATGTACGACTTTTGATATGAAACTCACTTTTTTCAGCGAGTACAAACACATCTTTTTTACTAGGCTGATTCAGTGTTTACTATTTGTGAGCATATTTGTACCTGGCTTCCTTAAAATCACTCATATCTGCAGATGCTTTTTTGTCAGTTAACAGTGCTATTACTGCCATCAACAATGGAACAAATTAAATTAACTTAAAGAGTGATTTCACGTTACACTTCCATGATTTTCTTTTCAAATCAAATCTGTGCTTGAAGCAGTAAAATCATTTTTACCTAAACTGAAAAAAAATGTTTCAAAACTATTTTCAAAGGAACGAATGAGGACGACAATGTGCTCTGCATCAACAGTGCTCTGCATCAACAGTGCTCTGCATCAACCAAAACAAGCTTTTCTCCTGCGTCTCGATAGGGAAAACATCATGTTATGTCTTACAACAGAACTACGTTTGGTGTTTACAAGCGCTGGCGATTCTAAGAGGAGTTCAGTTCTGTCAGAAGTTAACTTAATTCCATTGTAATAGCCATGCAAATCTGTTGAACCCTCCTTTTATGAGAAAATAAAATCGAAATGTCGAGCAACAACGTGAACATTATCGATCAGCTATTCTTGTTTACAATTACTATTCTAAAAAAAGGGGGTTAGGAAGTAACTTGGTGTAAAGGAAAAGGTTTTTACTTTCTCTGAATTATCTTACCGTAGTTTTGGGGTGTTATGAAAGTTTATGTGATTTTTCTGTGTCTGGTTTCATTGATGAGCCCACAAATATAGCTAGCGTCACCCATCTGTCGAATGTAAAACCAACAAGCAAACCCGATTGTGATGCAGTGTTGTCAGTGAGCCATTTGTGTTGAATTCACTTCGTTACTCATCTCTCATGATGAGTCCAAATCATTTCGACTCACTTCCCTATTCACATAGGTGAGCGTGGTTTAGTGATAATGTGATCAGCAAAGATCCAGAAATGCCACGCCTCGGCACACCAGAAATAAGCTTCACAGATTTTACCCGAGCGGGATAAGTAAGTGACGGTGTTCCTGATTTTTCGCTGCTTTAGCATTATCGCAGCAATATCACGGCCGGGAACACAAGAATCATGTGGTTACCCCCCACCCGTAGTTGTGGGGAAAAGTTCACCTACATTCATGGGCAAAAGACAGTATCACCAGCAAGACGCAATGATCACTGAACAAAAAGAGATGAGACTGTGTTTACCCCGTAAAGAGGAAGAGCTTACCCGGTAAAGAAGAAGCATTTATTTCCACTGGTTACCTAGTAAAGAGAAAGGTCATTTCCAGCGAAGGAAGAGAGTTGCAGTAATGATGATAAACCTTCACCGAGTCAAGAGGGTGTTAGGTTACATTGGGTACCCACCGATGACTAGGAATCGTTAAAGTGGTTACCACTTAGATAGGTTGGTTAGTATGGAACTTGCCTCCGCGGAAATATTGCAGCATGTGACTCAGCAGTACACACATGTTGAGGTACACAAACCAGGAGACGTCTCAATCAAAATGCCGTGCGAATCGGGTAGATACACTGCATAAGAGAATTGAGGATGTTAATCCAAGAAAGCTCCACCTGGCTAAGCTTTGGTTATTCGTTAAAATTTCGTTGCCTGCCAATCCTCTAATGGATGAAAATGATCTTCTCACAACCGCTGGTTTTGATGTAACATGGCACGTGAATACACTTGTCTACTTTTTGTTAAGCTGCATTCTGTTCCTACCATAATTGTTTCACACGTTTTTTACCACACGCATAGACGCTATTGGCCAGTGGTAATTGGAAATGTAATCCGCTGGCGTTTTGTGATAGTGCACGTGCAGCACCAAGGCAATTCTGGTGAAACGCTTGCTGCACCTGGTGCCATCACTAGCACCATTCAGTAAACGAACCATGAAAAAGAGTAGCCAAGAGTGTAGCAAATGTTGATAGATGATAGACCACTAGAATATATATATAGTCTGGTTCATAATTATTGAGAATTTTCCTTCTTACTTTGAGCTATCCTAACACCTCAACTGATTCACTGATACTTAAAACTAAGTAATGGTATAAGGGAGGTAACTCATCTTGGCCTACTGAGTATAGTACAATTAGAGTTACCTCCCCTGAATTTGTAGCAGACGTCATTTTCCTCAGCACTGTCAACAATGTGTGCTGAAGATAAAAGAAGGTTGATTTTTGAGTTGTGTAATCAAGGAATTGATGATGTAAATACATTGGCAGAGAGAACAGGAACTCCTCTTTCTACTGTGTATAGGATTAGGAAGAATTTTAAAGAGGGAAAGGATTTGGGGCACCAGAAAGGAGCAGGGAGACCCAGAAAATTGGACTTCTCAGATCGCGTCCGGCTGGGAATTTTAGCGTCTAAAAAGCAAAGGGCAAGCATCTCCAACATCAGGTATGAAATGATAGAAAGGGGATGAACAGTTGTATCAAAATCTACAGTTAGAAGAAATATGATTGATCTTGGATGGGAGAAAAAGACTGGAATTCCTTCTCCTCTCATGAAACAAGAACATAAAGACAGGCGTGTTGAGTGGTGTTTGGCACATGAAAACTTTGACTGGGAAAATGTGATTTTTACTGATGAAAGCTCAATATGGGTATATCTCAATAATGTGAAAATATGGACAAAGTCTGCGTCAGCACCGTTGTATCGACGACCTAAATACAGCCCAAAGTTTCATGTATGGGGAGGGATATCCTTATTAGGAACGACCCCGCTGTGTGTGTTTGAGGGAAATCTGACAAGTCAACGCTACACTAACATATTAGATCATTTTCTCCTTCCAAGTGCACATGTGTTTTATGGAAATGATTGGATTTTGCAGCAAGATAATGATCCTAAACACACCGCAAAACATGCCAAGCAGTGGTTTCAGGAGAAAAATGTGACTGCATTACCATTTCCTGCATATAGTCCTGACTTAAATCCCATGGAGAACATTTGGGGATGATGAAGGAATGTGTGAATCAAAAGGGGTTGACAAAAATTGAAGACATGAAGAGAGAAGTGGTCCGATACTGGGACAGCATAAGTCATGAGACACTAACCGCTCTGATAGGAAGTATGCCTACCCGTCTTAGACTGTGCCGTGAAGCTCAAGGAGACTTGATAAAATATTAAATTGTTACCTACACAACATGAAAAGGTCAGTTCACTTTCACAATACATTCAATTTTATCTGATTTGTTCTCGTTTAATGATATGAAATGCTTTAGCTATTCTCAATAATTTTGAACCATACTGTATATATATACTAGTGGTCTATCATTCCTATCATCTATATATGTATACTAGTGGTCTATCATCTATCAACATTTGCTACACTCTTGGCTACTCTTTTTAATGGTTCGTTTACTGAATGGTGCTAGTCATACAGGTATGTATGTATGTATGTATGTATGTATGTATGTATGTATGTATGTATGTATGTATGTATGTATGTATGTATGTATGTATGTGTGTGTGTTTGTGTGTTTGTGTGTGTGTGTGTGTGTGAATTGAATTGCACTCTAGCTCAAAACAAATAATCGTAAATGACTAACGGCAAAAGAAATAGAAAAAGCACATCAACTCTGAAGAATTGTAAGGAGAACACAATATAGGCTTTGTTTAGCAAACCATCATTATTTTCAGTCGATGCTGCAAGATTTGTGACATGGGTTCAGCAACAGCAGAAACAACGACGTAATTTTGTAACCTTAACCAAACAGTCAAGTGACTGATGTCAAGAACATGACACAACAGCTTATATCAACTAAGTCAACAGACCTGATCTCATGGCGGCTGCTTTATTTCTTCTCACTCCTTCCCTCCCTCGTTTTCTTTGCCCACCACTCAATATCCTCGTCTTCCGCTCACATCTCTTTGAAGTTTTCTTCCCTGCCTAATCCCTTCAAACCATGTTTTGAAAAGGTTTATTGACAATGGCATTTTGGTTTTTCGTCATGTCTTAGCAGTGCTTAATTTCTTTTAAAAATGTTAACATCAAGATGATACGTTCGAACGTATCCTACACCACATCCATGTAAAAGAAACCCTCTATAATCTTACTGACGCGCCTTGGGATTGCGGAAATGTATACAAATGTGTTATAAGGGCTCACATTGAAACAATATCAACATAAAATAAACCTGTTTGTAACTGACAAACATCTGAGATCGTACGCAACTTCACACCGACACCACGTCCTGTCTGTATTGTTAGACCGCATCCTTTATGTGGTATCACACATCCACCCTTGGCTTCTCTGAATTCTCTGGCTAGGAACCACCTGACAAGTGCTTAAGAAATATTTTCACCTCTGTGACGTAAACCAGGGGTGTGCTGTTATGGGTTGATGCATTCATAAACATTGTGAATGAAACGATGTCAACAGACTTTATAGTCATATGGTACAATTCATACATAGCCATGGCCTCTTAGTAAGAAAATAACACACCCATACCTTACAAAGATTTGCAACTTGAAAATGAAGCTGTAGAATCAATTCCCACTGAGGTTCTGGGTGTGTTCTACACTGGTGGAAACACAGAAACCCCAGCATCAATGAAGTCATCATTGTTATCACTGGACATTAAGAGATTAAATTTAATATAACGCTCCGGATGTATAACTTCGGAGTGTGTTCAGTATTGATAAACGCACTGAGATCTCACAGAGAAGGACATTTTATGACCAAACTGTAACGTTCATTCAGTGGTAATGTGACGTCATGGATCTACACAAAGTGAAAGAATGAAAAACAGCAACCATTTCAGCCAGTCTGACCATCGATACCGTAGGCCGTTAAGCGGACAAGTTGCTGAAGACCAATTCTAACCTTTCATGGGTCTTCATCAGCTGATCAAATGATATATTTGAGCTTACATAGTTTATATTACATTGCAATATGGGACATTGTGTAAATTATTCAGATCAAATCAGTATCTATTCGCTGACGTCCAATAAAATATGATTCTATGGACACAACGAATACAAAATCTCAACATCAATTCATAATCAATGTCGATTACCCCAAACAAATTCAAATGGACACAAAAACAAACGAAGAGTGGAGAAATGTATATGAATGGAACACTTAAAGCTTGGTCTTGACACAATGTTATGAAAAATACCACCTGTAACCAACCCATTTATTTGATTTGCTATACACTTGGGAATGTAGAGCAACATCACAATGACATTCCGCTGGTGCATCTTTTTGTAACACTGCATGAAATCAGACATCAATCGGTTTTTGTCCATACAAATTTGTCACCACATTTGATCACTTACGTTTTCCACCTATCCTGGGGGAGAGCGAACAGTTAAAATACATCCTTCACACTTAAAAGCAAATCGCATGAACGGTGGATGAGTGTTGCCGGAAAGAGGAACTATAATGATGGAGATCAGTTTCCCAAAGCTGTTATCGACAATAACATAACGAGTTTACATGCAATAAAATGGCATAGCCAAACGCGTCATTCAGTCAAAGTGTTGTTACGTGGTCGGAGTAGTCGCAAATGTGTACGGTGATGTTCATGCTCGCGTGACATATGATTCCGCCGGAGGAAAGAAACCAATTGAATAACCGTTTGATGT
Source organism: Haliotis asinina (assembly GCF_037392515.1). Classification (NCBI taxonomy): domain Eukaryota; kingdom Metazoa; phylum Mollusca; class Gastropoda; order Lepetellida; family Haliotidae; genus Haliotis; species Haliotis asinina. Next base: position 39,475,549 of record NC_090280.1, read on the forward strand.
ACACAGAATCTGTTATTCAGTTACCCCGCCGCCCAACACAAAGATTGAAAGGCCCAGGAAGTATTGAGAATATGCCCACTGTCGCCACATTTACATAATATGTGTTATTAACAACTTGTGTTTGGGTTACAAAGTTGGTGAAAGAAGAGATGATTCGATGTCGTGCCGGCAAACCATAAATCATAATGGAGGGGATTCGAACCAAATCCAGACACGATGAGAGACACACATCTTTTACGGTTGTGTTGGAGTCGAAATCTGGCTCATGAAGAAACACCTTATCAACTGTGCTAACCGGACGTCTGTTCAACACTAAAGTCGTCACTGATGCTATCAGTGAAAAAGTTAGCCTTTTCTTCGGAACCTATAAATCGTTTCAAAATGACGTCTAAAGCTGAACTGACAAAACAAATCGTAATTTGATGCACAGCTACGATTAAAGTCCAATTGCTATCACTGAAATGCAAAGAGGAAATGACTATGTATCAATCAAAAAAGAAGAATAATGAAACCAGATGTTCTGGAAGAACATATGCTCTTCATCATTCTGCTCTTCAACAGATACAAAATCATTTGCAAACGTTGCATATGTGGAACATTGATGAAACGAACTTTCTCAGTCAAACCAAACGCTTCCTTCCTGTGTGTCTAGACATCAAATTGCGATTGTATCGGACATCGGATAACTCGAAATATCGTTCTGTGACTGTGTCTGTGTGGGTGAGTGAATAATATCTACTTTACATTTCCCTAGCAATGTCATAGTAGTGGACATCAGAAAAGGCTCATATTATTGTAGCCATGTAAGTTATCGAAACCGGCGCTTCTGTGTGACAGGGGACCGCGTTAACCGCAAGACAGGTTTCATCATCAATACGTAAAGACGAATTTCAGACAATTAGAAGTCAAAAGGACTACATGTGGCGCTACAGAGCGATCTGAAAGTCAATATCGTGTGAGGCCTCATTGAGCGTTGACAACAGCGGTGCATCGTCTGTACATGGACTGGATGAGACGGTTGATGAAGGCCATAGGAACTTGCACCCAGACTCGGTGATACGCCTAAGAGATTCAGCTGCAGTTGTCGGCCTTGGTCACACATCATTGAGCCTCCTCCCCGTCCAAGAAGTGTTCTATGGGATTTAAGTCTGAGGGCAGGCCATTGAAGAGTTTGTATGTTCGGTGGCTCTTATAGGGATGACACCTCGGGATGCACGCGCATTCTCAATTTCAGGAAATACGCACAAAAACTTCGCCGCATCAATGCTTTAGTAGCTGCGTTTTGACGACACCTGGAACCACATTTTCTTAACAATTGGCTACGAACCAGGTCAAGCTAACATACAAAAAGTGAAAAAGTAATGAAACTTAAAATGAAACATATTTGACAAAATGTTTGTCAGGGTGACCTTTCTTTTGCAATTCAGTATATATTGTAATTTGGCCGCCAGTCCACATGCACACAATGTGCGCAAGTATACAATACATATGACAGTCAGAAGTAATAAATTGTAAATAGTATGTTTCGAGTACGTAACTCAACTATAAACCAATAACTTGGTACATGCCTTTCTCAGCATTATTCCAGCGATGTGACATAGGTCCGGAAGTAATCGAACCCGACTGATAGTCCAGTCATTCACATCATTAGCATCGAATTCTATCACTTGGACGTGATGACAGCAACACTGTCGCGGAGCTTGACTAGGTAGTAAATGTGTTAAGGAGAAAAAGAACCAAATATTTACTAGTATGTAATTTACAATTAAAGAATATGTACACCCTTTAACATGAAACTTTCAGCGAGTACAATTCCATCTGATTTTCTTAGGCTGATTCCGTGTCTAATATTTGTGAGCATATTTTGAACCTGGTATCTGCAGTTCCGTTCTTGTCTGGTACCAATGCCATTAATGCAAACAACAGCCAAGAAGCCACATCGCTGCCTTGGAGGTAAGAAAAATATACTAACCTACACAGTGATTTCATGTTCAACCTCCATGTTTTTGTTGCTAAACAAATCGATTCAATGCTGGAGGCAATAAAAACGTTTTTAACCTAAACTGTAAAAAGGTTTCAAAGCGGCTTTCAAAGGAACACGTGATGACGGAAAAAATATATACAATTTCGGAAGAACGCTCTGCATCAACCAAAACATGCTTTTTGCCGGTGGCTAGATTGGGAAAGCATTATGTCAAGCCTTATAACAAAACCAAGTTTACAAGCGCTGACGATTCTAATATGAGCTCAGTTATTTCCAAAGTTAACTTAATACCATTGTTATAGTCATGCATTTTTTTCCCTTTTTTATGACAAAAAATTAAAACGTCGAGCCACAACCTGAACATTATCGATCAACTAATATTGTTTACGGTCACTGTTTCTTTGCATTCTGAAAAAGGAGATTGAAAAGTAATTTGAAACTGATTTAAAAGCAAAGGAGATAATTTGTCTGAACTTTTGGTATGTTTTTAGGTAAGTAAAGATTCTTAAAAAAAGAAATCTAAGAACGTGTGTTTTTATGCCTCTTGTTTTAGTGTTAAGACATTATATATTGTTAGGGTGAATAATTTCCTGTGACCAAATGTGTAAGAAATCCCCTTAGAACCAGCAAATATATAACACTGAGAAGTCTGAAATGTTCAATATTTTATATTAACAGAAAGCAAGATGCAGAGATTCATAATAGAGGTTTCATGTACAATGCAAATGAGTCAAATCTGAAGTAACGGGTCACAAACATAATGTCAGCTCACCAAAGTCTTGGTTTGAGAGTGGGAAACAGCTACACTGAATACAACAATGTAAGACTGCGAGCGATTAGGCAGTGGTTATGTAGGTCAAAAGTTGACGGAGGCAGGCAGATATATATGTACTCCAGTTAATCTCTGTGTGTGTCCGGTCGTCAACACGATAACCAGCCTGTACATACACAGTCACCGATTCGTGAATATTCGAGCACATACGACGTAGAATCAACGTAGAATTTTCTCGGTCTGCCTCCCGAAGTCAAAAGTTAATCAAAACACATATTCAAAAGGGGGTCATTCTAGAGAACCACCTTAAAGGCCTGTCGATAAAATACTGAACATATATGATACGAAATGTGACCCATAATAACAATCACTTAATCAATCATACAATTTACAGAAAATATTATTACACTCTCATAACAATATATTAGCATTAACCCTGCAGTATCATGGCGGGAAACATTGTACCCACAAAAGGAATCAAGGGGTCTTCAATGAGACCAGCGAACGCAACTGCCACTGGGGTGAAGATGGTTAGATGCCTCCGTGTTACAACGGAAATATTGCAGCATGCGACTCAACAGTAAAGACACATGTTGAAACACATAAACCAAGAATGGGTTCTCATTAGTTAGTTACTTACTCACACCTACTCTCAATCTTTCTCTTATATAATTTCAAATTGGAATATCAGGTATTTTTGCATAAATCAGAATGCCATACGAAAATGCCAAACGCTCTGCATGAAACCATTGCGAATGTTAAAGCAAGAAAAATCCTCCTGACTGAACTTTAGGCATTCGTTAAAACAACGTTGCGTGGCAACGCTATAATGGATATTTCGAATCAACTGTTATGTGATTCCATAGAGTTTTTTGCATGTAAAATCTTTCGAGTAATTTGATGGGGTGGTGTTTCGTTCGCACAAAGCATGTATCTCCACGCATAGCAGATAAAATTTCAAAAACGCGCGATACTATTTGTGCAAAAGATTCTTCAGAATAAAACACCTTGTCTTGCATTTTGTTTGAAAAAAAACAAATGCAGTTTTTCTTAAGAATCAGTGCAGCTTCTGACACTGATTCTTATTTATAAACATATGGAACCTTCCACTGATGTGGAGATTGTTTTCAACCTTTTGTTAAGTTGCATGTTTTCGGAATCCGACATTAGTGCTCTTGATATCGTACAAAAATACTAACCTTGTTTCACGACCCTTGAGAGCGTGGGTGTAGTTTCACGCACTCAGCAATATTTCAGCTATATGGCGGTCGTCTGTAAATAAACAAGTTTGGACAAGGCGATCAAGTGATCAACACCATGAGCATTGATCTACGCATATAGCATACGATGACGTGTCAACAAAGTTAGCGACCACTCGATTCCGTTTGTGGCCTCTTACGACACGACCATCAATTATCAGGATAATACTGAATACCGCCATCATCATCACCAATACCGCCATCATCACCACCAATACCACCATCATTACCACCGATACCGCCATCATCACCACCAATAACACCATCATCACCAATACCGCTATCATCATCACCAATACCACCATCATCATCACCACCAATACAGCCATCATCACCATCAACACCACCACCATCACCACCAATACCGCTATCATCACCACCAATACCACCATCATCACCACCAATACCGCCATCATCACCACCAACAACACCATCATCATCACCAGTACCGCTATCATCATCACCAATACCACCATCATCATCACCACCAACACCACCCTCATCACCACCATCATCATCAACATCAGCAAAAGATGACAGACAAGATACTGCCTTGTGGAACACCCCGATCATGATTATAATGGTCAGACAGGGTTGAACCCACTCGGACTTGACATTGTCGGTCTTATGAAAGCTGTGATATAAAAAGAGGCAAACGGCCTCTCAAACCAAGATCATGTAGATCCTTCAAAATGCCATGCTTCCAGGTCGTATCATAAGCTTTCTCAAGATCAAACAAAATTGATACAGCATGTTGTTTATTGACTAGAGCATTTTTAACAAAGGATTCTAAAGATACCAAATGATCAGTGGTACTACGATCTTTCCCGAAACCACATTGAATATTTGTGATAAGGTTATTGGTTTCAAGATACCATATTAATCTACTGTTTACCATTCGTTCCAAGGTTTTACAGACACAACTCGTAAAATCGATTGATTAGACGGATCAGAATGATCCCGGCTAGGTTTTGGAATGGGAACTACAATGGCATTACGCCAGGAATTTGGGAAAGTCCATATAGTATCAAACATATTTAGCAGCGTTTCCAAACACGACTCGGGCAAAATGCTTCAAGAACTGATAGTGGATATTATCAGCTCCTGTTGCTGTATCATGACGGTACTGATGGTACTCAAGGACGGTACTGAGCTCATGTAGTGAAAATAATTCATTATAATCTTCACCATTGTCTGAGGTAAAACTGATTTTTGGTCTTTTCCTGTTGTTTCTGATACTTTTGAAACTCAGGAATATAATGTAATGTAGATGAATTTTGGCCAGAATTTTAGCAAGTTTATTTGCAAAATGTCAATTTTACCAGTTGAAAGATTATCACCATCCTTCAGATGGTGAACGGTAGATTTAGAACCTCTGCCCTTAATTCTTTGGACCATATTCCACACCATGGAGATAGGTGAACGTGAGTTTATAATGGAAACACATTTCCACCAAGACAAAACAGCATTTGATATTTTGTCTAAATTATGGACTGTAGGGTGTTTGCGGAATACTTTTCTGCTTTCTTCCTACGCTTTCTGGCCTGTTTACGTTCGTTATTAAACTATGTTTTACCAATTTGTGGAACTGGAGTGGACCTCGGTATAGTTTGGTCAGCAATGGTGTTCAGTATATCTGAAAATAACTGCATAGGGTCTTCGTTGCTCGGTACAACATCCTGTTTTAAGTGATTAGTACATAGAGTCTTATCTTACCTCACACATGAATGTCGTTTTCTGACTGGCTAAGCGCTATTCTATTATTTTCAATGTACCCTGCAAACAGGCGATGTATTATTTTCAATGTACACTGCTTGGAATTCCGAACTCTTCTGGTTCTTCACGGTAGTGTTTCTTGGCCTCGAACAATTTCGGATCACGCATGAAGCATGGCAATTTCTGATGTTTTGCGACTGGAAATCGATGGAAGGGAGAAAACTTTAAATCTGTTTACCTTGCGTCGTCTGCAAAATGGCGATTCGCCTCGCATTCAAGAGAAGTGCCTGCGGCTCGGGGCACATAAACAAACCTCGAGGGTACATGAGCCCATAGACCCCTCGTGACCAGTGAACAACTTATATTATATAATGACCACTCATCCTTGGTAAAGTTCCCTCGGGCCAGGGACTGGATCATCCCCTGGACTGATTGTTTTGAGAAAGGTGGGGGATTGATCACTCCCACATAGGTCATTGTGGACCATCCAACGCATCTTCATTGTACCAGCTGGAATCAGCAAGTAACAGATCCAGGAAAGACTATGTTCCCGTAGCTTGATGCAAATAAGTGCCTGAATCATCATTGAAAAGACATAAATTATTATCGGGCATCAAGTCCTCAAGGATTTTATCTTTAGAATTAGTGCGGTCACTCCCCCAAAACAGCGAGTTGTGTCCTTTGGGTTGTTTGGGGTTCGTTTTCTGTTTAATTGTTTTCTTTCCTTTTCGTGGTACTGGCGTTTGAAGTTTGGGAAGAAGGCGGTTCAAATGATGTACCAGACAGACTCTCTGTTTGGCACTCGGATGTAGATTTAGTGACAGTAACCTGGAACGGCAACTGAGTGACTACAGTCGTAGATGGATTAGCTGACACAACAGGATTTTCGAACTTGACCCAAGTCATGTCAGTCTGACAAGCAATAGATGATGTTGCTACAGAGATGTAACTGCAGCAGAAATTGTTATATTCATTGGAGATGTGGTTTGGTTTGTGCAAAGCCTTTCCTCAAAGTATGAAGTATTCTTTCCACACTTCAGTTTCATAATTTGAGGTTCCTTTTGCCATACAGGGCATGATCTGGAAGAAGTGGGATGCAAGCCATCACAATTTGCACATTTATAATCCTTTTCACAGTCAGTATCTTCATGGTGGTCTCCACAACACTGGCACACCACTCAGTTACGACAAGATTGCGAACCATAGCCAAACTTCTGACAATTATAACACTGTAGTGGGCCGCTCCGAGGTTCAAATACCCAGCTTTGATCGGTGATGGAATAGTACAACTAGCAAACGTCAAGAGATACATATTAGTGTTAACACCTTCTCCTTTGATGGCTCTAACAACTTGGTCTTTTCACTCCCAAGCAATGTCTTCTCCACTTATGTCAGACATACATCGAGCTCTGTCGCGAACAATGCCACGACAGGAATTAAAGTTCTGTACACAGACACAACAACCTCAATACTTGCAAAAATTTTGATTGACAAAAGATGCAGAGATTGCTGTCTCAGTGCACGCTCGATCAGAAGCGAGCCGCTATGAAGACGAGTTACATTCGCCACGTCACCACAAATTCCAGAAATGGCATTTGAACTTGCGAAAGGATTCAATTTGATAAGCAGATTATCTTTTCCCTCAGTAACTAATCTAGCCCATGAGTCACCAGTAGTAGACATATTTCCTGTAGTTTGGTAAAGTTCATCCAAACGTCTTTCCCTTTCATTTCTAGATGAACCAGATTGTTGTAATGCCATAATGAAAGAAAAAATGTTTCAGCACCCCTCCTCCCCATCAACCACGGAATGTCAACGAGGACAGTGTCATATAGCACCGGATCTCCGTGATGCCAAGGATACAGGGGCGTTATACTCCAGAGAACATGACATGAACAGATGCATTTATCTACCCATTTAATGCCAGACTGGTTCTTCGGCCGTACACACGAAATTGGAGACATACATTATTATGATTATTTAGAGGTCAAATTCACCAGAGTGGCCCATGAGCCACCCCCTTCTGCCATAGGACTCTAGGCAAACATGTATAATATAATTTGAAATACAAACATTCTTCTTTTCACAAAACAGAATAATGAACAATAATTGCATAAGAATTTTGTCCATGCACAGGGCATGGCGTGACGAGCCGATTGATAGAATCGTGCCACTTCTAACACCCGTCTACTGAAGTAAGGGTCGACGGGGTGTGTTGAGCAAAGGGGACGTGGTTACAGGCTCCCAGTGCCCTCAACCCCCAGACTCCCGTCCTCCACCGACACAGGACCGCAACCCACGGCCAACATGTTGGTGGACCAAATATGCCCCCAGGTCCACAACGTGGGTGTTGGCGAGCTCTTGGCGTTACCCAGCACCCACCACAAACAGGTGGCTCGCCACAGGTGCCTTTTAAAGTAAGAGCTTTGCACATTCTACAGCAAACCCTGTCATAGCTGACGAGAGGTTTCCCACTAAGTATGAAATACTGGCATAACTTTTTATATTAATTGTTCTGCAAATATCAAGTCGCATGTTGCCAGTTCAGTGTTCATATACGATGTGAAACCTTTATGGGTGAACAAGATTATCTATGCTATTTGAATGAAGACTTTCTGCGTAATTGTTTTGAAAGTAACTACAAGAGTTCCATCTTTTCCACATGTTGATGTTAAAAACGGAACTTTATTACAATCATTTATGTTATTGAATTTGTTGAGGCAATATGAGTAATTAGGGGGCGTTGGGCGATCTGGCTAAAGCGCCAAGCTAGTGATCCAGCGAGCTTGAGGTGTCGGGATCGAACCCATCTGTGACCGGGTTTAAAACTCATGGAGTCAACCTTGTGTGCAGACTCTGTCCGTGTTGTCACAATCCCTAGCGTGCAGTACACGACCATGTGCAATTAAAAGAACCCACAAATCCGTCGGTATATGACCAGATAGAAGCCACATGAATACGTGCACACACCTAGTTGCGGGTACAGCAACGTGCAGTAAACTTGGACAAAGTACTGTGACTATGTGTCCCAGACCACCCAGCTGTGAACTGGGTACCTGGGTACCGTTCTGTGACAGTTAGAACATGTGCAGCACGAAGACAATTTCCGACAACTGTGTGCTGCACGCGTCTTACCTGAAAAACCTCGTGACCGGCCTATTGGCCATTTCAGAAAACTCGTGACAGTCCTGTTTTGGATGTTTTTTCTTGAGAAAGAAAGTACGGCTTTCAGTGCATCGTGTGAGCACCACTTGCACATTTCACATTTTTTTGTCCCTAACTGCTTGCCATACAGGTGAGCTGGCTTCCTACAGGTACATCCTGGGTTCTGGTACATGCTGCTCCTGCAGCCTGTGCAGTCAGATGGTATAAAGGCTGCATGTGCCATGTGCCTGGCACACACCATGCTGGCAGTGGGAGCCCTGAATGTAATTTCACGATTAAAAGTCACATGTAATCATGTACTCAGGCAACTATATTTGATAATGGTTTTGTAACAATTACATTTCATAACTGTTTGCATAAATATATAAATGTCAAAATAGTTTCACTTTAAGATATTAATTTATAATGTGACACACCATTCTGGCAGTGGCAGACGTGAATATAATTTCACAATTACAGATGGCAAATGTCAAAAAATATATATAAAAAATTAACACCAGCCCAGTGGTCGTACTTAATACGCGCGACACATGTACTCATCGTTAAGTCGATGGCAGACGTAACTCGATAGTTGCTACACAGCATAGAAGTCCTAAGCAGACAACATTAAAAGAATTTTCTCACATCCCCTATGGTCAAATGATAATTTCAAAAACCCAAATTACCTTATTAGGCCTTGGGCTAAAACTGGAATTTTAACAATTAAGGACCTTTGCAATGAAGATGGTTTTATGGTACATATGTGGATCTCAGATATGTCTGGTATAGCATACATGATCCATGTATGTAGTCCTATACATAAACATGATCTAGACTTTTTTCATAAAGAGTTTATGGATGCCAAAATGGATTCAAGATTATTTTATGACAAGCTCTTTTCTGATGATACTAAACCTCATATTTGACAAAAATGGGAAGACGTATTTCATGATATTGATATGGATTGGCATATGATTATTAAAACTTGCAGAAATAATTTGAAATATTTAAAACTTTGAGATTTTCAATTCACATTTTTGCTCAGAATTATTTATGCAAAAAATGTAAATTTTTACATTTTAATTGTTGACAATACAGTATGTGGCTTTTGTAGTATTGATAGTGAAACTTTATGTCATGCAAATTGGGAATGTAATGCAACCCAAATCTTCTGGAATGAACTTGAAAAACTGGATAATACAAAACATACAGAATTTTGAAATAACAAAGACTCTCTTTTGGTTTGAGTTATGGGAAATAAACCGTTCCTAAATCACATAATCTTTTCTGGTAAAAGACATATATACACTTGCACTTTAAGGAAACTTATTCCAAAGATTAATAATTTCTTTAAAAGAATTGAAAGACATTTACATTTGTTGAAATTTTCATATCCAGAAGCAACAATACTTTTGATAAATTTTCTGGCAAATGGTTTCCTTCATCCTCAATTTTCAAGCTCTGATGTAATCTGCAATGTAACTTGAATATATATTGTTTGCTGTGATTATAATCGTTTTTTTACGCTACCAGTTGATGAACTTTGATCATGAAGGTGTACGCCAATGACCTTACTATATGTGCTTGTACTCAATCATGGGAACAAATAAGAAAGTCCTATATGTATTACTCCACATAGAGAACATGTGTTAACGTTCTAAAACGTTACTTTGTATAGTTTCTGCACTGGATGACGATTCTGAACATGCTACAAAAAGCGAAACCTCGTTAATCTGTAACATCTGTCAACAGGTGGCTCCATTTGGAAGAAACAAATACATTTTTGACACAATAAATAAAGGGGCACTCACTTTTATTTCCCATTGAGACCCATTTATTATCCCTTACGATTTGCATTAAATCTATGATAGAAACTTCATGCTTAACAGCTTCCAATTAGATAACTTTTGCCATATCTGGAATGTGAACGACTGCTCCGTGCATCGAAAACTGTCGAACGCAATGTTGGAGGTTTTTGCCGGACTCGCCTTAAACGCAAGTTGCGTTGCAGGATATTCGTAAAGAGAGTTGCAAGGGACATAACTATGGGGTTCGCTTGAAACGAAGTTCGGTCAGTACAAGACACTTAAATGCATTATTTCATTTTAATTTCCATATTGTAATCTTGATCTACAATTGTTTGAGAAATAGATGATATGGTAGCTTCGCTGGGTGTGATAGTTACGCTTATTGAGACAAATGCATTATTGATTTTAGAGAAGTGTGGTGTGACTGTGTGTTTTTGGGTCAAATTGTAAATGTATGTGTAAAGTATAGTGTTCTTTAATGTAACGTCACACTCAGCAATATTCCAATTATATGGCGGCGGTCTCGAAACAGGCAGAAAGTAAAATAGCAAGGCAAGTGGTTTATCAAAATATCAGTTCCTACTTCTAACTGTTTACATCAGTGGTCAAGATAATCGTCGATCCCGCGTAAAGGTCAATGCTGCCATAGTTGAAACTAGGTCCAGAGACCGGAATTCCTCAAAAGCTGACTTTGATCCCATCGAAAAATGGCACCCAAGTGATTCAAGATTCACGTGACAACAACACGTTGAGTGCCTCGTTATAACCACTGAGTGACGTCAGTCTCTATCACTGCTGTGACCCGTGAAGAGGCGACTAAAGGGATGAGGCAGTCAGACTCGCTGACTTGGCTGACACATATCTCAACTGCGTAGATTGACGTTTATGGTGTTGACCAGTGGATTGTCTGGTTCAGGCTGGATTGTTTAAGGAACGCCGCCATATTGATGTAATATCGCTGAATGTGGCTTTAGACACCTACCAATCAATCACATTCCTGTTGTGTGATTTGAATACAGGATCTTCTGGACAGTTTCAAAACAAAGACCCACACTTCAGTATCGTTTTAGGAAAGCTTCCGTTCTCTTTTTGAAAACAACGCATTGTTAATACAATTTTAAGAATTTGTTTGTTTTCCTTTTTTATAAATCACAACACTCACACACAAGGACCCAACAAACCACGTCTCCGATAAGGTTTTTATCCATTCCTCTGTACCATTTTGCCAAACAGTTAAAGAAACTAACATTTAGTCTTGTAAAAACCTACAAGTGCTGCAAATTAATCTGGATCACCATCCTTCCATACGCTGTCCATTATTCACTAACATGGTTTGCAAAAGTAAATGAACGTTAATGAGTTTTGATGAAACTGACACCATCATTAATTACAGTGCCCATTCCATGTATGTTCATCTGTAATCAATACTGCTACAACGGCTTCAGGTGATACCTTTGTAGCTAAACATGTCCAAAGATCTCAGTTAATTTATGCCAAAACCGCTATGTATCCTTTCAGTTCCATTGTCTGAAATGGCGGGGGGGGGGGGGGGGGGTGGGGGGGGGGTGGGGGGGAGGAGGATGTTAAGATAAGAGCTACTGACTCGTGTTAAAGATAGTCCACTTTTATGTATTTTTTTACGTTTGCAAAAAGTTACAGGACCCTTTTCGAAAAGATACAAAATCCTTTGTGTAAATTCCATTGTTCCAAATTGACGGACTGCTGCAACAGGAACGAGGGATATATAATCATAAGTTCTGGAAAAGATATAAGATCTCGTTTGATTTAGTTTGCTAAAGAGAGAGTTTAATTCGCACATACATATCAGAAGCGGTATGCTAATATCTGGAATGTATCATTTAATGTTATACTCTCTATTAAGAAACTTCGCTCTTTGTTTCAATGCAAGAAATGTAAATGTATATTGTACAACTGCCAGGCAATAATAAGCTGATAAGTATAGTTTAACAAAAAGTATTTATGGGAGCAGGATGTTTCGCAGATAACATGAAACATACACACCCCATGCAGTAGTACACTGATTCAGTGATACGTGTGTAATAGCTCTACTCGCCGAAGCAAATGACGAAGGGGGTTAAGTCTTTTATTCTTGTTTTCTGGTGATCCAGCATGAACTGATAGTTCTCAATGCCCTGGAACATATAGGAAATTGTGGCATTTCAACACATCACATTTTACTTCAGGGCCAACTTAGAACAATCATTAAGCATATTTAGGTCACAATGGATTTCATTTCATTTCTCTGCCTAAAGATAGAAATGCTCATTTAAAATAGCACATTATATACACATTCTCACAATACATACGAAGAATAAAAGCAAAAGTAACAAAGTCTAATATCATGTACCAAAATTACTACTCAAGCATGCACTCATGTATATATAATATACAGCCTATCATGTACATGACGACGCCCTTCCACGACCACATGGCATACATGCTACAGCCTTAACTATGTACAGTGATCTCAGTATAAATGCATTTCTCTTGAAGTGCTACCTTTTCCATCAAGACAATTGACAAACTCCTTCACCGCAATTGAACTGAATAATTTGAAAAAAATACTGCCACCTTAAAACCCTTTTTATGGCCCATTTTCTTTATATATTTTTTATTTGCATTTTATAGCACATATTAAAATGACCTCAACCACAACATAATTACATCCCTAAAAATACAATTCAGAAAGTTATATACACTTGATTAATTTAAGCTGATGATGTATCAAGGGTTCAAACCCAGACATTTCACCACTGCTGCACGTATATTTCAAGATGGTCTGAACAACGGTGCTTCCTCAAAGCAAAACGATCTCAGCAGTGACAGATACTCAACTGATTTATCCCACAACTTGACCGTCTAGAAGTTTAGCTTAGAATAAACCAAGAAAGAACTTAAGCATTCTGTGAATATCAATATCGATGCATATCTGTTTGAACTGTCTAGTAAAATGATCAAATTTATTAACACCCTGGTCAAGCCAAATGTGCCCAAATCCACATCTAACTGATCAGTTATTTACATCCAGCATCTAATGGGTGACACCTGTGTTAAACTCATAGCCAGTTGTGACAGTATCTGTATTTGGGTATATTCTTTAATGCTAATGGTAAATTGTCAAAGGCAAATAGGAGATTTCGGAAGAAGCGTCAAGAGACATGTGTACTTTTCTTCAAAATTATCCGAGAATTACAAATACCAATCGACTGACAACTAAAGCATTTTGATCCAATGCGTCTTACCAGTCCTACTCCAAAGTTCAGAAGTGTTGGGCTATGAAAATTCAATCACATTGGCAAGAACTCTCAATGTTATGGTTTATGATGACTTCGTTATCCTACTTATGTTAACATGAACTTAAAAAAAGTTACAACTGAGCAGTCTTTATAGCATTATGCAATTTAAATCATCTCTTCAGAATGGTGATTTTGACCAACTAAAAGCAGTCACAAACATTCTCCAAACCACCAGGCACCTCTATATATGGCATTCTCAAAAGCTCCTTAGCATCCGGCGGTTGAAACACCGCGTCACAATTTCATTAATTGACCAGTTGAAACAATCATGGTATGCTTACATGTATGCTCAAAATTTATCTAAAGTCGAATACTCTAAGTTGTATGTCTCTCTCGAGGCGTACGTCAGACCGATTTACACGAAACTCCATATTAATTCCCAAACACATCAAAGTCCAAACAAAGCACACCAAAGTCCAAACAAAACACACCAAAGCCCAATCAAAATGCAAACAATGTGCACACAGATGGGATGGGTGCAATTCTACCTGTGAATACCCATTTAGAGAAAATGCGCATCGTTGAAAGCAATTTATGTACTTTCCCAAATCAATAGTTCATCTTTTCTGGAACTGTAGAGTTACCAAGTACTTTCACACTGGTTAGAGTTTAACTGTGTACACACATGTGCTTTATATCTTCCACGTGATTGTATCCTTTTTGGGTGTTCACCCACCAACTTTTCATTCTGATTTTTTTTTACTTGATCAAACTTTTAATTAAATACCACATTTATAAATGTAAGTTGGGAAGGAGGAAACCCACATTATTGCAATTTAAGAAAGAATTACAATATTATTATCTTATAGAAAAAGAATAAATCCGAGTTTACAGAATTTGAAAGAAAAGGGGCACTGTATCAAAAGGTTACCTCTGACTAACTTTGCTTGTAGAAGCTGTATGGGTGCGAATGTGAAAGAAAGAAAGGTGATGTATGCATTGTTTGAGCTCGGAATAGTATCATGTGATATACATTGTATCACCACTGAAAAACAAATAAAAGGAATAAATGAAAAACATAATTATAACAATGGAGTAAATAAGGTATATTTTCCTGACTTCGTTTTCATTGCGCAAGACCTTTAACCGTAGGCTAACATAAATCTCATAAATACTTTTACTTGTAGCCCGAGATATGTATTGTGTCTTGTTTCTACTTTTGACATCAGCAAAGTCGTTAGAAATATGATCATGTTTGTAAGCAAAAACAAACCTATTCAACACTGTTTCTTTCAAAAAAGATCACAGTTCAGAATTCTAACTCTCACATGTAGATACAAGAGCTGATGAACGTGTTTACTGATGTTGCATCATTGTCAGAATCAGGATTTACCCCTGTCAAATAATTCAACTACAAAAAATCCAACACAGCTATAATTCATTATGCATATGTACACAGAAATTCGACACGAACTGCACAGTGACTTATGTCTGCGAAATCGCAGAATCAAAAGATTGATATCTGTGGTCGTTAACTGGAAAGGACACAAGTGTATGAAAACATTCAACAGTCACGTCATTAAATACTTCCAATGATATCACATACGTATGAAATCAGAAAAGTTATGTTCAAAGTTTTTATCTCTGATTTGATCTCTCAGGAACTGTTGATTCCTATCAGTGCTGGATCACTGGCACGAATAACAAGAAAACGTCTGGGGAGCATATCAAAATAGTACAAGACACAAGATTAAACGTTTTAGCAAATATACCTTAAGTCCGTTTAATAAATGAATGAATGCGTTTAGTGTCACACCGCGATCAACTACATCACAGCTACATGGTTTAATAGTGTTTACGTTTGAGAACCTTTCTGAAGCAATACTAACGTGGAAATGATAAGTGACCTGTTATGCACGTTAAGCGATTTAGCAAATTTAAGAAACCATTAAAAACATATGTTCCTTAATTCTCGTGTCATTGCACATAAATACTGCTATACATTTACGAAAGTATTAAAAGACATAAGAAATATACACAAGAAACGTTTTCTGTAAATAGTGTTAAAAGGAAACTGGTCTGAGTCATAAGTTTGGATGTACATTGTAATATTTGTAGCGAATGGTAGTGCTATGAGAAAGAACATTGATTGCTGGTGGCTGTACCCTAGAGGGATGTTGAAGTAAAAATTGTCCGTCTAATTGGGTAAAACTATATATCTTCCAAGCAATTTGAAGTATTTGAAGCCAGAGGTTTAAAAGGCATTATATATGTGATTTTCGATTTTGGCTACATGTACCAATTATTGCCAGTGGCTGAGGTGATGGTGTAAATCCAGGAGGTAGCAAAAGTGGTGTCAACGCGTGGAAATAGCTGGAAATGTAAACGAAATGTGCCGCGATGAATGCAATTGAATAGTTGAATGCAAACTTCTTTAGTAACATGAGGCATAAGAAACCACTATACATGAATGAGGTAAGCCGAATTCCAGCTCAACATCAGGGCGTTTCTTCCGAAAGGCAAAATCCTGGTCGCGTTCGTCCCTACACAGACAGTCGGAAACAGAACTGCCTGACACAATGGATGTGAGGATATATACTGACAACAATGGACGGCGGAAGACTCAACACTGGGCAGAGAGGAAACAATAGCACTTCCTTGTGAAGTCGATGAGCTGACTGACATAACCAAAGGGGATGACCGATTAAGGTCATATGCCATAATTAATGAATGTGACAAATGGTGGTATTAGTGACTGATCAAATCAATAACTACAGCTAACTTTCACATGGTTTTTAAAGGTGTTCAGTGATAATTTTTACGATGACTCTCCTGAGTAAGACACTACGACAGTACTGCATGTCCCCATGGAACCTGGTATGGTGATGTACCTTCTGTAACTGTCGATCTATAGCCCGTTTGTATATTTCCTCTGTCGCGATATCTTTTTTATGATTTTCTGATGGTGTTAAATGTTCATCTTTGATAGTACAGCTATTTACTGTCCTTCGATGACAGGTATTTCGCTGAAGGATGTTCGCTCTCCTACATGTTTTAGAGCTTACTGACCTGGTGACATAATCCCGGTAAACATGACTCCGAGATTCTTCGCCTTGTTGGTGATGACATCATTGCACTCAATCACCCACTCATACAGCTCACTAACTTAATCATCTAACACATTCGCGAAATTTAAACTTCAGTTCTTTCATTTCATCATCATTATTTAGAGAGTAAATGGTGCTGTCGATAAAGAACAGGAAAAGACGCATCGTCACGTCATGTTAAGCCTCATGGTAATAGACAGGATACCACGGTGATCATAGGTTGGCCTCCACAAAGGGATTACATACTGACCTCAACAAAATGACCATATTGTGGCCTCAAAGTATTGTTTTCCCCGAGGACAGACCTAAGTGAAAACTTTGAAAATGTAGCGTCCAACAGCTAAGAACTTCCAAACCATTGTGTGAGGAAATGGTTCATTGTTTGTGCAGGGAATACGATTTTGCTCGTTATAAAACCATCGAAGATCATGACCACAGGGATCAGGTGACTGTAAAGATGGAGGTTTAATCGACATGGATATTCAGCAGAACATCATAATGCGCATATTTACAATAGGAACAAATTCCGAACAATGTCAGACTAAAGCAAGTGTAGATAACTTGAGCCGAGACGCTGTCTGACTCGTGGTGAGCCGCCGAAGCGACGTTTCCTAGCCAGTGAATACATGGTGCTTTTATACTTGATTTCTAACGCAACGAGCACATCTGTCTTTATCGAGGCTTTCCACATGTACCTACTGTTCTCGTGGGAAACATGCTGCTTTGTCGACAATTTATTGGCTAGTGTGAGTTCCAGTTCATCACGTGATTATCATCATGTCATAAATCACTCAAAGTTTACACGTTTTGATAAAATCTAGGGGTATTGTCTTCTAACAGTGACACATACATGCATCCACGGTTTGAATGGGACTCCTGATTACGGGTGTTTTACTGCAAATTTCCTACCTCTTGTTAAAAAGAGATGCACACTCAAAACAAGAGTGAAAACAATTTTAGATATTTGTACCAATTTACCGCATTTGTCAAAGTGATTTCCGAATTTATTAAGCATATGTTTTCAAATTTCAATTGTTTTTAAAATGTTTTTAACTGAAACACTCAACCTTGGCTGATGGATTGCGCTAAAAATGCTCCATTGGATTGTAACTAAAATCAACTAAGCCCACCAATCCGAAATGACACTTGCCCTCCACATCTGGCATTGACTCCTCAACTGGCACAGTCCACGACAGACTATTGTGAAAGAATCTGGTGACGCAAGAAACGTGAAATTAAATTGAGACACTGCACATTAGGATCTGCTCCCGTGCCACCCTAATGGGACATTGACGTTTACACAATTTGATATCGGCGTCACAGGTCGCCGACAACCTGATGGCTGCTGTGTCTCTTCCGCTGAGTTTCCTTTATCAGATAGACAGAATCGTCCAATCGGACGAGACTTCTCTCGTGTTTTTCGGTCTCATTCGGTTAGGTGAACTGGTAAGTGGTATATTAACTGCAACGGGAAGTTTGACGATTGTTTTAAATTTGATCATGTGAAATGTCAGAGACTGTTTATTTATATATTATACACTCCTTTTAGTAGGTTAGTCTGATTGACATACAGTCTGGGGATTTAAGCGTTTTATTTCAATTCTTAATGAACAACAACAATGTATTTCTATGGCGCCTAAAACACATCTGTAAGGTGCTCTGCGGCATATTACAAACTTATTGATATGAAAAACACATACTGACCCAACGTGGGTAAAATGTGCGAAGCCCATTTTTTTTGTATCCCCGTGATGATATGATTGGAATATTGCAAAAAGCGGTTTAAAAACTCTCGCAAGTGAACTAGTAGTCTAGGAAGTCGTAATACAATATGTAGAGTTACCTCCCTTTGAAAAGCGGCATACTGTTTCCAATCGACAATGAGTAATTGAATTGCAGAGGCTGATGATATCCTTGGTTTTAATAACCAATGCGGATCACAAGGTACATTCTGCAACAATGAAATAAATATATGTTTCCATAATGCTTTTCATGCATATGCAAACTCTCAATACCAGACTATTACCCTGAAAGACAAATATCTCCTCTGAAACATGAGTTTTACCCAGATTTACTCATTTGGGAACACTCAAACTTATTCATAAATAGTATATTTCAAACAGACCATTGATGCCCGAAAGTATATGAGCAGAAATTGCTATAACATTAATGTATTGATAAGTCACCTTATATGCATAAATAACAACATATACACTGAAATATAAATGGATTCTTCCAAAAGGTACTTGAGTTTGGAATCTATTGCCAATACGGGGAATTTTATGCATAAAGCTGTTATTAAGAACCGTGAATGAAATCTGAAAAGTATTAAACGATCCTTGCCATTAGGCTAAATATAAAAAGTGAAATGTTTGTTTGGCATCAGCGTGACACTTTTATTTGTGAGCGTAAAAACATTTTACTGCCATTTAAAAAAACAGTTTTGACATGGTCACGTCAGGATCATCCATTTGTCCACTATAAGAATGAGTGTCTGTTGAAACGAGAAAACGAGTGTGACTGAATCTACCACTCATTAACAAGTGCTAACCCCACCCCCCCCCCCCACCCCCAGCTGTATTTCTGAGAGAAAAAAATATAAAATGTGTTCTTTCCGCGTCTCTTTTCTTCAATAAAAAATTAAAAACAAAAGTCCTACCGCCCTCGTCACTTTTGAAAAAAATGTGACCAAGTAACACTTATTTTAATTTTTATACAGCCTTACAAACACTGCTTAACCATATAGGAAACTGTCTACACAATACCATTCTGCGAAATAGTGAATGTATTTCTAAGACAAGGGTTAATATTATGATTCTCAACAATCCACTGGTAGACAGATTCCAGAAAGCTTTAGAACACACACCAAACATCTTCTTGGGAACACTTCTTGGCAACATAAACACTATCGTGGATTCGGTGGTCATTCACTGTCGTGCCGTAGTTGCTACAGTCTTCCATACTATAAAAACAGGTATATACCATATAACAGAAGTGCCGATCGAGACGAAATCCCTAACTCGCTCCCATTAATGGGTTCGAATTTATCAATTTTATACTTAGCAACATAAGGAATTTATTTAGAGGTGTTACTCATAAACATCCGCCAGTCATCATAAGACGAGGTTGTGTTGACTTGCAGTCAGATAACTGTTCCTCCATAAAAATGCGTATTAAACCACCAACCAACAAACTTCTTGGTTCGAATTTTTAAAGGTTAATTCAAATGTTAAGCCATCCTGTTCTGGGATCGACCGTGCACTCTAGTCAGATTTCTTGTACATTTTCTATTCAGTTTTGCGGCTAACTGAAGTTTGAGAAAACTCCTAAATTGACAGGGACTAATTTTCAGTTTGCCATGTAATTATTGTCCCAAATTCGTCACATTAACGTACCTCATTAATACATCACACTGTATTATTAGGATCCCTTTATCGGCCAAGGCGACCTTCTAAATAATTATGACGTTTGGTAAGTGGGCATGATCAAACTTTTTCACATGACATTCAACATTTCTTTTTTCTCTTTTGGTTTAACATTTAGAGAGAAACTCTCACTGGATCAATCGTTGACCTTGCATGCTTTGAATAGCGATGGTCTGTCTGGGCCCGGTAGAGAATCCTAAAAAACTGGCTGGGCCAAGTAAAGAAATCCTAGAAAACTGTCTGGTCCAAGTAGGGAATCCTAGAAGACTGTCTGGGCCAAGTAGGGAATCCTAGAAAACTGTCTGGGCCAAGTAGAGAATCCTAGAAAACTGTCTGGGCCAAGTAGAGAATCCTAGAAAACTGTCAGGACCAAGTAGAGAATCCTAGAAAACTGTCAGGGCCAAGTAGAGAATCCTAGAAAATGTGAGTGGGCCAAATACTTACGGATCCTGAGAAACTCTAAATGTGTTCAAACATCGGTTGTGTTCACATTTCAGAACAAAAGGTGTCTGAAAATGCCCAGAATCTCAAAAGGATCCTCTCTTATTACGGGAAAATGTTTCCTTGGTTTGTTATTGTGTTGAACCCGAGGGCTCAAAATGACTGAGGTTGTTCACTTGCTGTTTAACGTCAAACGTTAACGTAAAAATAACTGAGTCTGGACCACACAATCCAGTGATCAACATCGCTAACATCGATCTATGCACTTGGGATAAGACGACATGTCTCTACCACTAGCCGCCTCTTACGACAAGCATGGGTTGCAGAAAATCCTTCCTAGTCCGGATCTACACGGGTCCAAAATACCCATACATATGTTTCGAATGAAATTAAATAGGGAACTGTTCTGTTTTGTACTTTTTTGTCATTCTTCTAATCTCAACATGAAACATCTCATCGTCTGTGTTCGGATTCGGCCTAAAACTAACTTAAAACAAAAACAAAAAAGCAATAAACACTGTGAACATTTTGTTTTGGAGACTGTGGAGGGGCCTTGCTGAGCCATGCACTGATTAATGAACAGTCTGGTCCTATGCGCTACACTCAATAGGCTAAACACGAAAATGAGGCTACCCGGATAATACGGTGTTAAGGGTTAATCGTGTAATGCAGAAAGCTTAGATGGGATGGCATGTGTCAACTTACTTTACATTCAGCCCTGGTGTGATGATTCCTCGATTATTTCATGTTGTATTAATGGATGCGAAGATTTTCACGGCAACGTCCGTTTGTAATTCCATTCAACGTATCGATGGGATTTGGATGCAAGGTACTTCAAGTACACATTTATGGAGGGAATAAAATATACAACAGCTATGTCATGGCGGTAGTACAATCTCCCGATTCTGCTTAAAATTGCTTCTTGTCGAAATAGTTTTCAGCAATTTGCGAATCAGGCTTTTATTACACATGGTGAAGTCAAGGTGATAACGTATTTGTGTCCCTACAGAAGGCCACATGATTATGCTCAAATGAAAGACAACGTCCATTTGTGTTTATTTTAGCCTTGTCGGTAGCTGTCAGTTCGGGGAAGTGACGTCAAGAAGAGAACTTGAAATGATGAAATTGAGGGACATGTGACACTGAGGCCAGGCTAAGCTTCAAAGATATAAAATATATACCGATAATAGAACAACCGTATTTAGACTGTCACTCGTTTTTGCATGGCGTGACGCCCATCATTGCATTTGATGTGCTTCATAGTCAGAACGTGATTATTGTTTTACGCCGCATATAGCACAATCATAACCGTGTAGACAAGAATATGCTTTTACACATTGTAGTCATGCTTGGAATGGAATGTAATATGGAATGGAATATGTGAAGATCTACCAGAATCTGACTGTGGAAGGAAGTATTACTCATTTGACAGATTCCATCTGTCTGTGAGGAAAACCCAGTCTCCTCGTCAACAGTTCACGGTCTTTACCACATCCTGATAAGGTCATAACACATGTGACCTTGTGTGTTTATACCAAACCAAATACAAGATACAGTAGATGATGGTTTAACTGATAAATGTGTTTTCACCTCACCATTCCAGTTACCCCCAAGACTGAAACAGCAACTGTCTGGACAGCCTTCAACGAAGCTGTAGTGTTGTGAGATCATAGCAAAATACTGTAAGAGACTGGAGGTGTCCTATGTGTGTTTTTGTTTGTGGGAGTAATACATATGTCATATAAGGGTTTAATATATTTGGATTTTGTATCAAATCTACAGACGGTGTCAATTTGACAATCATTCGATCTGTCATGTCAGAGAAATCGATCTGTGAAAATATATCATTTAAGACGAGATGGATCGCATATGTAAACCCTACAAGATGTGCTTAGAAATTACTTTGCGTGTGGGCAAACCACTGCGGTAGGATTGAGCGAGTGAGTATGGATTTACTCCGCTTGGAGAGAAGGTCCGAGCAGACCCTGGGCAGATGTTTTCGATAGAGCAGTCGCACAAATCAAGTGCATGGAGTTGAATAAAGACTTATGTGGTCAAATAAGGACCATAACATGTCACATTAGGACACGTTGGTGTGTATAGTGTCGTTGAAATTATTTCGTTGGTTCTATCAGTAAAAATACATGAACTTTGATTTTTATGGAGTTATTTTTAAATCTTCCACTACTGCTGAACAAAACTTGGTGCAACTCTCAAAGTACCTCAAACCACGAATGGGCTGTACTCATTCTACCTGTGCTGGGAATCGAGTCTGAGTATTTCGCGTGTCAGGTTACCACCTCAATTCCGTGGCCGACAACTTTTATTGTTCTCGTCATTGCTAATAGTGGTGGTGATTAATAAATACATGCTTACGATAGGGGCGGATATGTATTATGGATTCAATGAATTTCCAATCATTATGCGAATGATTTTCTTAAACCCTATGAAATATGAATGCACCCGGTCATAGAGTAGCGTATGCATTAATTCTTTCAGCTTTTACAAATCGAACACAAAGTGATCTGTTAACACCCCACGGCCGCATCATTAGACGAACATTTCTTGCACTAACCAGGTAAAGAGCTCACGTGGATCAATGCCTGCTTGCATCCAGTTCCTTTGAGTTGCTGTCAACTTCAGGATCTGTATATTTCTGTCAATCAGTATGTTATATTATCACCAGGAAACCAGAACCCCGCTGTTGTAGGGGTATTAAACCCGAAAGGTTCTTCGCGTGAAACTGCTGATTATCCTGGCCGAGTTACCGTCCGCATAATCACCGTTTTGTTAACAACCGTTATACAGGTTTCAAGCATGTGAGATATAATTTACATCTTCACTCAGCATGTGAAAAATATATGTATCCGGCACAACCTCATTAGTTTCAGGGCTGTTAATGTGCTACTTAATGTGTTGTGAATAATGGCGCATGTTAAGTAACACCAGCGACATATGAGGAGGTGGCATGGTAGCACGAGTAAACTCTTCAGTGATGGTTAAACGTTCTTGAATGTTGCTACAGGTTGATACAGTCCATTGTTGTGTATTGAAAGAAAATCACATCAGCTTCCCACGTTGAGTTGATGTTTCTTAAAAAAGACTCTGAAATGGTTGTTGATGTAAGGGTTCAGGCAATACATGTTTCAGAATGTCATCAGATTTAACGATCTATTGTGACGAAGTTTTCTTTTTTCTTTTCGTTCTTTTGATGCGAATTAGTTGGATGCCTTCGTTACTTATGTATTGCCTAGAGAGTTTTTGAATGGTCGAGCATACTAAAGGCAGTCATTATGAAAATGCTTTTATGCGTTATAAAAAATGTGTCGATCTGTTAGCTTCACCTTGGTGCTTTGTTCGTCTGTCCGTTTGTTTGTTTGTTTGTTTGTTTGTTTGTTTGGACTCAGCAAAAGTCCTTCTGAACGAGTGCACTGGAAATTACCGATTCTGAATCTGATAATCCAGTGATTGTCATCATGAGCATCGATTTATGTAATTGGGATGCACAGATATGTCAATCAAGCCAGCCTGGCTGACCACATGTCGTCCCTTACGACAACATGGTTTAGGGGAGACCAATTCTAGCTTGGATCTTCAGGTGTAAAACTCCTAGGTCGGTATATGCTTATGCCCCCTTGGAACATATGTTATATTTTGGATTACATTTTCTTAGTAAAGTACAAATTCTAGCGCATTTTTCAGTTGAGTCCGATCCGGGATTGCGCAGTCTAGACTACCTGTTGTCCGACGCAGCGTTGCAATATACAAGTGCTTAGACGTATTAAATCAAATATAACATTTGATTTACCTTTGACCACTTTCTTAATGGTACTGTGTAATCAATCTTATGCCTCCATGTTTTCTTTTTGCATTGAGTGGTAGTGTGGTAGCCAAAATGTAAGTGATTAAAGAGTTCGCTCGTAACGCCGAAGACCACAGTTCGATTCCCAACAGAGTGTTAAGCCCATTTCTGGAGATCCTAAACCTGAATTGCTGTAGACTGCACCAAACCATCCAGAGAATTGCAACATATTTTTTTTTACAATAATACATCAGTATCACCGATCCGCGCAGATAGATGAAATTATGCTGCTGGCTCGGGAATGTTCAGATTGGTAAATGTGACATGCAAAATGTCCTTTTGTCAGGTAGGTAGACAACCTCCATGTTACTGTTTGTCAACCGACACTCTACCCCTCATACTCCCTGTCAACCTCCTGACAGGGACATGTGCTAATCTGAGCGATGTGATCGAGAAGGATGTGTCCGTATTATTGAGATTCAATCAGTCTTTGTTCATATAAATGTACGTAGATATTATAGAGGTTGGGTTTTGTACGTGAACTTAATGAGCAGTTGAACTTTAAGGTGCGTCGCCGTCACAGGGGATAATTATTTCAGCGTCAAAACTGTAAACAAATCTTTTTAATAATGTTTAGTGCCTACAATGACACACACACGTACGTACGCTGACGTACGTACGTGTGTGTGTTTGTGTGTGTGTGTGTGTATTATGAATGCTAGTTCCAATTAGTAACCGAGATTGTTAGTGACTGTACGCTCAAATTGGATTGAAGTATTGTACAATTTATTGTCATCCTGAGAAGGTACAAAAAGTCCCATTTTTTATTTTTTATTTGTTATTTTTTTTTTATTTATTTATTATTTTATTTTTATATAATGACTAAATATCAGTACAATCCATGTAAGTCACATGGTAGTTATATGTTCATACAGAGGCAGTCTTATTTGACTGCCCTTGGACGACAGGTTTTATAATATATACATTTTTAATCGTCAAAATTGTTCTCGTCACGACATGGCTGACATATTGCCGGTGTGACGTTAACTATTAACACATTCCCATAGTGCGTGGCTGGTTCGATTGTGTGGTCGTGTAATACCCTGTCTGGAATTCGGTTCGAGAGGAGCGTTGTGAAACTGCGTCATCGTATCTGAGTTGAATTGTTCAGCAAACTGCTCTTGTACAGAAATCAAACGCACCACCAAGTTCAGGCTTATGAATCCTACGCCATTTCAGTTTAAACGTACATCGGTTTGCCTGTATCAAATGTACAGTTTGATATATCTGTCAGTTCATTAGAGGTGTTTTCGTTTACTCTCTGTCTTTAGCAATACAATATTCCACGGAGGGGGACACCAGAAATGGGCTTCACGCATTGTGTCCATGTGGGGAACCGAACCACTATCTTCGGCGTGACGAAGGAACGAATTTACCAGTGGCTATCCCGCCGCTTTTATTACTGACCCAGTGACAATATAATATGTGTGCATGCGTGCGTGTGTACATACATAACTTACTGTAAACAAGTAAAAATTCATAGGTGCAGGCACACTGACAGACAGACAAAAGCACACACGCGCAACCTAAAAGCATATAAACCCAAGAAACATGGCTTAGTGCGCTTACGTGCACTCTTACTGAGCTATTAGACATGATACTCAGTAACACAAGAATGACTTATAACAAGGGAAATATGACCGTTCACACGAACACACTACGCATTAAATTCTTTGTTTTAACTTTCACAATGCAGATTTCTCAAATGACATTCTCTTTATTGAGTGATGAGTGTGAGATCTCATTTGCCGGAGAGCAACAGGGGCTGACGTAGATGTGTCGGTGTCCTTTCAGATCGTCTAAGGTTTCAATTTTCTCGTCATATGAAACTAAACAGCCACACAATGACAGTTCTATTATTCGGTAAAAGTTTGTGCGTAGGTTGAGAGTGTAGGTCACGATTTCTCGTAACAAACTTAAGTCTGGGTTAAGTTTTGAGTTTTACTCAAATTTGAGAAAATACAGGAAAATAAATAAATGCATTTAAAATAAGATTGAACTTAAGATTAGCAGACAATAATTTGAGTTTAGTGGATAGGTTACTTCAGTTGTTAGAGGCTTATTGGTCTTATTCCATCTGAATGAGAAACTCAGCGGTTACAATTTGCTAAACCCAGATTAAACTTTCAGTAAAAGCTTTTAGTCATTAACGGGATTTGATCAACTACAGGAAACTTAATGTATATACGGCACCGGGCTTAAAGGGAAATGTTTGAGGTGTCAGCAACTTGTATATCTTAGTTGAGATATAACGAAGTGCGATTAAAATGAAATATTTTGTATGTGTTGTAATGCATATTAAGACGTTTAGACTCTTAGGTGAGGTGAACATTGCGTATAAGTTACCGTGTGCGCTTCGAACGAGTGTTTGCCAATGTGGTCTCGCGGTTGTGTTCAGGCGCAGTAACATGTTCCGGTCATGAACGTTGTTCTACCGGACCGTAGTGGCGAACGTTTAAACCGTAGTGTGACCATGGTTTGCTGAAGTTCATATGTACGGTGATCTACGTTGAACTAAGCTCAAATCTAAGCTTAGTCTAATTACGTTTAACTATGGTCAAACACGGGTCCACTATACGGTCCACGTACACCTTGTTCATCCACCACTAAGGTCAACTAAGATCGTGTCTGCCGTTCGATAGAGACCACATCAACAACGATATATGCTATGGCATATGTCATCCCTTTCCTCTACCATCCCACACACAGTGATATTAGTATTGCGGCGTAAAACTACACTCTCACGTTTTTCAAATCTAGCTTGTGTACATTTCATGAGCAGTTGTGTGACAGTTAAATTGATTTGACTGACGCCTGATTATCTGAACATCACTTGTTTGCGGCGATTGGGATTTAGTGTATGAGTATATTTCGCCCCCGCAGAGTCATCGGGATTCACGTGGTCACAGCAAAACGCAAACGTAAATTAATACACAATTGTTCCATGTTCTGAACACATACAACGAAATGATGAACGTGCAATTGACTCTCAATCGGGGCTTTGAAGTTAACACTGAAAATGCCAGAAACTTTTAACGGACAAAACTGAAAAAAACGTAAACCAGGGATAATTCACAGCATTCATTTCTACGGAAGTGATAGTTATTGCATTTTTGGTAATTACATTATTTCAATTATTCCATCTGTGTAGCGAATGTTGTACTTGATTAAAGTGCCCAACACACAACAGATGGTACTGCCAACGAAAAACAGACCAGCACGTTTCGTTATCATTATACTGTTCAAGACAAAATTATTATATTTCATTAACGACAAAATAACTGTAAGTGATGCCGCCATCTTGTAATAAACGTGTTGAGGGGTTCTGTAATTGGTTTCAGATAACAGGATATCCGAAGAATAATCCCAGTCGTGACAGACAAGTGATGTTCATATCATTACGTACCAATTAACTTACTGTAAAAGTCACATAACTGCATCTACTCGTATAATGTACACAAGCTTGATTAGAATTTCCTTGTGTGGGTATAGTATCAGGCTATACTTATGTTAGAATATTTTTGTGTTGTAATGGTGGTGGAGGGGTTGACGTGGCTGTGTGTTGTTGTGGGAGGTGTGTGGTTCTAATTTGTAACAATGAATCTACTGGAGCTACTCTCTTCTTAGTGTTATTACAGTCAGACTGGTTGTAATTGAAAACTGTGATATACCCATCTATTTTACTGTCCTTTGTCGACAGACACTTTGATGATCTTGTTTTCATCGCTATATGGCTATAATATTTTAACTCATTTACTCACTCGACACATGTTTTATAACGCTGTAAAGGGTGTTTACTACCGAAGATAATGTTCGCCGTTGTATAACGAACTTATGAATAGTCAATGAGCAATCTCAGTTACATGAAGGTTCATGTGTTAGCAGGAAGGACATTCAAATGTAGCATCAAGATATGCAAATCTAGTCGCAGTAGCTCGTCAAATCTGATGACATTCTAAAACATGTCTTGCTTGGACCGGTCCATAAACACTTGTTTTATACTTTGTTTACAAAAACATCAACTCAACGAAGAAAACGTCTCAACCTGTTGTGAATTCCTTTCAGTGAATACAGCGGATTCTATCAACCTATATCACCATCAACATCAACATCAACATCAACATCAACAACTTCAAACACCACTAAAGAGGTGACTTGCGCTCTCGTGACTCCTCCTCGTATGTTGCTGATGTCCGTGAACATCCGCCATTATTCTCAACACATTAAGTAACGGAACAGCCCTTAAACTAATAAGGTTGTGTCGGATACTCATATGTTTCACATGCTGAGTGATGATGTAAATTATATCTCACATGCTTGAAACCTGTGTAAAGGTTGTTAACAAAACGATAATTATGTGGACGGTAACTCGGCCAGGATAATCAGCAGTTTCACGCGAAGAACCTTCCCGGTTTAATACCCCTACAACAACGGGGTTCTGGTTTCCTGGTGATAATATAACATACTGATTGACAGAAATATACAGATCCTGAAGTTGACAGCACATCAAAGGAACTGGATGCAAGCAGGCATTGATCCACGTGAGCTCTTTACCTGGTTAGTGCAAGAAATGTTCGTCTAATGATGCAGATTGGGTTGATTGACAGATCACTTTGTGAAAACCAAAAGAATTAACACATAGACTACTCTATGACTATGGTTTGTCAGGTGTATTCATATTTTATATTCTTTACCTGGTTTTTCTATGAAATTCTCGTCTAATGTTCGTTTTGGGATTAGTTGACAAATCACTTTGTGTGTGATGTCTAAAAGCGAAAAAAGAAGGTGCATTCAGTTTTCATAATCGTAGGAACTTTAGTGAACCCACCACACGAATCCGATTCTATCTTAAGCATATGTTTCTCAATTGTAATCACTATTAACGCTGGTAAAGGCGGTGGGGTAGCACCGTGGTTGAAACGGTTGTTCATCAACCTGAAGATCCAGATGTGATTCCCCACAAAGATGCAGTGTGTGGGACCAGTGTCTGGTGATGTACCTGGAATATTCCTCACCAACCTGTGATGATTCCAGGTGGTTGTCAAAATCTACTGCGCCCACATGCAACGCTTATGCAAAACCAAACATGAAAATAAATGGTACAAAACGGGATATCACACGCAGGATTCGTTATTAAAACGGGAGGAAGGTTTTCTCGAAGCACTGTCAGGACCATCACATTATCTCATTGCCAACTGTTGTTCTAATCGAATCATGTCAGCATCCTGAATCCAGTCACATGGTTTGACGCGGACGTTCACACTGCAGCTGATAATCATCGTCCTCCTCCTCCTCATCATCATCACCGTCGTCCATATATTTGACGTCATCACAAATCCTTGTCAGTATTAGCATCATCATCGATTTTGTCGTTGTCTCTTTATCAAAGCCATCGAAGAAATTACAACAGAAATTACAAATTGATCACTGTCGTCATCTTTGACGCCTTCGTCAGCATCAATCAGCATCAGTCAGCACTCAGTCAGCATCAGTCTCATCAATATCAGCATAAGAGTCGTCGTCAGTTTCCTTATCACAGACGCCTTAGCACTTATTACAATTATCCCTATCATCGCACACGTAAACGTTCAAAGGAACGTGAGAAACACAAATATTTCGTCCTCATGCGGGAAGCAATTTACCAGTTAGAATTTTCCTCTTGATTTTGTTTTGTTTCCAGGGATGATATTTCGAATTCTTCTGTAGCTCTGGAATAGTTACCCATGCATTGTATGCTTACCCGGGAACATTATGTACATGCGAATTCGAGTGTTCTTTAAGTAACCAAGGGGTTAGCGATTTTGC
The DNA here is from genome assembly GCF_037392515.1 of Haliotis asinina. NCBI lineage: Eukaryota > Metazoa > Mollusca > Gastropoda > Lepetellida > Haliotidae > Haliotis > Haliotis asinina. The sequence continues at coordinate 39,506,129 of NC_090280.1, forward strand.
TTATCATGCAGAATATACGAGTTGGATTCCCTCAGTGACTACAATGCATGATGACATATTCAGGCATTAAACGTCGTAATATTATGTTTTGGGGTAAAACAAACTCAGGTCAAATGCTAGAAAATGTGTAGCAAAGAATGGTATTCTAAAAATACTCGTAATATTTATCAATATCGCATCTGAAATTTTATCTGGCTTCATACTCCCTTAATTCCATCATAAGTTCAAGTTATTTTTCTTTCTCTTGTTTGACGTCAATTCCTCAACTTGACAGCTATTTACAAAGCTAAAGTAAATACGAAGGTGTGCGTTTTCTTTCACACGAGGACATGCATGACAATTTCACGTTGTTGACTTCTGTAGCGACCAAAATACTTTAACATCTTGAATTCAAACATGCAATTCAACACAAGTCGCAGGTTTGGAAAAGAAATATATCAGAATACCAGAACTGCTAAATTTGTCATATCGTATTAATTACTGCCATGACAGAGCTGTTGTATATTTTGTTCTTTCTATGAACGTGTACTTGAAGACCTTGCAACTAAATCCCATATCTTACCTCAGTTGAATTACAGTTAGGGGTTGCCACGAATATCTTTGCACACATTAATACTTTGCATGACTAAAAACATTATCACAGCAGGAAACCTGACGTGTGTCATCCCATGTAGTGTTCACACTTTGATTTACAACATGTGTACTGGTATGAGATCATTACAGCCATGATGGATCCGTGAATATCCAGTTACACCTAGCTACCCATGCTTGTTGTAAAAGTCAGCTAACGGGACACATGCCGTCGTACCCAAAACGCGTAGGTTGGTGTTCACGGTGTAGATCACTGGATTATCTGGTCACACTCGATTATTCACAGCTGGCGCCATTGCGGGAATATTGCTGACCGTGGCGTTTAAACAACCAACAATCACCTGTTTATCTCATGGCAAGTCCATTTAACCTGCTTTGGGAGCTAACATGCATGATTGACGGGTGTTATGAGTAAAACCTCTGTTGCGGGTATATTGCTGATAGCGGTATCAATGGCAGGGACATTCTGGGTTCGAACCCACAGCCTGGCGTCATGTGGAAACATGAAGTTGGAAACCAAAGAAAACTGGAATTATTCGGAGTGAGTTAGGTTTTGTGTTTGGAAAGGTAGTCCTGTTGTATGACAGTGCATTGTGGTGGATATTGGGGGTTGGGACTGGGGCTGGGATAGGGAGGTAGGGGCTGGGGAAAAGGGGCAGGGGGCAGAGGGTGTGGAGAGAGAGAGGGTGTGGAGAGAGAGAGGGGGCGGAGAGAGAGAGGGGGGGGAGGATTGTTACAGAGAGGGCCACAAGAAATGGGTTTCAAACATTACTTCCATGTGAGGAATCGAACCAGCGCCTTAAGTGTTGTTCTTGTTTTTATCCTTTGTGCTCAAAATCACAACCCATGCTTGCCATAAAAGGCGACTATGCTTGTCGTAAGAGGCGACTAACGGCATCGGGTGGTCAGGCTCGCTGACTTGGTTGACACATGTCATCGGTTCCCAATTGCGCAAATCGATGCTCATGTTGTTTATCACTGGATTGTCTGGTCCAGACTCGCTTATTTACAGACCGCTGGAATATTGCCGAGTGTGGCGTAAAACTAAACTCACTCCCTCCAAAAGCGCATATAAGACAAGTATGTGTATGGGAACGTATTCATTATTGCGTAACAGGTGGTTGAATGACGGAGTGTATGCAACACAAATCGTGTAACTAAGAAAGTGTTTCAAAGAACAAACGCATTACATTTCACGTCCAAATTTTGATACATGTATATACTTCGTGTTCGCTTGACAGAAAAAAACGTATTACAAATTACAGCTGCGTACAATTTCGTTATGGAGTTTTTACCTTCAAGGCATTTTCTTTTCTTTTTTTTTCTAATTTTCTAGGAAGACATGTTAATGAAGCTGGATCATGCCACACGTATATGTCATGAGATGATATCAATATGTCTCTTCAGATTTGTCAAAAGTAGAAATATTTTATTGAGGAGTTATGATCCAAGAATGCGTAAGAAGTATACATAGAGCACGCCCTGTCGATCTCAGTCACTGTGCGAAAACATCTCGCGTTCATCAAAATGATATATATTCATAAGATTACTTTAGGAGTTCAGATGAGTTTCATAACGTAAACACACACTGACATATAAAGAACAATCTCTTTTTTATTTATTCATTCATTCATTTTGGTAGCTGTGACGATTTAAGGTTCGTGCCTTCCATTATTACAGAATGCCAGTCTTGTTGATACGAAACTTTGCACGTAGCTAGAAATTCATTTCGAAATAACGTTTCACTTCGAATCATCAGTTCTTGCCAAACAAATTCAAATTCAAATTCAAAAGTGACTTGTAATGTATGCTTTATCCTAGATGCCCAGCTCTTACAACCATTACTTTCCATTTGTACAAGTATATTGTGATATATTTCTTTACATAACGCCGATTGGTCAGTTTCAAAATATTATACCAATATTTAATAGACCTCTTGATGATATAAATACACAATGGATATCGTCCATATTCGAAAAAACAAGTGAAAAGGTAATGGCTTGAACATTGACAGTGATGTAAAAATAGCCTGCAGACATCCATTTTTTATGCGCTTCGTCCATACTAATATTTGCACATCATTATAGAACCATTTTGCATGTTTCGTCTGTCTTCCGCCGTTTTTGAAAACTATTACTTTCGGTTTTTTTTTATATTTACAGTCAAACAATTCTCGGAACAAAATACCTCTAGGACATCAAGTCTTTTCTGTAGACCAAACACTGCATCAGAGATAAACACAACATGTTCAGCAAATAAAAAAGGAAATCGCTGTACAAGTTCAGGATGAAGCTGAATCGTAACATGCTTCGATTTCATAAGCCAGTTCGTTAATAAAAATTAAAACCAGAAGCGGGTTTAGGAAACATTCTTGTCGTAAACCCAGATTTGACACACTCTTGAACACTTGCACATTGAACTTGCATTGATTTTAACATTTTACTGCTTGCTCATCTTAGCTTTAAAATATTCCATAGTTTTGACCTATTAAGAAAATCAGAAGGTTTCTGAAAAGTCTATTTACATGCATTCAATTTACCTCTGTTAAAAATGTTGTCGATAGTGTTGTAACCTTTTCGAAAAACAGCAGATATTTTACAGCTGGTATACTATAACGCACATACTCAGGAAAGTCATCTTCAAGAAAAGTATGTTCATGTAAGGCCACAGAGAGTCCCACAATAAGAAGACGGTATCACACACCTTAGAATAATGTACATTGATGTTCCAAAACAAAGACATAGATACAAGATTCCGCCTAAGCGACACCACACCCCTATCTTCTAGCATTGTGACCACTCTTCCTGCTTCGGTAGCCTCGTATTCGAGGGCGAGTACCGCTCTGTCCATCCGATTGCCTGTCTGGATCACTAGCTGACGATTCACCAGCGTCCTGCATGATAAGCTTGACGTACTTATAGTAACCGAATTTGGTTTCACTTTTCAGTTAGTGTAACGTCTCTCTCTGTGACTTATAAGGTCGTTAGAAATCCCATACCCAATGTGTTTCAGTCTATGTCTCAGACTAACCGCCCGTGACATATCTTCTGGGTGCATAAACGTCACTATCATGGGTCTCGGTTATCTGTTACCTTTTGAGCCCAGACGATGTGCTTCTACGATAGCATCAAGTGTGAGTGTTGATTCCTCTTCTCCGGTTTTGTCGTTGAGTATATCGCAAACATGCTTCTTACAAAGGAGGGAAGTCTCTTTCTCTTTCCCTGACATACCGTAGATGATCACGTTACTTCTTCTGCCGTAATGCTCCTGTCTGTCCATTTCACGAGTTTGTGAGTCAGTCCGCTGTAGTAGGCCTTTTATATCGTCTGGGTGTAACAACTCTGTTACGTCTTCAAGGCGATCTAGGCGGTTGGCAACTTCAACAATGTCACATTGTATTTGATCCTGTTCATGTTGAATATTGTTCACATCCCTTTGCAATTCAGTTAGGACCGCATTAACTCTTCGTGACTGCATCTTTAGTTCATTTCTTTCTTTCTTCAAGTCAGTTTTAATTGATTTTAATTCCGACCATACATCTTTTTAAATAACCATCAAGCTTCCATCACCTATAGGCCCTGGGTTAAGGTTTATGTCGCCACATAATACATGACCGGTCCACACTGATATCTGCAGAATATTTCTCATATTTTCGAGGTTACCACAAAGGGCATATTCAGTACACACAAATCTGAAAAAAGCGGCGGTTACATCAGCAGAGCACGTACATGCACATAAATGAACATGACATCATACAGGAGAGTGTCATGAAGTACATGTCACCAAATCCTTTCCGACACAATATATGTGTGACAAAGAGCATTTGCAACTGTAGTAACCCACACTCTCCCTCCAATGAATCGCCTTTCACATATGGTAAGTTAGAAAACGATCGGCGGACTTGGTCTTAAAGTGATGAACTTGTTTTACCACAGATGATATTCTGCAATTTTACGTCATTCCAAAATACGTCCCAAACTGTTGCAAAGAGTAATCTCAGTTAAATGATGGCGCATGCATATAATTGTGCATGACTGTTCCATATTAAGAAAACATATAACGAAATGATGAACTTGCAGCTGACGTTCATTCTGGGTTGGGATGTAAAAACTACAAATGCTAGAGCTTTTTAATGTACAGACCAAACAAGAAATACAAGATCCAAGGATAAATTCCGCGTCACAGAATTGAAAGTTATTGCATTTATTCCACCTGTGCACCGAGTGTGATACGAAAGTACGGTTCCACAACAAACAACGTATGGATCAATCCAAATTTCCATATTTTGTCACGCGATAATAATGGTAATTGTGCTCACAAGGAAACGTCCAGCATGTTTCATAATTATAATATTATTCACAGCAGACCTATTATATTTCATTAACGTGGAAACAAAAAGAAAGTGAAGCCATCAGTGTGTAATACCCGTGCTGAGAGTGTTCTGTATTTGCTTTGTGATAATGGGATCTTGGTGGCATGATTAGGCGTTCTTATGCTACTCTGAGAGTATTGTACACAGAAACCAAATCCCAATCGTGTGAGAAAAGTGGTATTGTTATCAGGTGTCAGTCAAGTTACTTTAACTGTCACACAAATGCATCTCCTCATGAATTGTGCAGAAGCTGCATGTTTCACGCTACACTGATAACAGAACGCGTGGGTGTGTAGTTGTGGTTTTAAGGGAATCTGTGTGTAGCGGGGGACAATTTGGGAAAGTAGAGGAATGGGTTATTATTGAAGATTGTCTAGTGCAGACTCAATCATTTTCATGTCGCTATCATGTCGTTATGTGACTATGTCAACTCTTAACAGCAACATCTGATAACACATATGCATTTGTGTTTTTCGGAATACTGCCTGTGCAGTATTGGTCGCCAGCAACCATGCATGTCATAAAAGCAGCTAACTGTATCGGGTGGTCAGATTCTCTGACCTGGTTGACACATACCATAGCATTCCAGTTGTGTTGGCCGATGCACGCAATGACATTCACTGGGTTGCCTGAGCAAGACAAGATTATTAACTGATTTTCACCATATAGCTGGGATAGTGTGACGTTACGCAGCATGGTTGAATCGTCTTAATATCCCAATTACTTACGCTGCTCTTGATGGTAATCACTGGTTTGTCTGGCCTGGACTCGAGTTTTACAGACGACAGTCATACAGCTGAAATATTGCTGAATATTTCTGAGAACGGCGTTAAACAAACGAATAAAGAATGACGAAACAAACATTTTGACATAGTTCAACACATTCTGTTTACAAAGTTGATAGGCGTGTTCATATTGACAGCTTACAATATTTGCAAACGAACTTAAAACACTGAAAGTGCAAGCTCAGTTAAAGGACGTTGTATCCACTAGGGAACGAAGGCATGCAAATATCGCATCGTAAGAATGAAATAGGAAAAGGTCGTCACAATAGATTGTTAAATCTGATGACATTCTGGCACATGCCTTGCATGAATCCTTACGTCAACACCAATTTCATATTCTGTTCAAGAAACATCAACTGAAAACTATCAACTGCTGATGTGATTTTCTTTCAATACGAAACAGCGGATTCCATCACCTTATGAACGTCAACAACGTCAAACATCATTAAAGAGATTACTCGTGGTCTCATGCCATCTCATGTCATCACCTCATATGTCGCTGGTGTTCGTGAACATGCACCATTATTCTCAACACATTACGAAACGGAACAACTATAAAACTAATGAGGTTGTATCCGATACATATATTTTAAACATGCTGAGTGTAGACGTAAATTACATGAGACATGTTTGAACCTGCATAACGGTTGTTAACAAAACGGCAATTATGTGCAACGTAACTCGGCCAGGATAATCAGCAGTTTCACGCGGAGAACCTTCCCGACTCAATACCCCTACAACAGATGTTTGAAATACTGGGTAATGTATGAAAATCGAATTCTAAAGCTGGCTTATAATATTCTTTTACATTGAGACATCATCTCTCTCTGCTTTGCTTTTATTTGGATGATCCAAACCATTGGAAATATCAATCTCTTATACTCTTAAAAAAGTAGGGCAACTGTAATAAATATACCAATGTACGACTGTCGAAATTGGGAGATATATGAGGATGAATCAATGTTGATACAATAATAATGGATGTTTTGAGAATGCATCACCACATGGATTTCATTCAAAGCAAAGCTGTTCGTTCAGTTATCCCCTTTGTTAGGTGGCTAGAGTTTGGCATGAAAATTTCAGGTTTACAGGTTTCAGTTAGTAGAGTGTGTTCTGACCCTGGAAACCGTCACCATGTACAGATGCAAGAAACGTATCGGACAAATATGGTCTACAGTGATTTATCGACCCGCCTGAAAAACGTCAAGATTCATGACACCCCATGCGTGTGTAGGAGGCTTCCGCGTTGTGCACGTACATCCCATGTATTGTGTTTGCATGTGGTGATAACGTGAAATGATGCTGCATACACAAGATGAATGTCATTGTAATGTTCCTCAACGGGATGTCTTTCTACCCGACTTCAAAGTTCAGGTTCCCCTACTTTTCTTAAAATGTTTGTTACATCATTATATAAATACCAATCTATTGCTATGTTCTGTCAGGACTGACATTCTACCCTTCATGACAACTCAAGGTAATATATGTTACCGGACATTTTTGAGTTTACCTCAGACTTGTCTATTTTATGTTCTAAAGATTTAAGAAATATTTTTTTTATCAAATTTAGACTTGGTTTGTCAGATTTAAAGAAAAACGTAGGCAGGAATATGTTCTCTGATAAGATCATAAAACATTTGTCAGTTATGTAAATCCGCAGTTGAGAGTGAAATCTACTTTATGCCAGTTTACCCATCCTGCTCAATTTTCAGAAGCGAATACATCCCACATCTGTGCATTACCTGTATTGTGTGTTATCTGTATAGTGAATATTATTTACAAATGTATATTGTATGTGGGCTGGAGGCCTTAAATACAGTAAACTCTTTTGACTTTGACTCTCCAGATATATTTACCCCCAGAAACTAAATGAAACATAACTACATACAAATTCCGTTGTTCTCTAGATGGCATGTAGAGACAGAGCTGCCGTGTTGTTACCGCACATGCTCTTAGCGACAATAAGCCAGGTTCGATTCCCAACAAGACTACAATGTGTGAAGACATACACAAAACGTCTAAAAGAAACGTTGCCCTCCTAACCTTATTAATTACTTAGAAACAATCCAAGGTAGAAGGCGTGAGTTTAGAAGAGAGAGAAAAGACAGATGGGGTCGGTATGCAAGGCTGTTGCCCGCCCCGCCACCGCCGAATCAGGACTATAAAACTAATTCAGAACTACAGACAGACAGGGGTCACCGGAAGCAGACCTGAATGTGGACGTCCATGCGCCACAACGCCAGCTGAAGATAGGCATCTCAGTCATTAAGGAAAGAGGTAAGGTTTCTTTTGTCCTTTTCTGTATTCTGGTTTTGGTTTTGCTAAAGTCGATGTAAAACCATACTCACACAGTCACTGCGAGACACGTCAAAGAAAGTGAGGATGAGCACGCCATGCAGCAAAGAATGGTATTCTAAAAATGCCTGTCACATTATAGATAACTGCATCGTATGTTAAACCTAATCTGTCTTCAGTCTCAAATGTCCACTACTTGCATCACCATTCCAAGGTATTTTTATTTTTGTTATTTTACGTCAAATCCGTGACATTATGTACCTACATTACATATTTACTTTAACATACTTTAACATCCTGAATTCAACGCATGCAATTCAGGGACGTGTCGCAATTTTGGAAAAGAAAACAACAATTCAGAATAGCAAAATTGCTAGATTCGTCATATTGTATTACCAGCCATGACAATGATGCTGTATAGTTTGGTCTTTCCATAAATTCGTACTGGAAGACAGTGCAACTGAATTCCATCTCTAACTTCAACTGAATTACAATTAAGTGTTAGCCGCGAACATCTTCTCATCAATATTAATTAATACCACATAAAATCATTGAGTAATTATCGCAGCAGGACTGATTATATAGAAACTTGGCGTGAGTCATTCATCCCATCCAAACTTTCTGTATCAGATGACTAATCCTTAACAGCTTGTTATCTGGTAAGACAGATTTCCAGTTAGCGTACTGGACTAGACTAACGCACTGCGCCGGCATGGAATGGTCACAGTTTATTTTCAGTCATAATATGAAGATGTATTTTCACGGTCATTTTGGACCTCCGAGGATCCGGGTAAAAAAGGGTCTTGTGCATGTTGTGTGATAAGACTGATGGAATGGTGATGCGCGCAGACTTGGTTGACAAAATGTCATCAAACGCGCAATTGCGTAGGTGTTGATCACTAGATTGTCTGGTCTAGACGTGAATATTTAGGGACCATCATCATACAGCTGGACAATTGCTGAGTGCGACCGTGGCAATAAACAACCAGTAAACAATGAAATTAATGTAATCATTTTTGGCCCATGGGTGCAAAAGAATCAGATAAAGGGAACTATTTTGCTGGTTACACAGGATCTTTTTAGGATTTTTTACATTATCATAAAAACGGTCATCTGAAACTGAACAAAAGCAAGTGTTTTACCCACTCATATTTCTCATGATTCTTTAAAAAGTAACAAATGCCATCCCTTTGGGCAGATAGGTTCACCAATATTTCCCTGGACGAAGAGTGCATCCTTTTTGAGATTTTGGACATCTTTAGAAAACGTTTATCTGGAACCTGAAAAAGAGCAAATATTTGACCTACTTATTCTGTTGATGATTCATTAAAGAGACCAGAGAGACCGATGGTACAGAAATCTATTTATGGCAAGGACTGACTCGTGGAGGTGTTTCTCTACAAATCAAACCCAAAGTCAACCAAAAATCGTTTTGTAAATGATCGATTAATACCCAAGACTTTTATGTTTCACACTATCCGGAAAGAGACCTCATTAGACGCCTTGGATTATTGAAGAGCAACGTTAAAGTAACGATTTTGGAAATGTGATTTTTCTGTCTTGTAACTGTGTACACAACAACAACTTCATGAAATAAAAGTCGATCTGCTGAAGTTGTTTTATGTGGAACCTTTGAACACCCCTATCAATTTTGGATTTTCTTCAAATGTCAGTACATTGAATTTGAATTGAGAATTTATAAGAAATTTCCCTAGAGTGAACGGTTGATCTTAGAATAGCGTGGCTCGAAATGAATTTTATTTAAGCTTTAAGAATTCGAACTAAAACGTTTTAGTTTGAATTGGAGTTTCTACAAGGACCAGCTGTCTCATGGCAGATCAACAAAACGTGTAGTGACAGCTATCGTGCAGGACTGACGAATGTTTATGCATGTTTATGAGTGAAATATCTATCGCTGATGTATTGCCGATATTGGTAGTGAGAGATTTGTTACTTCTGTTGTTATGCATGATAATAATCAATCGGATTACTGACCCATAGCCAGTATCCTGGTTTCGTAAATGGGCACTAAGTGGACACTACGTACACTGGAAACAAAGGAAACTAAATAATTGAGTGAGATACGTTTGGAGTGGTTCGTCTGTTATATGGCAAAGAGCGTCTGAAGTATTTATAGCAACACAGTGTACGACCACTAAACCCACGATGTTGCTATAAAAACAAGAAACATCCTTAGGCCGAGTTTGCAAATCCTGATATTCGAAAGGGAGATAACTTTACACATTGAACTACGTCCCTATATGCAGTATATGGCAATGTACCAACGACATCACCACAGGGAACACAAGAAATGGGTTTCACACATTTTTCATGTTTGTAATTTGTACAGCGCCACTGACATCCTGGATGATGGTTTTCAGGGGTTAGAAAAATACATAATTGTATTAATTGTTTTAATCAATAAGAGTTAACTCTTCAACTGTTTGGTTGTATCTCAGCCAGATACGCAAAATGAAAGGAGCTTATGTGTTACAAATATATTTGCATTTCAAGCAATCGACTTTAACAAAATCGTCCAACTTGCTGCTGCAGTTAATATACCATTTACCAGTTCACCTAACCCAATGAGAAAAAATGAATGACAGAAGTCTCGTTCGATTGGACGAATCTGTATGTCTTATAAAGGAAACTCAGCGGAGGAGACACAGCAGCCATCAGGCTGTTGGCGACCTGTGACGCCGATATCAAATTGTGTAAACGTTAATGTCCCATTAGGCTGGCACGAGAGCAGATCCTAAGGTGCAGTGTCTCAGTTTAATTTCACGTTCCTTGCGTTACCAGATTCTTTCACAATAGTCTGTCGTGGACTGTTCCAGTTGAGGAGTCAATGCCAGATGTGGAGGGCAAGTGTCATTTCTGATTGGTGAGCTTAGTTGATTTCAGTCACAATCCAATGCACCATCTTTCAGAAGATACATCAGTGAAGGTTGGGTATTTCAGTTCAAAATTATTAAGTCAGTTATGAATCACAGGGTTTTTTTTGGTTAAACCTGGAAAATACGCTGACAAAGTCGATTATATATTTGATAGAAGAATCAGAAATTGTTTCCACGCATACGTTTTAGCTGTATGAGTTTTTGACATGTGTGTTTTGAAAACACACATCATTTCGAAGTTGTATGAAGCCACGTATGTATTCATTTCACGTGAACAATGTCAATAATCACCTCAATTTATCAACTGTCAAGCAATACCAAGAGGTTTCTGACGCTAACTTTGCTTCACATTTCGGTCTGCTTTTTTCTGTTCCCAATGTCGTTCAGCACAACGTCAGATCAGTCAGATCTCTCCAATTTATTTGTTTTTCTTTGTGTTATAAACCAGTTATTTGAGACCAAAATATGTGGAGTCCAAATTATGAATACTGTATGGGGGCCAAAATATTCACCGTTTTCCCCTTCCTCTTTCTGGTGAATGAGGCGTGAGAGAGAGTGAGAGCACTGCGGTGAAGACATCCTCGCGTATCGAGTGAATATTAGCTTTTTTGTTACCCTGGAAACATGCACTTGAGGAGAAAGCCTGTGTAACTCATATCCCGAGCTTCACCTAATGCTTATTTGTATGAATGAATGGTAGAGTGGTAGAGCATGCCACAGTTTTGGAGCTGGATAACTTAAACCCACTTCAACCCTTTTTGTTTTCGTTTTAGGAAATTGAAGTAGTTTATCATCAGCTGATCTTAAAGTTCGTGTGGGGTGGTAGTGATGTAACGTGTCCTGTAATTTTTTTAGATGTCATTTAATATTCATGAATTCTGTTTTGGACCTGTTGAATTTGAGTGCATTTGTTGTCACTCACTTTGAATATCACTGATGCAGTGTTCAAGCTGTAACTCGATTGCCGAAGCAATTACTTGGGTGTGTGTTGTTCCTATATACAACCGGTTGTCGTGTGCGTATCCATGGAAGTTGACATTGTGTTGTCGGATGATATTTCCTAAAGGTAGTGTGTAACGGAAAGGACCAACCACAGAGGCATGTGGGACACCACAGAACAGCTCGCGTTCTTGTGATTTGGATCCATTAATTTGAACTTGAAGTGTCTGTCAGTGAGGTTCGATCTGAACCACTGAAGTGCACAGCCGCCAATACCACACTCAAAACAAAGAACTCTCGAGGACATACACACAAACCTACATGCATTCACACACAAAAAACTCTCACGCACATGCATACACGTACACGTCACTGCATTAGGGCTATAATCATGAACGCTAGATGTTAAACATCACTTCACCTCACCTCAAGTCTTACAAAGAAAAGGTTCAGATCTAATTAGGGATAATGGGTGATGTCTTATTAACCGTGCAAGCTACTCGCTCTGATCTACAGATGCAGCACGATACAGTCACATGTTAGTCAGTAAACAGGCTGAGTGAACACTGACTTAACTAGGATGGACGTTTAGGGAAACGCAAGACTTGTATGAATATTTGTATGATTGCTTGTGTTACGGGCCTGCCCATCTGTCTTGTGCGCTGCATAACACAAATTAGTCTGAAGCGGAACTTTCGTTGGTTTGGGCAACATTGAATCTAGGCATATTAAAATATATCCGCTCCCTGCCAGATACATGTCTCCCTGGCACATGCAACAAAACAGTTTGAGTCTTGCAAATATTTGTGATTATGTTTATGCTCTTCTGCATGACATGAGAAGAACAGCTGAGAACACATCATGACCATATTTTTCAACCCTCCATTACACCCCCACCATCACTTAATGCTTCAACCCTCTCGTACAAGTTCAGAATAATCCACTGTTTCGACCAACCTTTACACATCCATCATCACCCAATGCTTCAAATTTCAGTTGCAGTCATCATCACTCTCTGCTTCAGCCCTCCATACATATCCATCATCATGCAGTGCTTCAACCCTGAGTTATGCATCCATCATTACCCAATGCTTCAACGTTCCACGGGAAATCCTTCACCCAAACTGGCTTCACCCTTCAACAAGACATTCGCCGCCAGTCAACACGTCAAGCTTCCACCAGAAATCCATCAGTCGTCACCCAATCGTCAATGTTTCAAACCATCAGTTCTTGCCTCTCCGAATTCTTGATATACCTTGGCAACAATGAGTAACAGTTTTGTTTTTAATACCAATCTCCGTCATACATCACAAACATTCAGTGCAGTTGTGGGAGCTTTCAATCCAGATTTCACACCCGTGGAATTATCTTCAAAGACTTTCGAAAAAATCTTTTTATTAGGTAATGAGACATTTCTGAATACGACAAATGCGAAATATTTCAACAACAGGCTCCTTGGCAAAGCAAGACCTTGTCTACAAGATCAAAGTGTATGACTATTGCCTTTTTACTTCCATGTCCTAATTAAGACGATAGCTCTCTGAACATCACAAGCTTTCTACAAAAGAAGGGACTGAAACTGTGACCGAATGAAATCAATACTTTGCAAGGGTTAAGATTTCCTTCCTTATTCTTAGAATTGGTTCGGATTTTGTGGATATGCACATATTGTTTTCGCCTCTTGCCATTCGAACACAGAATGTCAGTGTATATCTTTTTCTCCCATATTTTTAGTGCAAGATGGATGAGGTATCATGTACTCTACATCCAATTTCTCTCAATTCTGCTTTGTGCTCTCGCTCTTGTTCCTCTGTCTCTCTTCACTCCCCTAGCCTTGTCGCCCTCTTCTATGTGCCTCCTCTCCGTCTCTCTCGTCTCGTCTCTCCTTGCTCTCTCTCCCTCTCTCTCTCTCCCTCTTTCTCTTGTCCTCGTTCAATCACTCCTCGTTCTCCTTTATCAGCAAAACTCTGGGTTACGTATGATCTTCAGCAAGCGATGCCTGTCATAAGAGGTGACCAACAGACTCGAGTGGTCAGGCCTGCATGATTGCGTGACAATCGCGTAGATCGAGGCTCATGATGTTGGTGACTGGATTGCCTTGACCAGACTGACCGCTGCTATATAACTGTAAACATGCTAACAAGCAAACTAAACCAAACTCTTCTCCAGTACCACTTCCTGTATATCCTCGTTTATGTCGTTCCTCAGCCTCGTCTCTCTTCTCAATACCTCCTGGCATTATCTTTCCCGTATGAATATTCAAAGTTCATCGCGTGTACAATGTTACCTTCCCATTTTAGTTCTGCTTCTACGTTTTTAACATATCTGCACATCGACTGATGACATGCATGGAGTAAAACGTCCTTTTACATTGAAACATTTTCTGACATGTAGAAATGTCGCGAAACAACGAAGCATCACAAGAAAACACAAATCAATACCCGTTCGTAATGTCACGACCCAAAATAAAGCACAATAAGAAACAGTCCATTTGTAAATCAAAGAAACTGAAAGGTACGAGAGGAATCCGAGTTGAAAGAATACTTGTTGCCGAGGGGCAACCGTCACATGATGGCACGGATAATTACAAGACATTCATCTATCTGCCAACCGGCGCGAAAACAGGCCGACGTCAGCAGTGGTGGGGATGAGTCAACGATGTCAATATGCGATGAAGTTACATGTATCTCCCAGTGTGTGCGTATCTTTGCGGTTAATCTAAATCTGTACTTGAAACTATCCAACCAGCATTACCATTTTCCATCCATCATCTGGACATCATCCGGTTATCGTGTAGCCATTATCCTCCGGACATCATTCATACCAGATCCATTTATCCTCTATCTGTGTAAACATGTATTATATGTAGATTACGAAACTCCTGTTTGGGATTTTCTTTTCTGAATTTCATCACTCCCTTTGACTCATGATGCGTAGTTCGAAGCTCATGCTGGTGACCAATGAATTCTCTGTTATTTACAGACCGCAATGTACTTGGCTATGGTCATGCCATGCATAAGATCGTATTCAACAACTGACACCCAGTGATCAATGTCATAAGCACCCTTTTTAATGAAATGCCATCAAACATTTCACTGACCCCTGTATCCGTTTTGCCGCGTCATTCCACCATTTCAGAGGCCAAATGCACACGGCAGTATAAACGCCAACCCCAAGGATCGGAGAGTCAGACTTGTGGACTTCGTGTCATTACATCTTAACAGCGGCGCGTCATTGTATTTCATTACGGGTTTGTGAAGGCTAGATTGTTTGGAGCCAGCCCTTACGAACATGTAATGTTGCTGAGTGTGATATTACATCGTTCATCATCCTTATGCATCATCATTATCCATCATCATTATCCATCATCCAGCCATTATCCAACATGTAAGGAATTACCGATTACCCGATACACTACGTTGGTGAATCGTTGAATTGCGATTAGACGTAACATACACGTTGAAGGTAAGTGAGTGGCTGGATGAGTTAGTGAGTGAGTTTTAAGCAATCTGAACAGTGTTCCTGTTGTCAGCTAATGGGGCAGGACAGTTCGAAATGATTCAGGCCTCAGACCTTCCCA
Organism: Haliotis asinina; assembly: GCF_037392515.1. Classification (NCBI taxonomy): domain Eukaryota; kingdom Metazoa; phylum Mollusca; class Gastropoda; order Lepetellida; family Haliotidae; genus Haliotis; species Haliotis asinina. The sequence goes on from NC_090280.1 coordinate 39,521,588, forward strand.
CGCGTTGGGTTTACTTTGTATTTTTTTTAACTCTGGATTCCTTAATATTCCAATTATGGAATTATGCGTGCTGTAGATAATCGAATCTGGACAGGTCAGTATAGTGATCAACGGCATGAACATCAATACTAACAACTGGGATATGATGACATGTCAACCAAGTCAGCGAGTCTGACCACCCGATCCCGCTGGTCGTCTCTTATGATCAACATGGATTGGTGAAGATTCGCATCCGAATCTTCACGGATATACGATGTCAAAGTCATAGGTATCGTGGCACCAAACCAAGCGCTCGAACATCACTATTAAAATTTCCTTGGAGGCCAAAGGGAGGCAACTCAGCACATCAAATTGCTGTGCTTCAAACGGCTGAGCCATCCGTGTCCATCATACATGTAACATTTGCAGTCTATTTCTTATTGTGTTTGGAACTGACATTAGCGTCAGTACACTTATCTTACGACGACATAGGTCGTAGCTTTAATGTCTAGAAATTAAGACAGTTAGACAACGCCGCGCAGCCTACTTCCTGGTTGGAATGGCATGAGTGTCAACTGAGATGAAAGATAGCTATCAGTGGATGTTCTGGCGGCCTTCAACTGCCTATGGGAGACAGGGATATGATTGGAATTTAAATAGCGTTTGCAGCGGCTGTGGGTAGCCTCGTGGTAAAAGCGCTCGCTCGTCATGTCGAAACCCCGGGTTCGATTACTCACATTGGTACAACGTGTAAAGCCAGTTTCTGGTAGCTCTGCCATGATATTGCTTGAGTATTGATAAAAGCGGCGTAAAACCAAACTCATTAACACTAGAGCGCACGTGTTGTCGCCCTGCGCTCGATTGAGTGCAGTATCAGTATGATGCTGTCTGTATGTACATTAGTACCTTCGGATCTGCATCACCTGCTCACACAGGCACTCCCGGTCAGAATCATTTCTAAACAAAACATGCTACGACCAGTTATCGCATATTTGCGACTTAATATCACTCATTATCACAAATTAGTACTAGCGTACATTCAACACATATTGCTGATCCAGTGAGCATTCATTAGTGAAGACATATCCCACACATTGGTGCCAGTATCACACAATAGTCACTTCCATTATCACACGTCTGTACTGCAGTATACCACATGGGTGACGCAGTATCACACACCGATGGCCCTGTGTTACACATCAGTGACGCAGTATCACACATCAATGACGCGGTATCAGACATCAGTGATGCAGCATCAACACATCGGTAACGCAGAACCACACATCGGTGACGCATCACGTATCACTGACGCATCGATGCTGTAATATCACACACTGGTGACGCTGTGTCACAGTATCACATATCGATGACCCTGTATCTCACATAGGTGACTCAGTATCACATGTTAGTGCCACAGTAAATACCTCTCTTGGGTTTCCATTGTTTTCTGCCATCCTCGAAGTTGGGTTCTCCCGTAGACCCGGTTTTGATTCCTCACATGGGTACAATGTGTGAAGGTCATTTTGTAGTGAACCCCGCCATGATATTACTAAAACCGACGTAAAACAACTCACTTATTGTCTATTATTTAGTACAGGATGGATTTGACTTGTGGTGACACTTTTTCTTTGTATTTTGTGTTTTCAAATGTCTTTTATAATCTTGTTTTCACTAAAAAATATAAAAACATCCATTTCAGTAGGCAGTTGAGATATAGTAACAGTGTGCGCATTATGAATCAATATGGGTGATAAGATTAGAATAGCTTCAGCCAATTGTAGAGGCCTGGTAGAAAAGAGAAAACGAAAAGAAATAATGTACCTTTGGCGTAAAAGAAAGTTTTCAGTTATATGCCTACAAGATATTCATATAGCCAAAGAGGATGATATTACTATGAGAAATGAATGGGGTCTTCAAAGCATTATAGCACCATATAAATCAAATGCAAGAGGGGTTGCTATCCTATTTAACAATAATTTGGAAGGAAATATCCACAAATTCAAGACTGACACCAATGGAAACTATATAATAGCAGATGTAACTATAGAAGGAGTAAGAATCACACTGACTAATATATATGGTCCTAATCAAGATGCACCTGAATTTTATCATGCCTTTTTTCACAATATGGAAGAATTTGAAAATGAATCTCTTGTGATATGTGGAGACTGGAACTTAGTTCCTAATCCTTCCATTGACTTAGAAAATTATAAACATATTAATAATCCAAAAGCAAGAAAGGTATTGTTAGATAATATAGAAAAGTATGATTTGATAGACATTTGGAGGGAGAGAAATTATGATGTCAAAAAGTACACATGGTGGAAAAAAACCCGAAACAACAGTCCAGACTTGATTTCTTTTTAGTTTCACAAGATTTAGCAAACATGACATGTGACTGTTCCATACTTCCAGGATATAAATCTGATCATTCGGCAATTACTATGTCCTTTTCCAGTGAACTTCATAAGGAACGGGGTGGTGGATACTGGAAATTAAATACATCATTACTATATAATCAAGATTATGTAAATATGGTCAAGGACATGCTTTTCGAAACAAAATTAGAATACTGTAACTGCACTGAGGATGAACTAGGCCATACTGAGGACTCAAAATTACAACTTAAAATAAGTGACACATTGTTTTTAGAAACATTTTTGATGAAAGTGAGGGGGAAAACAATATCATTCTCTTCCTACCTAAAAAAAATCAAAACTGAAAAAATGAAGAATTTAGAAAAAACAATCTCTGCAATGGAAGAAGAAATCAGAGAAAATTTCCAAACAGTGTGTGAACTAAACTTGCTGAACTATCCAAATGTAAACTAGAATTTGAAAAATTAAAAGAAGCTGAAATAAGAGGTATACAAATAAGAAATAGAATTCAGTGGTACGAGGAAGGAGAAAAAACAACCAAATATTTCTGTTATCTCGAAAACAGAAATTATACCAGTAAGCTTATGAATAGTGTCATTAATGATAAAGGAGAAGTAATATCAGATGGTAAGGCTATTTTATATGAGCAGAGAAAATTTAATGAAAATTTATATGCATCAGGTGGTACAATAGCAAGTAAATATATTGAGATATTCAATGATATTATTACACCAAAACTAACAACTGTTGAAGCTGAAACTCTTGAGGGTGACATTACAATAGATGAGATAACACAAGCTGTTAAATCAATGAAAAATAACAAAAGCCCAGGAATAGATGGTTTCCCAATAGAATTCTTTAAATTTTTCTGGAAAGATCTCCATATTTGGGTTTGTAGATATATATCAGAAACATTCAGGCAAAATAAGTCCAACAATCACAAGAGGCGTCATCACATGCATTCCAAAAGCTAACAAAAATAGACAGTTGTTAAAAAACTGGCGCCCAATTTCCCTACTAAATTATGTGTATAAAATACTCAGTACATGTATAGCCAATAGAATTAAAAAAACTTTGAATACACTAATTCATGAAACTCAGACAGGGTTTATCCCTGGAAGATGTATTAGTGAGAACATTAGACTAGTATATGATATTATGTTTGAAGCAAAATTACAGGGTAAAAAGGGACTGTTGTTACTTATTGACTTTGAAAAAGCTTTTGACACTGTCTCTAAAGAATTTATAATTCTAACAATAGGAAAATTTGGCTTTGGACCTAATATGGAGAAATGGATCAAAATATTAATCAATGATCCTACATCTTGTGTTATACAAAATGGTCATCTATCTCAGTTTTTTCACAATGAAAGGGGCTGTAGACAAGGCAACCCGGTCTCTCCCTACATATTCCTTTTAGTGGCAGAAATTTTAGGAACAATGATCCGTAACAACAGTGCAATAAAAGGAATGACGTTGAATAATACTGAACATAAAATTGGACAATATGCAGATGATACTGAATTATTTCTTGATGGAGGTGAAGAAAGCTTAAGCATAGCAATTGACACCCTAAATAATTTCTACAAAATGTCGGGTTTAAGAATAAACGTAGAGAAGACTAAAGCAATATGGATAGGCTCAATGGCAGGTAGTAACCTGATGTTATGTCAGGATCTTAAGCTTGATTGGCACAGTGGGGATTTTGATGTACTAGGAATAAAGCTTAATCCTAAGTTGAATAACCTTTGGGTAATTAATACAAGAAAAAGACTAGAAATTATTAATAGAACTCTTGGGAATTGGAGAAAAAGAAATTTGACATTAATAGGGAAAATAACGGTTATTAAAACTTTAGCACTCTCATCATTAGTGCATATATTCACTTCACTCCCAAATCCTCCAAAGGAATTCATTGATAAATTAAACAATATATTTTATAAATTCATCTGGAATGATAAGCGCGATAAGATAAAGCGAACAACACTTGTTAGAAAATATGAAGAAGGGGGACTAAGAATGGTTAATGTAGAGGTATTCATTAACTTATTAAAACTGTCAGTATTAAATAAATATCTCCAAAATAAAAACGCTAGCCCTAGTACCTTTCCATTCAAGGATATATTTCTGCTTGGAGCCAACATTGAAATTTATGTGAAAATAATTCATTCCTATTGGAAAGATGTGTTGGCAGCATGGGGAATATTTTATAGAACACATAAAACTGATTTTACAGATATAAATCAAATCTTATCTGAACCCCTTTGGTTCAACCATCAATTCCAAAATAGTAATTTTATTATAAGACATTGGTATTTTAAGGGTATTCACTCTATAAGAGACTTGTGTAATGATCAAGGTATTTTGTCATTTAATGAACTTAAGAAAACTTACAAAATCAAAGGCACAGTTCTTGATTACTACCAGGTTCTTTCAACTATACCAAGAAAATGGAAAGATACTATTAGAAATAATCTATTGATTGTTCATAATCAACATCTCAGCACACCACTGATATGTTTACTTTCAGCACCAAAGAGGTCAAGATATTTCTATGATAAGCTTATAAGTACTGAAAATTTCCCTTCTACATGTGCAAAATGGCAACAACTCTTTGACACTGTAATCCCATGGGAATATATTTTTAAAGGTTATAGAAGATGCACAAAGGATACTAAATTGATTGACTTTCAATTTAAATTTATTCATAATATTATATACACAAAAAAAGAATTACTGAAAATGAAATTAGTTGATGATGAACTTTGCTCTTTTTGTAACTTAGTGTCTGAAAATTTGATACATATTTATTGGGAATGTGAATGTGTGAAAACATTCTGGTTGAAACTGAAAGAATATATTGACAATAAAACAACAGAAACATTTACCCTGACAAAATATACAGTCTTAATTGGTGGAAATAATACTAACTTAATGAACCATATACTTCTTGCTGGTAAAAAATACATTCATGTATCAAGTATTAAAAACACCAAGTTATCACTGGATGCATTTCTAAAAATACTGAGTGATATTTTCAAAACTGAAAAGTTTATTGCTACTAAGAATAATAAAATGTTACCATTTGACAGAAAATGGTCACCGCTGCTGCCATATATCCAGTATGTATAACTTTTATCCATATGAACTTTTGTCTTATTGTGTACTTGTGCTGTTGCATCATTTATTTGTGTAACTGTCTACTGACTTGAATTGATAATAAAAAAAATATAAAAAATAAAAAAACTCACTCAATCTGGAAGAAACAGAAATCGAGCCTAAATACTTTGCTAAAAACTTCGACAAATTGTATAAAACAAACAACATGCACGTGAGTCTTTGTAGAAGTGATACTCCTAAGGAAGACAGTTTTACGTATGTCAGCATCTTTATTATGAGAAACACAACGTTACGGAGTATGTTCGTTCTTCTCGTGTCTCTTGTAAAGAACTTGCCTTTCATAAAGCAGTCTTCCCAAACATTAACACAATTATTATCCCTTGTCTGTCAGTTTAAATGGCACATGCTCGCTCATGGAGGATAAAGGTTATTCCGAAAGCACTTCGGAATGCACAAACGCATCAAAATGGAACCGAAAAAAAATATGATATGCAGTTCATTTTTGCAACCTTTGCTCAGTTACAACGATGCCTTGGGTTGACAATCACAAGTTAAGGAACACGTTGACATGAAAACAGTTTAAGGACGGCGAGTTCTTATAGTGACGTTTCTTGAAACGTGATGGTGGTATAGACACAAGTGTCAGGTTTCATGATTGGACTGATGCGCGAGTCCGTGGATTTCTATGTGAGGGAGAGAAGGAGGAAAAGACATGGCGTGATAGAAAGAGGACAGAGAGAAAGCTCAAGAAAGTAAAAGAATGACTAGAGAGATGAGGAGAGAAAGAGAGAGATAGGAAGAGAGGGAGAGACGGAGAAAGAAAGTTAAAGATAGATCTGTGTGGAGTGGGGTGCTGCTGGTCCTTACTATTCACCAAGAATAAGGAAGAGAATATAAGAGACCGACAGAGAAAGAGATGATAAGAGAAAGAGTAGATGTAGGACAAAGATACAAGGAGAGTGAGTGAGAGAAAGAGAAAACAAGAGTGAGGAAGAGATGGAGGGCGGAGAGAGAAAGAGAGAAAAGACTAAGAAAGAGCAAGCGAAATCTGAGAGAAAAGGAGAGGTAAGATAAGGAAAGAAAAGAAAGAATAAGGAAAAGAGAAAATAGAGAGGAGAGTAAGAGAGAAAGAGAGAGATTATACACTAACAAACCCGCCTACATGGTTTCGTATGTTTTCGTTGTTGAATTTCATAATTCAAGAAATTAATGCTAAGGGTAATAAGACACTTTGTTACGACATTTGCAGTATCAAAGCAGGACATGACAGGAAGATCTAGATCTGCCTACACCTCCTTTTCCGCCCATGCTTAAATCCATGAGAGTGGTATTGAATACAGTGAATATCCTCTGTGTTTGGATTTTCACAAACGTAAATAAAGATGACATTTTAGTGGTGAACATAAGAAATGGACTTCACACATTGGACCCTTGATGAAGAATACAATGGATATTGTTCTCGGCTGGATAAAGCCAACGGGCATCTTGTATATCCGTTGTGGGCATATATGGATATCGATGCAAATTACTGTCAGTAAGATGACATTTTAGTGGTGAACATAAGAAATGGACTTCACACATTGGACCCTTGATGAAGAATACAATGGATATTGTTCTCGGCTGGATAAAGCCAACGGGCATCTTGTATATCCGTTGTGGGCATATATGGATATCGATGCAAATTACTGTCAGTGCATTGATCCCAGAAAATTCATACCTGGTTATTATAGATGGAGCTGATAATAAAGAGAAGACAGAAATTCACAGGCTTACGAAAATATCAGTATGAGTTTCCCGACCGACAGCCAGTGTTAACGAGAGAACGACACAGAAATCCAGGTGCACGATGTCACGCAAGCATTAAAATGTATTTGTTGTTCAAAACGTTAATTGAAGGTTTTTAAAGTTCCACGCGAGTTTATTATTTTGTATTTTTCAAACGTAAGCGAAGATTTGATGACAACAAAACGCTCTTTAACATAAAAGCTTACAGGGAAATAGATGACGTATCGCAATCAAATGAGTGAGCAGTAGAACATTGCGTCACCGGGCTTGTGATGCCATGTATTATTACGGACATATTTGTGACGTCATACATATGCGGGCAGTTGCAGTTTAGTTTCGTGATATGTGGCAAATGAAGTCGCATTTTAAAAAAAATATTAAACTAAGAATGACACTGTACGATAAGTAGGTTATCACACTTGTGTGTTTTGGGGAAGGCTATCTAAATACAATATTTGTTCCTAATGTGGGATACTAGCCATCCCAAAACACACTCGCGTGATAACCTAAATAAGTATGGAGAAACAAATTCAAACCGAAATCAGGATTGTGGTTATGTTCACTCTCCACAGGTTACTTTTGTCTTCAGCAACCCATGCTTGTCATAAAGTCACTAAAGGGTGGTCAAGCTGGTGATTTGGTTGACACATGTCATCAAGTCCCAAATGCGTAGGTCGATGCTCATGACATTGATCACTAGGTTGTCTGATCCACTCTATTATTTACAGACCACCAACACACAATTGGAATATTGTTGGCTCATGTGATTTAATATACCCAAGGGAAACATGTTTGTAATCATAACAACCCAATTTTTGTTCCGATGTTCCTTCTCTACCTTTCACGAGCGACAGTGTCTTGTCTGTGCTTATGTTTGAAATGCAGGGTAGAGTACGGTTATTACGAACACAAAGGGACACATTATTTCTGTTCGTTATAACAGTAATTCTTTCGACGCATGCCACAGCAAGATGTACAGTCTGTTCGATACAAGCGGGTTTGTTATACAACGTGTACTGATGTATGTGTCGACCAGCTGGACATATGGATAGGTTTGTGGCCCTTTGGAGTCAAGATCAGATGTGAAAGGGGTAGAGGTTTTTCACTTGTAAGATACATTAAAAACAGTGAGTAATTTTGTATGTAATTTTCCAGGAAGCCAGCATGGCGAGATTGAATCACACGTGCAAGCATACTCGACTCACAGGTCCAAACTTTTAACACAAGTTACACAGTCACATGCGACAAGTTAAGATGTTTCAAAAAGTCAGATAGTTTTGAAGGACACAGTGGGATAGCTTACAATAAGAGTCGATTACATCTAATGGAACATTTTTCGCCTCACATAAATATTCCCGTACACTGTTGATTTTGTTTTAAATTCGAGAAAGCACCTAATCCGTCGAGTAGCTTCGCTCGTGAAGCTGGTTCTCAGACTAACGACCTCGAACCAACCTTACGAGCGAAACTAATCGACATTTTTCCAGCTAACTGACGCTTTCAAAACTACAGAGACCTCAAAATAGTCGCTACTGGCTACATCCACTAAATATAGTGTCATTCAGAAAGCGGGCTGAACTAATGTCCACTCGATATGCCCATGAATAGATATTTGTTTCATTTACTTTGTTTACGAATAGAGAGAAGTAACAAATTAAAATTTATCTTCTTTGTGGTTCAAGATAACATCCTCAAATGGAATGTCTAAATCGCTTTGCCTCTGAAGAGACGATTCCCTGAATGACACAAACAACGGTCAAGAACGATATTGCTACATTACTAACTATAACAGAAATATGAAGGATAAATGAGCATTTGTAGAGGACTATTGGAGGGTGAACATTAACAGAAAACTGTTGGACGGTGAACATTAACAGAAAACTGTTGGAGGTAAACATTAACAAGAAACTGATGGGGTGAACACTGACAGAAAACTGTTGGAGGTCAACATTAAAGATCACATATACTCTAGGGGGTGCAAATGCATACATCACTCATTGACATCATTAAACCCCATCATTAAAACTGTCCATTTCGATCTTTAATCACCTTAAATCGACATTTTTGACAACAGTAGACAATTCTCAACCGTAAACGAAATTTCAACCAATCGCGTCTCGCGTAATAGTAGGTACAGATATGAGGGTCTATGCAGAATTCATCTACATTTCAGGGGTAAACTTTTCGTTTGCAGATTTATACAAACCTGAAATCACGACAACTGTTTTCAAAAATGTGTGTTGCGGCCCGGACACCAATCAGCATAATCCGCACACTTGTAGTTCATCCGGGTCACTTTTGATGTAGCGAGCCCAAGAGACACACGTGTGTGACATCGCTCGCCCTTTACCTACTATCAAATGTTACCTGTCTATCAGAGTTCTGTCAGTTTTTGCGGGTACAACATTGGCGTCGTCGGCAACTGGAGATTTTCTGAACATTTGGTGAGTATAGTTTATATTTCCGTCGCGTATTTTGTCGCATTTTGAGTAGCTGCGTTTTTTGGAAATTGCCGTGAGGTTGCCGCGTGTCACGAAACGTACGTGCGTATCATATTGTAGTACCCCAATAAAACTACTAGCCTTTTCCGTGTGTTGCTCTTATTTATTATATTTGTTTAGATTATTAGTCTTAGGGAATATTCCTGATATTCTGGAATTTTGTAGTTGAAGGAAAATTTATTTGTTTAGGGAAACAAGTAGGGTATTATTGGGTTGGTTAATTTCATTTTTATTTTTTAGTTTCTAGGATTCGTTTGTCGGGTTTTCAAGCACGGCTACACCTCTGAATGTAAATATTGCCGATGTTGGGCAACTTCTTGAAGGTATCGGTTCAGGCAGCGAGATCAGCATGAAGCATTTGAAAAGGTGAAATGGGCATTGGCAACTTCGGCTATGCTGGGGTATCCAAATTCTTCAGATCCGATCATTCTTGATACAGATGCTTCAAATCATGCAGTAGGGGCTGAACTAATTCAGATACAGAATGGACAAGAAAAGACCATTGGGTTTGTCAGTAAAGTTCTCACGCCAGCCCAAAGACGTTACTGTACAACCAGAAAGGAATTGTTGTCCGTGGTAACTTTTACCAGACACTTCCGACTTACCTACTGGGAAGACCCTTCTTGGTAAGGACTGATCACAACACTTTGACCTTGTTGATGAAATTCAAGCACATTGAGGGACAGTTGGCCCGATGGATGGAGGAACATGCCCAGTTTGACATGAAAATAGAACATTGACCTGGTAGAAAACACAGTAATGCAGATGGATTGTCAAGGCAACCGGATGAACATGAACATTTTGTGACTGTTATACTGGTGGCTGTAATCTTGCAGATTTGCTGTGCGGGGGCTGCCATTTTTGCAAAAGGGCTCAAGAACAATGGTCCAGATTTGAGGATGATGTTGATGATGTTGTCCCTTTGGCACTGAGGTAGGCTGATGTTAATCAAATCCCAACAGACCAGGTGCAAGATATATCCAACTGGATGCCTGGATATACGCTTGACGACCTCAAGAAGTTGCAAGATGATGATGCTGAGTTGAAAAGAGTCCGAGATTGGTTGGTTAATAATGGTCAACCCTCGCAACAGGAACTGAGCCTGTCAGGCAAAACGGCCAAGTCACTTTGGTTACGTAGGTCTCAGTTGTTGTTAGCTAGTGGGGTTCTTTGGTATAAGTGGGAAGAGCTTACTTCAACTAAGAGGTTGTTTGTGGTTCCAAGGGCATTAGTTTCGGATGTGCTGGAGCAATGCCACGATACAAAATCGGCAGGACACCTGGGGTTGAAAGAAAACGTTACTAGGTTTGCAACAAAGATTTTACTGGCCAGGTGTGTCTTCAGAGTGTGATCAGTATGTCTTGTCTTGTTCTACACGTAATCAAAATAAGAGGGCTAATGTAAATCCTAAAGCAGCTTTGGGTCAGTATCATGCAGGCACACCGATGGAGCGTGTGCAGATTGATATATTGGGGCCATTGCCAGACACAACAGCAGGAAACAAGTATATTTTGATGATCATTGATCAATTTAAGAAGTGGTTGGAGTGTATCCCTCTCCCCGATCAAACTGTTGAAACCATTGCAAGGACTTTTGTGGATGGTTTTATATCCCGTTTTGGTTGCCCTCTACAGATACTCACGGACCAAGGAAGAAATTGTGATGGTAACCTGTTTTCAGCTGTATGTGCACTCTTGGAAATAACAAAAACAAGAACGACTCCCTATCACCCAAGCTCAAATGGACAAGTCGAGCGCTATAATAGAATCATTCTTCAGATGATTAGATGCTTCACTGGTGGTAAGCAGAATAACTTGGATATGCATCTCCAGCAGATGGCAGGAGCTGTGCGAGCAATCAAAAGTCGGCAAACTGGATTCACCCCAAATAAGCTTATGTTTGGAAGGGAAATTTTACTTCCTGTAGACATCATGTTTGGTTTGACGGAGGTGAACAAACAGGACCAGGATCATAACTCTTATATCTGCCATCTGGACAAAACTCTCCGGGAAGTGCACCAATTAGCAAGGAAGAAAATAGGAAGTGTCCAGCATCGTCAAAAGAGGGATTATGACATTAAACTGAACCAACAATCTTTCGAGACAAGAGATATTGTCTATGTGTTGGATTCATCTACTCAAGTTGTAATAAGTAGGAAACTAAAGTCCCCGTGGAAAGGTCCTTATTTGGTCACTGAGTGCCTTTCCCCCGCACTTTTCCTACTCAGGGGTCGGAAGAAGACATTTGTTCTACATCATGAGCGAATGAAGATGTGTCGTGATCGCACAACTCCTGTGTGGCTGAAGGGGTTACGTCACGAATTGGATCCAGGAGTCACAGCTAACCAGGATGGGAAAGAAAATGATCAACCAGATTATGAGGCAGAGCAAAGTGATGTATCTGTCGACAAAAATGTTAGCGTGGATGGGGAGGGCTCAGCAACCACTGACAAGAGAGTTCGTAAAAGATCGTGGTGGATGAGGGATTATATCTAATAATCCAGAGATGAGTATCTTTTTCAGATTGTATATAAATTTTGATTCTGGTGGTAAGTGTGTATGTCATAAACATCATTTGATCACCGGGGGTGAGTGAGTGAGTGAGTTTAGTTTTACGTCGCACTTAGCAATATTCCAGCTATATGGCGACGGTCTGTAAATAATCGAGTCTGGACCAGACAATCCAGTGATCAACAACATGAGCATCGATCTGCGCAATGGGGAACCGATGACATGTGTCAACCAAGTCAGCTAGTCTGACCACCCGATCCCGTTAGTCGCCTCTTACGACAAACATAGTCACCTTTTATGGCAAGCATGGGTTGCTGAAGGCCTATTCTACCCCGGGACCTTCACGGGTTCACCGGGGGTGATGTGGCTTATATATATTAATGTATGTAAAGTAGGCTTAAGTGGTGGAAGTGATTTATATTTGTATTTTTAGCTGTTATGGAAGAACAACACTTTATTCCTGATTATGACGAATCCGGACTCACTCACGAGGATGAAAAAGTACAGACGAGTCCAGTCGCCAGGAAAGGATCCGTCAAGCGGAAAAAGGGCAGTCTGTGTACGTTGTGTAAAGGCAAGTTCACACACCTTCACCGTCACGTAACCCATGCTCACCTTCCATGGTTTTTTTAACCAACATCCTCTTGCTGGGTTTGGAAAGATCAGTTTGGCCAGCTTAACTTTCTCATGAGACACCTCGACAGTGAGCATAACTATGATCGTGATCTGGCCTCTTCATGGGTGAACATCAACTCCAGATATGGGTATCATGTATGGTCGATTTTTTCAACAATATCAGAATAAGTCTGTGCTTTCAGTCGCATGATGAGATGTTAGAGAAAGTAAAACACACCGATATAAATACTGCACATCCTTTGGCAGACACTTTAAAATCAGTAATTAACATTGGCGAGAATGCGGAGTTACTTCATTGACGAACAATCTTGACCTTGTTGGAGCAGCTCCCACAACAAACAAGAGAGGAAGTAACAAGGGGCAGTAAGGTTGTAAATGACGTGTTCTTGCCCAGTTTTCATGGGGTGACAGTCATTTTCATTGGGATGTGTTGCTTCAGCGGACCGGCTGCGCTGGTCTTGCCGAGGTAGCGCTCCAGTGTGATGACAACATTAAACTCACTCTTGCAGTCGACAACTACTGTTAGCCCAGATATTGTCCATTCGTCTGGAAGATATGAGATGATGTATTGAGGTTCTCAGTTGGTATTCATCCTAAGGCAGTGACACTTGTGAAAGGCAGAATGTTGTTGAAACAGCTACAAGAATATGCAAGTTGTGGCATGTTGTCAGCTATCGGAGAATGCGGGCTTGATTCCACCCTGCAGGACGACGGTGACTACTTGGGCCATCAGCAGTATGTTTTCGAGCAACAGTTACACATTGCTGCAGAACATCGTCTGCCTGTTGTCATGACACATTGTCGTGACACCAGGCACTTGGATGAATGGTGCCTTGCAGTCATGAAGAGCTGCCTTGATAAAACGCACAAACTGCAATATCATTGTTTTTCAGGTGGTCTTGATCAAGTCGCCTGTTGGAGGGATGCTTTTCCAGACATTCTTCTCGGCATCTCGCCTCTCATATTTAGGCCACGGATACTGGAGAAACGTGCGGCTGTTGTCAGATCGGTGCCATTGAATCAAGTTGTACTGGAGACTGACTCTCCGTATCTCACATCATCACCATTCAGGATCCCAGAGTTGGCTTCTAAAGTGGCTCGGCTGAAGGATCTGCCTGTAGGTGTCATTTTGCAGAAGACAGCGAAGAACACCATCAATTTCTACGAGACGTTGAGGAATGTGGTGCGGCCCGGACACCAGTCAGAATAATCCGCACACTTGTAGTTCATCCGGGTCACTTTTGATGTAGCGAGCCCAGGAGACAAACGTGTGTGCTCGCTCGCCCTGTCTATCAGAGTTCTGTCTAATTTTGCGGGTACAACAAATGAAAGCTATATGCTATATAAGCTCAAAATCTACTATCATTTAAATTGTCTCCTGCTTTGCTTAGTTTCCGAGTTACAACCCTTGTTTTCATATTCTGTCAAAATCACCTTTTTTCGCTAGGTTGTAATCCGTATTAGGTGGTATAAACCTACACGTCATGTGTCATCATTCACTTGATGCTCAGTTAATGAATTTATAACATGTGCAACTAGTGGTAACGCCACTTAGATTACGCGACAAAGGTCCCCATTTGGCATTTCTTGTGTCTGGATCGATCAAAGGATTAACCGATAACACGCTGATTGATTAATTAGTTTTATGGGGATTTAAGTGGGGGATTTGTCAAAAGGCAGTGTTTATGTATGTACATTTACTAATCTATACTGAATACACTCTGTCGTGTCTGTGTCTATGTTAAAACAACACCTTTCTTTCTGTGGTAAAACAGGATTTTTCGGCTTCTGTAACTCGTCAATACTTACATGTACTAATGAGAGTTGCAGCTCGTATGCATTCTGGCCGCAGTGTTGAGTGCTTCGCATGTTTCCTAGTTCAGTCAGTCAGTCCGTCAGTCAGTCCATCAGTTCGTCTGTTTTAGCTATCCAGTTGAGCGTATACTGGGAGCACTCTGATTGGAGAGGCATCAGAATTGCGGGCCTATAACTGATAGCCTAACTTTCGTCATCCGGGTAGTCCCTCGGGCCGGGTATATAAGCGCTGTAGCGCCTGTCAGTAATGAGTTCGTGACGACCAGTAGCTGGTGGTGAGGTGAGATGAGAGCTCCCCACTCCGTACGTTCTGTATCAGAACAAAACCCTTGTATTGTGAGAGGTAGTTTAGTCCAAACAGAGTGAATGGATTCATTTCTGCCGGCGTAGTGACTCCAAGCATTCGGTTTCATTTATAAAACAGTAGAGGTTAGAGCAAGTAGGAAAGTAAAAGTCACATGTAGAGTCCGTTTTTTCTTTTCTTTTTTTTTTTTTTTTTTTTTTTTTTTTTGTTGTTGTGGGATCATTTTATGCGCCTTTATTCTTTTTAATATGATGCATTGCAAGTATAACATGATTTGGTTGAGTTGGAGAGAGTAAGACACCGTTCTTAGGCTTCATTTGCAGTTCAACCCCCACTGTTATATTGTAGCAGTTACATGTTTACTTCAGAATCTAGTTGTGACACAGTTTGTTGGCACTCGTGAGTTGTTGTCCCAAATGGACTTGGAGCAGTTAGATGTTACTGCAGAACCTAGTCGAGTTCGCATCAGTGTGATACAGTTTGTAGCAGTCGTGAGTTGTTGTCTCGTATTGAGTTGTAGCAGTTAGTGTTTATTGCAAAGTCTGGTCTGGCTGACATTATAAGTGACATGTAGAACTGGCGATTCATGTTTCTATTTCGTAACATTCAAGTTGGCACCAAATATGACCAAATATCAACTGCGATACATTGCGGCAGATTGATATGTTGGCAGTGTTAAAAACACTTGGGGAATCTGCAGATGAATTATATATCACTCGTTTTTGTGGATATTGATGGATACATTTCTCGAACAAGGTAATAGCCTGACATTGCTCCTATAACTTTAATTTTAATATTTTCATTTTGTTTTTATTAAGTTGTCGTAGCTTCAACAGAATCATTGTTTTCATCGTGAAGTGTAATGTTGCAGACGACATACACTAGAACGTGCGTGCGAATTATGATTCATATGGGCAAACTATAAAATATCTAGATATTACATTCCTGTTAAACATTTGCAGATTGCTTCTTTTTATTAAGTTTCAAAATGCATACAAGTATGATTATAAAATAATTAGGATTATGAGACCAAATATAAGACATATATTGAAAAGTGTCTACATACTGGTGAGTGAACACTACAAACCAATTTAGCAAGTGTAGAAATTGATCGCGCAGTATTCACTTCGACCCCGACCTCGCTTATGTTATGTTACAGGTCGAGTCATGCAAACTTCTTTTGGTTATGATTCAAATACATATTTACCTACTAGTAGAAAGTAGTTTTAATTTTCTAACTTGATGAAAACAAACCATAATCTCATTAATTCAAATGGACATTTAGTCCGTGACTTCACGATTTTCAAAAATGGCGGCGCCTTGTCTGAGGATAAATGCTATTTAAGTTTGTTTTCACCGACTTACAAAATCAAAATTTCTTTTAGTAAAATATGTACGTTATTGATGGACATTAGGGTTTTACATGACATTACTTACACCATAACAATTTCACTATTGGAAAGGAGGTGAAGGTCAATATATAATTACTTTCGATAATATTTCACTTCGACCACAACCTCGTTTCCGAGGAAGAATTCATGCTAAATCCTTTTGGTCAGCAATGTGTAGTAAGCAGTCTTGGTGTTATAAAAAATGAAACTTGAACTCCATTTTCTATCCTGGAAGCGTGGTACGGGGCGGTATTTAGGATACATGTATACCGCAAGCTTCCACAACGCTCGCTTCGCACACACAAACAACCAATTTAAGCACAAACTACGGGGTCTGGTGGAAATCTATGCATAGTGACACCATCACCCGACCCCAAGGAACAATTGACGGCAACACAACAATTTAGCATGTCTTTGGTGACGTCGAGAAATCAGCAAAACGACGAACTTCCCACACATTTTCTATACACTTAACTGGAAATCGTCACTGTAGGGCTCTGGCAACAGGGTTACGTAACCTGTCTACGGTTTCGTTTGCGGGCGAGAGAGAAGCAGACGGCTTTTTAGTAACTTTTAATGATTAACCACAAGTTTTTTTAAAAAGAAAAATGGCGTTCCGTATATGACTAACCAGACGTCTTTCATATGCAGTGGTAAAAAAGAGTACAAAAACATTGAGCTTATTCGTTCTTTAAGCAGGTGTTTGGTTTCTTCTCCTTCAGCCTCACTTCTTTCTTTTTTCTTCTTCATGAGCACCCATCTAAGCAATCTGAATTCGATGATGACGTGTCAATAGCGTTAACCCGTTCCCGTTATTGGCTTCTTACGACAAATATGAATTGTTCAATACCAATTTTAACCCGGATCTTCACTGGTGAATATTTAAACGAAGTAAGTAGGACTCTGCTTGCGCTTACTTTGGACTGTAAAGAAATACAACCAAACCAATATTAATGGTCAAAAAGAAATAATAATTTGTTCTACACCTGATAACCAAATAAACAACAACGAAGCAATAATGTGCTGGAACAGGACTATTCAAGTAGGTACAATGGGCCTAAGACATTTCCTGCAATTAGTTGGACCGGTGATACCTATAATGACAGCAAATCCATCGTAGACATAATGAATGAATTTCTCATAACACCGACAACAATAACGTTCCCTGACAAGATCCCCCCAACGTCGATTCTGCTACTTAACTATGAATAAGTGACATTGTCCTCACATTCGATGACGTTGAAGATACCCGGCTGGCTGTAGATTTAACAAAAGATGCTGTACTTGACTGCATTGGCAATAAGGTATCGGGTTTGCGTCTCAGCATTGTGTTATCCACTCCCATGCTCCATATTTTCCCTGACATATGGAAAAGGACATGCATCCGCATAGGATATGCAGTATTGCTGACTACGGAAACTACAAACCTTTACACTGGCTATCTGTTTGTTAAAAGGTGACAGTTGTGTTTTTATGCATGTTCTTCATTATTTTAGAGATAACAACAAACTCTGAAGCATACAATCTGGTGTCATGCCAGGCAGCTCTGCTGTATAACATGTGAATGGGTTAACGTTATTTCGTGAGTATCTTCTCGCTCCTTCCCATGTGTTTTTCGACATATACTTCTTATAGAATAGTTCCAACTATGAGTTCTTACAGGCAAAGATAAGAAAAAGCACACATTTCCATTACCACGAACGTTTGGAACAACCTGTCGCTAGGTTTGACCTACGGGGGTTCGGTTCGATAGGGTATTCCAAACGAATAAATAATACCCATAATAAAGAGAAGGATAAAAAACAAGCTAACCACTACCAAGACGACGATCTGTGATATGTCAGATCTGTTAGTCGCAATACAGACCCGCGAAGATCCTGATTAGAATTAGTAACCCATGCTTGAGGTAAGAGACGACTAAGTGGATCGGATGGTCGGGCTCGCTGACTTGACACATGTCATCGTATTCTAACCGATCGATGCAAAATTTGTTGATCGCTTGATTGCTTGGTCCAGACTCGATTATTTACAGACCACCCCATGATCATGCATGACATTTTGACCTACAGAATATGCCAGAACTATCACCCGCAATTCAGACATTTATACACAGACCTGAATGTTCATACATGAGTTAAAAACATTCCTAAACACCCGTAAAAAAACAGCAGTTCCGAATTTCAGAACAGTGCTTATTATGTCTTAAATTTTCATGGACATATCCCCAAGTCTTAAAATGACAGGTAAAATATGTATAGCTTATGACTCCTACATTGACAACATCTATCATAGTCACTGCAATTATAGATGATCGATTTCTACCGTTACTGTAATTCACCTGATTTTGTATTATTGGAGTGGTATGTCTTTGAATCAAGGCTTGATTACCTACCCAGTCTGTTTATGATGTAGGTACGTAAATATGCCTAAACTGTATCAGCGTTTCCCAATTGCGATGACAGTGTTATCAATCATTCTATTGTATGGGTAAGTGAGTGAGTTTAGTTTTACGCTGCACTCAGCAATATGCCACCTACATGGCGGATGTCCGTAAATAATCGAACCGAACCAATCCAATCCAGTGATCAACAGCAGCAGCATCGATCTGCGCAAATGAGGAGCGATGACATGTGAAAACTTAGTCAGCAAGCCTGACCACCCGATCCCGTTAGTCGGCCCTTACGACAAGCATGGGTTGCTGAAGGCCTGTTCTACCCCGAACCTTCACGGGATTCCACTATCTGGAATAGATTCGACTATTTTAAATAAATGGCGATCACGATGTTACTGTAGCCATGAGCTGAAGCAAACACGACTCTCGTGATGACGTCACTAAACTCTTAAACGTTGTACGTATACGGACAACTGTGGCATCTCGGCGAACTTCGTCACCTTCTCAAGTTCGGGGTCGACCATAGTGTATTTGTGCGCATGGGATTAGTGGGAGACAGTAAAGTTTCTCGGTCGATACTCTAATTTAATTTAAGGACGTTCTCAGCTACGATGCGCAAATATTAAATATAAAACGTCAAGGCAAGACAATAATCAGCTCTGAGCTTCCGCTGGGGCAGGTTCTGCTGGATGTAACAGGCAACATGTTGAAACTTACGGTCTGATTCCCAACACAAAGTATTCTCAGCTGGTGTTCAAGAACAGAAATTACATGTATACATAGGAATTCCCTGGGGATTTGTTGTGCTATCGTCATATCTGCAGGAAATATGTGATGGACTAAAGTTACTTCACCCCTTCCTGCATGCAATCCATGTCGAAGTCGAGAGGCTTATAATGTTGAATGACTTGTGATATTTTTTAAGCATTCGTTGTATGTTGTATCCAGTTCATTTTCCATGAATAGGATCGTAAAGCCTAAAACCTGAAACAAGCAGTCAGTGGGTGATCTAGTTAGCTTAATCCTTTTAGTGGCTAAAAGTTAATTGACATTGCTCGTGGAAGGATTAACATGGGCCACGTCTGCTCAAAAGTCAAGAAGCACACGCGAAGACGGTTTGCACACAAGAGACAAACGTGTTGCACAAGAATAGCACACTGAAAGACGGTGTGCGCACAAGAGACAAACGTGTTGCACAAGAATAGCACACGTGAAGACGGTTTGCGCACAAGAGACAAACGTGTTGCACAAGAATAGCACACGTGAAGACGGTTTGCACACAAGTAACAAACGTGTTGCACAAGAATAGCACACGTGAAGACGGTTTGCACACAAGAGACAAACGTGTTGCACAAGAATAGCACACTTGAAGAAGACAAATGACAAACAAATGACAAACACGTTGCACGCGCAAACACGAGTTTTCGAGAGCCGCGAATAGCCTGCTAGAATTACAAACCAAAAACACAGAATACGTGAACATCATTAATTTTGTCGTTTAATATTCTGACTAACATCCGTGGTATTTTACAGTAAGCATTCATAGCCAGCCGGACCTTGTCAACTGTATTTCACCAATCAATAAATGTTAATGTTTAATATTGCAGGCTTCGTTTTGACAGCTGTGTTTCAATCTATTTCAGTTATGTGCATTGAAAGCTGTGTTATTGACAATGTTAAGTGTTACATGAATGGTTGATTTCATCATATCAAGTGTCACTCATTCGAGCGTTTTTACACAGCCGTAGCAATGTTTTAAACATTTGGATAACACCTTGCTTTGTCCGTGCGAAACACGAGTAGACAGGGCTAAGCGAAGTGTTTACATACGGTAAATCTATTATACACACAAATAATTTAATTAACCACCAACTAGTTTTGCAGTGGCAGATTTTCAGCACGTACTCAAAAATGCTCGCGCTGACCACAATGGACAACATGATCCTTTGGCTCATAAAAAAGACCAAATAATTTGAACCCAAGTTGATTGTTTGTGATAATTGCTTATCTCAAAACAAATACCAATTTCCTTTCACGCAAAACTATGTCTGTAAAAGTGTGTCACTGGAATGTTTCATGTTGAATTTATTGGTGAATGTGAGCATTCAAAATGCCATCATGCGTGTCGTACACGATTCAAGGTCAATACTGAGTGTAACCTCCATGTGACTGTATGGCAGCCAGCACACTCCTCCTCATACCATCTGTCATCCTCCTGATCCTTTGAGGATCTCGCAGTCTGTGCCATTCCTCCGGTAAAGCAGCTTCCACCTGGGCCAGGTTATGTACAGGATAATCCCAATGATCCAACGGGTTATAGTCGGGGCTTATTCAGGCGTGAGATATGTCGGTGGGTATGTGACAAAGTTCTCTTTGTGTGTTACATAATTAAGACTGAAATTCGACGGACAGACAGGCAGACAGGCAGACAGGCAGACATACAGAAGATAGATGGCTTACTGTAGTCTCACATTAAGTATGCACACAGTTAATGAAAAGTACAAATTAAATTTTGTAATAAACGATTAAACTAACATTGATATCATATGCAGGTACGTGTAAAAGGTTAAACGCACTATAAGGTGTAGACAATACAACCATTTCACGACAATTGCAAGAGTCATGTTCCAGGTATGCTTCAAGGGGTTAACATCGGAACTCATTCAATCCTTAGGGGTGTCACCGGGCGCTTAACTAAGCTCTTCCTGTATATGGTAATTAAAGTTGAAATGCGACCCATTTTCAGAAACAGGAACAGTACTGTGCTGGGTATGTGATGACCAGTCTGTTGCAGAGAAAGCGTGTGTATGAGGGTTTGTTTGCGACAGTAATATGTGATCTTTGTAGCATTAATGTGTGATCAGTGGGACGCTAATGTGTGATCAACGGGGCGCTATGGTGTGATCAACGGGGCGCTATGGTATGATTATTGCGACACTGATGTAGCACGGACTTAAGAGAGCGGATAATGGTCCACAAGACCGAGGCTGCGAATCCTCTTTATCCGTAACTGATTTGTATTTGTTACACTGAGAAATACCACTCAATCAGGAGTAAGTTAGAGGATTTAGTTTTACGCCGCTTTGGGAAATAGTAAGCCGAATAAAAAAAGTGAAATGTTTCTCGGGCATCGGCTCGTCACACTTTATTTCCGTGTCCCGACCATCAGTTTGTCTACTATTAGAATGAGTGCCTAAAAGAACGAGTGTGACTGAATCCGCAACTCATGAACACGTGCTAAACTTCCAAAGCTGTATTTCTGAGGGAAAAAAATTAAATATGTTCCTGCCACGTGACATTTCATCTATCAAACATTTAAAAAAGAAGTCCTACCACCCTCATCACTTTTGAAAAAAAAACAATATGCTCGAGACACATTCAACTTTTCTTTTTTAAATGCAGGCTTACAGCAGTTCTTGGGCCTGGCATCTGTACACTGCTGACTGTCATTCGACTATTGCGATCACAACAAAAGAATGTGTGTTACTTGCATATGTTTCCTGTATGTACACACGCCATATCATGTAACCAATAGCTAAACGTCATACTGTCTCTTTCTATAGGGCGATGGAGAACAATATACCTCAAGTTTATATTTATTTGTGTTCAAGGTTTATATCATGTCTGCCACAAGTGCGTGAAAGAGTTTTGTTTTACACTGTGCCTCACTCAGCAATATTTCAGCTATATGGACTGGACAATCCAGTGATGAAACAGCATAAGCACCCACGAATACAAGGGTTGGACAGAAACAGAGACCTATCATTGGTCATGAAAGTTGGTCATCGGGAAGCACGTGCGAAATTGCTGAAAAACTTCTATATACATCAAACTGAGCTGTACCATGTCCATCCTTTATGGTACACCCGTCTGTCCCTTTCTCAACACTCCTCCCTCCTAACAAACAGTGAACCGTGTCAATATTTTAATGATAGTCTGTTAAACAACTTTAATATTTTGTAACAAATATTCTGCCAAACCCTCAAAGAGGTGGCATGATGCTTTGGTTATCATCAACGTTTCAATGAGTATTTTATGATTATTGGTTTTCGGAACGCTTTTGAGACAAACGGAATATAACCTCTATAAAACTCTAGATTTCTACAGTCTGGTATTAGCTATGTCCGAAACTATGAATTCTAAGATCTGAAATCTAGGAGAATGTATGTTCACTCGAAAGCAATTTTAATTTCGAGCTGCCAGTGTCTACGGAAACGAAACACCGCGAAAGAGCTGCGTTTGGGCGAATGTTTTCAAGTTCCATTAACCATAATTGAACGAGATGTATTTGAGGGAACTCTCTCGAATAAATAAGTTGTTATCCATAAAAGGATTCTTATTATTATCTCCCGAACAATGCATGGTAATGGGTTCATAAAACATGCTCAAAGAACCGCCTGTCCAATTCACAGTTTCTCTCATGCATGAGTAAATATCTTAATGATCTGACAGGTATAGTGTATCTTATATTGTCCTAATTATATACGATATACCTTTATGTACATTTCCTCGCCTGAAACCCAGAGTGTTTTGGGTCCGAAAAACCTATTTTTGAGAAAATCGAACTTCAAGTTCAAAGCAACAATATTTTCAAACAATCTTTGGGTATGTGTACCCCCTCTTCTTTCTCGAGTGTGTGCGCTGCCTCCTATTTCTGTTTAATGAAAAACGATTTGGTATATATAAATAAATGTGCTGTTGAAATAAAGTCGAAAATAACCCAAAAAAAAAACAAAAAAAACGCTTGGAGCAAATAAATGTGTAATTTTGCTCTGTCGTCTATGTGTCAGAAATGCAGCAGAATCATTTGTGTACGATTATAGTATTATTATTATTTTTCCCGTATAAGACTGTATTGTTGTTGTTTTAACTTATTTTAATTTCATAGCTTACGAATTAAATTAGTTAATTCAACAAATCAAAATTAAGGGCAATGTCCCATTGTTTCATTTTCGCGTCTACAATAGCAGTTTGTTCTGTCTTCTATGTCACGTGATCAAACCGGATTTGCTGATTGGTCCAACAGTTACCCGCATGACTCTGGAACCAACAATCTGTGCTATGTTGTGGAGATAAAATACACTAAAACCACCATTTATGCTATATATAACGGTGGAGTTCTGCATGGCGATAGAACATGCAGTGAATGTGCCCTGAGCCTCCAACTCATTTTGTCAGCACAGGTGGCCATAGAACACTCAACCGACTATATAGTTAAAATATGTGACAATGTTTCCAAAATGCCTGTCAACAGTCATCTCTTGTTAGTGTGGTTGCCATGTTGCAAGAGAGATAGGCTAAAATCCACGCAGAGTTAACAATAGGGTCAGTCGTTGAAGCGCAACACGTGGCCTGGCTGAAACCAAAGGATTTTGGTTGGTTCCCACGCAGTAGAATTCTAAAACACTGGAGAGAGCTTGGATGGCATTACCTGCACCTGCAAGTCAAACAAAGGCCAGTCTATGTTTTACAGGCATGAGGTGGATAAGAAAAGCTGAAGTGGAAAAGAAATGCAAAAGGTCTAAGCTGATATCTGATACTTGATATATTTCATGACATAATTTATTGTAAGCATAGGCTCCAGTAAACTAACGTGAATATCTAACGCCCACCCCACATCTATATTATTTTATAAAAAACGAATTCTACGAAATTTAATTAATACTACTTGTTATAAGTAGCACTATTACTGACCAGTAATATTCACACTAATCTGAATACTGAGGTTCTTGAGAGGCATTTGAATACTAATATCTAATAATTGATCACTAATATTAATACTAATCACTCACACTTGCATCAGTATCTGGATAAGCCAAGTAGTCAAATTGTAAACGTAACGCTGATGCTAGGCAACCCATTCTACGAGTCGTCTTTTAGAACTCTCCATAATTCCACTGAAGGGTTGTTACAGTGACTCGGTGAGTGGGACAGTGAGTTCAGTTTCGCCAAGTCTTTAGCAATATCCCAACAATATCACTAGAGGGCAACAGAAAAGGGCTTCACACATTGTCTTCACGTGGGGACCCGAACCCTGTTCTTCGGAGTTTACTAGTAGCTGAGGGGTGGTCCGCTAACTTGCCCGATCCATGTCATCTTGTGTAGATCGATGTTGATGATGCCAGTCACTGGATTGTTTGGCTCAGTTTCGATGATTTCAGTCCGTTGCCTTTATCTGAAATATTGCTGAACGCACCATGAAACCAACAACCGCACATGCAAATGGTAACTTCCTTTGACGACTCGGATTTCATCACAAGTGATTGCCAGTTATTCAGGATCATGTAGGCATTGACACAGATAATGCTGAGTCATAAACACAATTCAGACATCGAATGTTATCATTCTGCCATCTTTGAATAAATCAATGGCAAAACTAGCGATCTCGGCAGGTGCGTGAAAATCTCGAAGCGACACGCGACAATGACACCGATAAGAAATCTACACCCATCACGTGGCATCCTGTCAACGAGCGAGGCGTGATGCAGTGAGTGACAGACGCTCGTCAAACAGGATGCAACAGACAGGCTTTTTACGACCGCACGCCGTTCTGAATCGTTGTCAATTTCACTATCGACAATTCGCATGGAAAATCGACCAGTCAAAGCCATATGTCACTTGTGTATGTTATTTCTAGTATCATGCCGATTGGGTTTTTTCACATGAGACCACGCGGGAGGAATCGATTTTGATGTTCAATAAAATAATTCATGTTTTTTCAGAGATGATCAATGAACAGGACAGAACTTTCACACCAAGGCTGTTCCGTGAATCCTCAGAGAATTGCATCAGACAAACCGCGTCTAGATCTATACATCTTAATCAGTGTCCCATGTGAAACATTGTCTCTGTGTAATTGGGGTAACCTTTATCTGATAGAGTGCTACGCATAATAAAACATCAATCTAACAACAAAAACTATGTTGAGCGATATGATTCAGACAAGAAAATGTCTTCATTAGACGCCGTGGATTATTGGTACAGAGCGGAACGAACATGGTAAAAACCGTTCGAGGTACGTGGACATTCTGTTGATCAGTGATTGAATAAATCACTGTTCATATCGCACAGTATTGAGTTTAATATTCGTCTTGCCCTCGTCGTACGAGTACATTACAACCCCAGACAATATGCGATGCATGTTCACTGTCCACACTCCAAACTCACCTTCACACTCACTGAAGACTGAGCCAAACAGTTTACAATACATGTCCACTGCCTTCACTCAAAAAGTCCGTCTTCAAATGTTCTCACCCAACTGAAGACTGATCATGAAGACTGCATGTCTACTGTCCACAGTCCAGACGTGAAGATTTGTATTGTATCTCAAAGCGACCCATTATGTTCCTCTTTGCGGCAACATTAAATAAAGTACACATACTCTCAGTGAAGCGCAATGTTCAAGGACCCCTGCCTTAATATTTTAAGTAGAAAAGTTGAAAACACAAAAGGAAATGTACCCCAATCAACCACCTGAAACCAAAACTCCACGAAACACAGATAATTAATTGCAGTGATTGTGCGAGTTTAAAAATGAATTATTGCGCAAGAGTAAACTTTACTTTTCAAGTTTCACAAAAAAAGAAATGTTTAAAACGTGAAGCTTCAACATGTTTTCCTGATTCCTCGTTTAACAAAAGAAATCGATACAACTAACACACGATAATGCACATGAAATCAACGTTAGTTCCTGTCTTGTGCTGATTTCAAAAGAGCATGAGAACTATTTCCAGCTGATTTATTAAAAACCGAATGATTAAACGTAAATACAGAGAATACTTAGATACAAACAAGATGCAAACAAAAGTAGTCTAGTGATTAAAAATACGTTGAGTAAAAGCAAAATAGCAATGAACGTAGTTAAGCAAGATTATGTCTCTTTATCTCTTTTATGTAGGTTTTCCTTCGACTGTGTGCAATCTGTAATTTGACACCGGATAAGTCTGTATTACAACATACCGGTGCAATGAAGATAACGTGTGTATCTGTAACCATATAGCCTAACCATGTTTGGAATTGTGGGACGTGTTTACAGATAGATAAAGGTATTCATCTCGCCGGGAAAGTTCGCAGCTACTTCTCAAACTTTTGGAATATGACTTGTTTTTCATACGAGTTTTTAAAACTATAGATTAAATTGAATAAAACAACTTAACGTCATCTAAATGCAACCAAAACCAATCCTTATAATTATTGAAGCCTTAGGCAACCGTAGACTTGCTGAATTTTGTTGAGCTCATTTTGTCATATATCCCCTGGAGTCTCGGAGAGAGATTAGTATTTTTGGAGTGTTTCGAGTCAATGTCGAGTATATGGCAGCTGTGAGTAACATGTTCAACTGAAAATTGAACATTTTTTAAAATCAGATGATATTCCATATGAGTGCTTTCTTTCGTTCCTCAGTTTACTACGATAACTGATCTGTTTTTATATGTACAATAAAAACATGAAACATGCATGTGTATATAATATATCTGATATCAGATCTTGTTTATAGTATTTGGTTGAGTGTATATCTTAATCACGTCGAGCAACTCGGAGTCACAAATCGAAATCGTGTCAATCCTCATGATAACAAAGACCCGTGAATATCCAGTTTAAAATTGATCTTCGGGATCGGGTTTCCAGGCTCGCTGACTTACCAGACACATGTCATCTTATCTCAGTTGAGTAGAAAGGTGTTCATTTTGTTCATCACGGGAATGTCTGGAAATCAAGCACTGCTTTCACCATGGCAGCATAAGAATATGACTTTTTAATGGAAAAGATGGAATAAGCGCTGGATAAATTCGCAGGCTCGTGCGGATGCGAGAATGGGTGAATGAGTTGGCACTGCTTTAAACAGGATTCAAAATGTGCCAGAAATACTCGAAGTACTCGACTTAGATTAACGCACAGATGGTGCAGGTGGAACCAAACCCAAAAAGGATGAAGTTCGTGCGTGGCCAAGGGATGCAACAGAGAACTATAGAAGGATGTGACTGTGATATAGACAGTCAGCCTTAATGTTGGGAATGCATTTTTTGCAAACATCATTTTTTAGTTATTTGTTTCAGTGTAAGAGTGTTAACATATGCAACTTCAGGTTTTCTCTGTGACTTACCATGAACCTATTTTAATGTCAGGGTGATCTCCTATTAAAAACCTTACCTATGTGACGATAAATATTTATTCGTGATTGTTTAGATGAATCAACTCATTCCGTGGGTTCAATTGACAGATGACGTAAGAATGTGTTTCCTTCATTGGTCATCGAATAGTATGCATCAACCTAAGATATTTTGCAATCAGCTGATAAACATTGGATATCCCGGCACAGTCATGACTGTCGATCACTCTGTTCGACAGTAGTTCATCGAACGACGGATGTATTCACCGTTAAACGTTAGTAAATGTAAAACAATCCACAACCAAGTAAAACCTTTGTTTCTGAGTTACTATTACTTTAGTTAAGGTTAGGTATAGTTTCTTTTGCCCTTGAGTGTACTGTGACCATTGTTACAAGCGCGTATACACAAACGCACACACGCACGCACTCATATGTTTGTTCACAATGCTGAGGTGTTACAGTGAGATTCTCCGGCTATCTGTATGTGTGGACGTGTGGGTTTCTTTCTCTTTCCTTCCATTTCTTACTCTTTCTTTCTCAATTATTGACCGCTCTACACCGGCAGGGTGTAATTGCCCCACTCAGATGGGGATAACAAGTAACTCACGGGTGATGGTACTTGGTGGTCGTGAGCTTGTTTCGTGAAAGACACATGGCGTTTAATATGTTCAAATCAACTGATCACTTGACGGTCCTACCTCTCGGTCCATCGGTTCCTGATTGACCTTTGTTGAATACAGTTAATAGTACACACACATCGCTCTGAAAATACAAAGTACTACAACTGTAAAATCTGTTTTGTGTTTCGTGAGGTGTGAGGAGAGATTTAACCTTGAAAGACATACGTCCGTGTGCGTTTTCTTACATCTGATGCATAAAATGTCTTCTCTCGGAATATCGTTATGGCGACTTAGTTCGACTTTCATTAAATAGGAACACGGGAATTTAGCTAATATTCTGCGTAGTTGAAATAAAGGTCAAGTGTCAGACATTCCTCAGCGTTTAGCATAGATTTAGATGTCTGTAAGTTGAACATTTCGAGCGGTACACTGATTTTAATCTCTCAATTTGATTTAAAATAAAGGTTGATTTGGGTATTTTAAAACTGTCAACAGATCTTTGCAAGTGCATAAAGGATTATTCACTGGAATCACTTATATTAACCATTCAGAAACACACAGGTTGCAGGTGCGATTTCAGGTTGCTGACCAGCCTTTTGCAAATGTGTAACAATTCACATCCTGGCAATCTGATCACCCCATGGTTGTTGCAAGCAAATCACACAGAGTTATGCTCACAGGTGTACGTTTTCTGGAATTTATGCTGCGTCTATGTCCAAACGAGTGACGAGAAAGCATATTTGGCGTAATTGCTTATTTTGAAATAATGGCTTTTGAATATTTGTACACGCCATTATGTTCAGTGTGTATTGTCTACTCAACAGGTATTTTGTTTCTCTTTTGTAATGTCTTCTGAACCTCTCGTCCACTGTTCGCACAACGATTGAACGTATATATGCTACAACGGCGATACATGGAAACAGACTTTGGTGAGAGTGTTTCAGGCTAATGTGATTCTTGCCACAACATGAACACTTATTGTTTAAATGTAATTAAATGTAACCAAATTGCTTCAATGTAAGGAGTTAACTGTAAGCTCATCCCTTGACACAGTGTATTCTTCAGGCCTTTCTCCATTGTCTACATCCTGCCCAGTGTGGATGAACGTACACGTAAACAAGCCAAGACAAAAAGTATCAAAGTAAACAACCCAAGACACAAAGTATCAAAGTAAACAATCCAAGATACAAAGTATCAAAGTGAGCAAACCAAGACACGATTATCAGAGTAAACAACCAAAGACTCAAAGTATCAAAGTACACACCCCAAGACACAAAGTATTAAAGTAAACAACCCAAGGCACAATTATCAGAGTAAACACCAAAGACACAAAGTATCAAAGTAAACTATCCGAGACACGATTATCAGCGTATCGTGAATACCGCATCATGTTCAGTGTGAATGAAATAGCGCCTTCTGGTTCAGCGTGAATGAAATAGCGCCTTCTGGTTCACTCTGAATGAAATAGCGCCTTCTGGTTCAGCGTGAATGAAATAGCGCCTTCTGGTTCAGTGTGAATGAAATAGCGCCTTCTGGTTCAGTGTGAATGAAATAGCGCCTTCTGGTTCACTCTGAATGAAATAGCGCCTTCTGGTTCAGCGTGAATGAAATAGCGCCTTCTGGTTCACTCTGAATGAAATAGCGCCTTCTGGTTCAGCGTGAATGAAATAGCGCCTTCTGGTTCAGTGTGAATGAAATAGCGCCTTCTGGTTCAGTCTGAATAAAATAGTGCCTTCTGGTTCAGTCGAATAGTGTGTCTGGGTCAATCTGAAGATAACAGCGCCTTCTTGTTCAGTCGGAATATAAAAGCGCCTTCTGATTCACAGTTGAAAATCGCGGTCTGGTTCCGCCTGACCGAATCTACATGTAGATCAGTCTAACAGCATAAAGTCTGATGGTTCAGTCTGTATGTATACCGCACCTTGTTCAGTCTGAATGTAACAGTACCATCTGATTCAACTTGATATAGCTGCACTCACTGCCTTAGTGTCTGGTTAAGTGTTCCACAAAGCATCCTGATTTGTTTCCGTGTCTAATTCTGTTCCGCCCCGAAAGCATTACTCACTTTATGACAATCTGAACATAACTGGGTTGTTTGCAATTGGTTAAGTCTGAACAGGCTTATCCCTCAGGTCTAACTGGATTCGAATTGCGAAACATGCCTCACTGTCTGAGTAAGTTAACTAGAACTGCACCATCATTATATATAGAAACGCAATTGTTCAGTTTGACTAAGCCAGAATATTCTTGTCCAGTTCAACAAGAGCAGTATGAAAATCTAATTCTGCTTAGTTATATGTCAACACTAGCATCTCAGCTTATGTAAACTAACCACAATATGTGGGGAAAAGGCAGATAGTTCATGAAATGGAAGTTCTGTAATGAGTCACACTTCTTCTATTGACATATCCATATGGCTTTTATCTTGTATATATTTGGCGGCTGAATAAAAAGAAAGATATTAAAACATGTTGACATTTCATTCTTCATGAAATTTCAAAGAGCGACAGAAAACCTGTCAACAAATGACAATCGTTTTTCTTCTGAGAAATGTAATTGAATTCCGAGCACAAGACTTCAGATGTACTTTCTGTTCGAAATGCAGTTTGGTATAGTTCGCATAGCTTACTAGTGGCTCGGTGGACCACACAACAGAGGCAGCTTCCACAGCGTGAGATTTCTGCATAAACGTCTGCAAAATGCATGTCATCGACATGGTGGCGATGTGAAATATTGTCCATCACTACTATGAGACACTGGTTTATCCGATGACAATCATGCACAGGCAGTCGTCATTTTACCGAACTGTTTAAGAATTTGTTTGCTTGCTTGATATCTGTTGTTTAGTCTAACGATAGACAATATGGACGTTACAACCCTGTGGTTGATCTAAAGAGCACAGTTCTCTGCAAATATGCGTTCATCAGACTTTTTAACTAGCGTTAGTTGCTGAAGGTCAGTTTTAATCAGTGTCTTTACTGGTATTGGCGTCTCTGACGTAAAACAGCAAACACACATTGTGATTAACAATGCGTTGCGTCATTAACGTATTTCAAAACGGACCAAATATTTGGGGACAATTTGACACATGTAAATACGTGCCTGGCAGGTTTATAAATAAATTATTTTAAAAAATACTCCCTATTCCAAGCGCATCCTGCTTCGTTCTGATCTTGTGTTAGGTTTGAGAAGATCAAAACCTGGTTGTGATTGGTGTGGTCACTTTTCTCGGCGTTCCTATCACACCATGCAGACCTGTAAAAATATGTGCGAACTACTTTTCAAAGTAGCATCAAACATAACGCTTTCTCTCCTGTCCTGATACACACACACACACACACACACACACACACACACACACACATAGATCCATACATACATTATTCTTCAATATATTTTTAAAGAATAGTATTGTTCGACAGTTCATAAAGAAAACAATCACTCAAACACTGACTTGGGTGTGCAGCAGCGTGCCTTGATTCCACCTGGCCAACAGATTAATTAACATGAAAAATGTGGAAAACGTTTTCATACTAGACATGAAGCATTCTGAGATCGTGTAACGAACTTCTTTCCCAGCACAATAGTTCGTCGACAAAACAGGACGTATACGATCCCAAGGGACACACGAGTAAAGTTGCTCTCCTGGCATGTTTTCTCGATATGCCAGATAAAACAACAAAAAAAAAACATCTCGTCTCTCAAGACCTACTTCTTTGTCAAGGGTCTTGACTATGATGCTTGTCCCGCGATGTTATCATCGCCCCGTCACTCCCAATTCAAGAAATAACTCGAGAGATAAACCTTATCCGAATGTTGCGGATACAAAATTGATTTTTGCTCCACAGCGTGCCGTCCTTTTCTGATCCCTGGAAAGACATTACGAAGCATAAGTCACGCTCTGGTCGTCTCTCTTTCAGTTGCTGGACTGTCTTGAGTGTGGATTTGAATAACCTTGGAAGTACGACTCTGCGTTGCTAACCAGATCTAAATATATTGCCGTGCCTCATGTTCCAAGGGCCTATGTTGCAATAAGAACTGGGGAAGATCTATGTTAAGCATTCTACGTTAACAAACAGTCCCTCTCCCTACCCCGCACCACCCGGAATCCTTAGGTCTAACAGTCCTGAATGTTCGTTAATTTGTTTTGCACATTGGCTTCCCGGCGAGTTGAAGGGCGTTAAGGTGCATTTGTGAGACATATAGCGACACCTTGTTGCATACGACATATGCTAATATTTAAGATCCTAACGACTTTGGCTTTTGTGTAGGTTTCAAGTCACATACAAATTGTATCTTATGATATTTTCACACATAACTCATCAAGTGAAGAAGACTCGCTGGCATTAATGTTAGTAAAGTTTTTAAGCAAGTAAATTGTTATCGGTTCGACAGTTGCAGCTTGGAAATATGTGTGTTTTATGTGAAAAACGCCTAATATTATCTATCCAGATAAGACAGAGATCATCTTTAATGGTCGAGAAAGCATATTATTAGTCGATTTATCTCATCAATAAGGGTTATATTTGAACATCCTATCAGTGGAAAATAAGACTTAAAGTACGTTGTGAAATTATCAGTCTTCTAAAATGATGGTAAATGCAGACTCTGTAATGGTGTTCTTGTTGTGTGTATTGCACATGTATTTATTCCATACTTATTCCACATTTCATCGCTATTTAATGATGTCATGACAAAGTGGCAATGCATCCAGTCACTCACTGCTATACAAAAAAGGTAAGGTCATCATGACCAGAATATCAAAGTACATTTTGGCAAACAAATTGCAGCACTTCAGACTATTTTATGCTGGATTTAGAAATAAAACATACTTTCATCAGTCCATCGCCATTTTTCACATTGCATTCGATACCAACACTTTGAATTCAGACACGGCGGGCATCGTGTGTCTAATGAGCTGGTAGTGTGGTTGTGAGAGTCTTTGATGATGTGCATCCGATACTTTGATTAGTCAGCTGTGAATATAATATCACGCATGTGCCAATCATCTGATTCGTGTGTGATGCTACATCGAATGTTTTAGGGAATACATATATGATAGAAACAATCCAAAGAAAATAAGACCCATAAAACACATGGTATAACGGATTCCAAAATGAGATTACGGATTTGCAACATGCAAGGTATAAGGTTACAAAGGCACAGGAGCCTCTCATAATGTTCACTCCCAATGGGAACAACATTGTAAGACATGCATCACGCCCTCCTCCCCCATGAAACAGACGGATAATATAACTGCTCAAAACAGGGTTAAAACCCCAATGTCGCTCACGCATTCATCAAACACTGAACAAATTACCCACCTGACAACAGGTCATTCTAATTTTGTATTTGTGTGCTATTGCCTCGTCCAAAATGTACCCCAAGTACAAGCCTGTGCCTTATAGAAAATGCCCAACAACCCTTTCACTAACGATCCATTTCATCAGAATATAGGGTGGAGGGTGCAGGGGCATTTTCATTGCCTGTCCAGGCAGAACGTGAAATATCAAATCCGGCAAATTTCCCTCCACTATCAATCTTGTTCCCATGGAAACGCACCTGTCCAGGCCACCCGAATGATACAGTTAAAAATTCAGACCTGGTTTGAGATAAAAGCGTCACACAACTTTACCATGTATCGGTAAATCAGTTTTGTGACATTTCGTGGAATGTACTTGAATACTGCTTTGTATCGAAAGGGAGTTTTCACACGGCAACGTAGTACCACTCAGTGTGTGTGCGGGTTTGCACCCAAGCACAAAGGCCATGTCCCTCCTTTCTGAAACACTCTTATATGCACAAATTTTCACTTTGCGAGCACTTGTGTTTTAATGTCTATGCTCGTCCCGCTAATGGCCCCACAAACACGTTTGATAGTTTAGCTTTTGTTTGTTTAATTCACAACTTAAGGAAGAAAGTGCAAAACTTATACATTATACATTTAAATAATTGCAGTGTTACTGTATCTACACTGTAAGATGTTCGTACCTGCTACAGTAACTCTTTACCACATACTTCTGAAGACGTCGACTGATCGGTGTACAATTGTGCATAGCCAGGGACTATATGTATCAGAGTTTGTGTGGAATAGGACATATTCCTGTTTAATAAAAGGTTTTTCCTCCCTTCCAAAATGAGACAGGGTATCACAACCCTCTTCCAAAATGAGACAGGGTATCACAACCTCTTCCAAAATGAGACAGGGTATCACAACCCTCTTCCAAAATGAGACAGGGTATCAAAACCTCTTCCAAAATGAGACAGGGTATCACAACCCTCTTCCAAAATGAGACAGGGTATCAAAACCTCTTCCAAAATGAGACAGGGTATCACAACCCTCTTCCAAAATGAGACAGGGTATCACAACCCTCTTCCAAAATGAGACAGGGTATCACAACCTCTTCCAAAATGAGACACGGTATCACATCCTCTTCCAAAATGAGACAGGGTATCACAACCTCTTCCCAAATGTGACAGGGTATCACAACCTCTTCCAAAATGAGACACGGTATCACAACCCTCTTCCTAAATGTGACAGGGTATCACAACCTCTTCCAAAATGTGACAAGGTATCACAACCCTCTTCCAAAATGTGACAGGGTATCACAACCCTCCCTCCTTCATTCCCTCCGCGTTCGTTATACAACAATCTGCTGAAATTATCATGCATATTGCTTGTTACTGAAAACTGTATTTGTCATGTGCCTTATATATGGATCTTTGCTCTGCTACCACCTAAACCAATTCAGTCAGGCTGGTGGGTACTTATTATGTGGTATGTTCCTGTAATATTGTGGAGAATTATGCTTTTTATTTCACACATCTGTGTTCTCAGGTTCACTTTTAAATACATAAAGTACATGCGAGCTTTTGAATTTAAATATTGAATGTCTCCCTCACGTATTCGATAATTAATTTACAAGCCATGTTTTATTTGTGTGATATTAGATACATGTGAAGGTCTTGCTTCTCATGTTCGCTCATATATTGTTCATCAAGTACTTAATCAGCAGTATAAAGATTAGAGACTTGAGCTGGTGTAACATCAAGCTGCAGGCCTATCTCAAAATACTGGTGCAAGTATGTGATTAAGCGTAACGCCTGCACCATGATATCTTCAGAGAGTACACAGTGTTAGAACGCAAATCCAGTGCGCACACCATCACCCCACATCACCCAGCGACTATAATTTATACGGTGATGACTTTTGATCGTAGGTTCCCCACTTCCTCGTGGCATCGATCTATTTTAAAAGCTTGAATACTGTCATTTGCCTATTTAATATTATATACTAAAACTGAGCAAAACATACGACCATGAAAAGCCTTGTCGACTATCTGTTGTGAAATGGACTACAACGTAAAACAGGTCATCTGGGGCAATTCATTAATGTGACACACATACCTTTCTTTATATAAACATTCCTTCTATGATACTTAATCCGTCGTCAGCAATGGCAAAGCCACATCACGTCAATTTGTAAATAATCGTGTTAATTAAAATAAAGGTCAAGTGATAGATAAAATTGTTTTGCCAAAATGTATCGAGTCTCGTCTGACAGACCCACAAGGCGATCCCACTGACATTTAATCATACGTCATGTACATTAACATAAGCCTGCTATTGCCGGAGCCATACTGTCGCTTGGATGAACGAAGCTCAGATTTAACTCGGATTCGGCAATTATCCATCATTCATCCATGTGACATTGGGGCTGGAACCAAATTAATGTTCACATCATGATTGTGGTGTAAGGGAAAGTCTTCATTATGTAACACGTTGTTATGGGTAATCACATTTTTCATCTTCTTGTCCTTTAGTTGTCAATAACATAGACTTAATGTGTTAATTGCAACATACAAGTTATACACATGGAATTTAAGGCATTGGAATTGTGATCTAGCGCTTATTCTCCTGCGTCTGTATGACACTACAACCACATGTTTTGTTACAATCATTCATTGATCTTATTTCTCGCCACTAATGTCACAGGAAAGGTGTCCGACAATTAACTATTCACAGTTTCCCTTCCAAGTCTCAAAATCAGGGATAGGGCAATGAAATGCAATGGCTTTTGTTTGGTTGTGGTTGTTGTTGTCGTTGTTGTTGCTGAAAGCAACACTCTGAAATATTCCAGCAATGGATAAACTGACAAGTGAATACTATGTAAATCATTTTGTACATTAAAATTTTCGTACTGGACATCATGCATTTCTGTATGTATAATTGTTCCAATCTGCAGTTGCATCACGATTTCATTGTTGTTCGTTTTCAAATTATGATAAAGACGAATATGTCCTTTGGTTTAGTTACACTTGATATTGTGAGGGCATGGAGTATCAGGGGTTTTAATCACAACCTTGTAGATATACTCACCCATAAACGTACATACGGCATTAGCGATTCAGTCCAATATACTTGGGATTCAGAGTAAATGACATTTTTACGTAGTTGACAAGACAGCTTTCCTACTGTGAGCAGCACCGTAGAGACTTCACACATAATGGAACCTTTCCTTATAAGTAATTTGAAAGCTGGAAAGCCCTTTCTTTGTAAGTGTAGAAAACAAGAAACAAGAACCCAAAAAAATAAACATAAACAAAACTGTTGTTTAGAAAGGCTGCGCCTTTACAGTTGATGCTATGGGATTATTAACAAGATATGGTTGACCCATGTGAATAGGGAATGAGTGATGGTCAAGATTTCACAGGGGTTATTGGTCACACCCTGCATTTGTCAACAATACCAAAGACATATGAATACATTTTGACCCAATAAATACATCTACCATTATTTTAAATAGGTAAACACTGACCGGGACGAACAACAGAGCTTGTAACAGGGCTAGTGACGTTTATCATTCAACAGTATCTACCTCTATATATACTATGATTCGGAATGAGTTCCAAAATGAATGAGGTTGAATAAGGATTCCAGACTAAATAACTGTGGGCCGATGACGTTGTCATTTGTACAGGAACCAGGGATCTCAGGCGTCAGGTTTCACAAATTACATAGTACATATCCTATTTCGTGCTGGCTATGTTTTTGTTTTTTTAATTTGATCACAGTCTGGCTGTAAGCGAAGTGGTCAAGGTGGTCAAAGTGGTCAAAGTTTTTTCAAAGTCATTTAAAAGTCCAATAATTAACATATTACTTTCTCATACTGCTGCTTTGAATGTGTTGGTAAAGGATAATATTGTTGCACAGTTGTCTGAAGCACATCTGATACCTTTTTTTCGACTGTTTGTGAAGAAATATGCCGCTCATACCTTTATATTTCAACATCTGATTCTACACTGGCATTCTTGCTAGGTCATCACAATATCAAAAGGTGACAGATGTGATAACCATTTGACCACATTAAAAACCTCAACACAGACACTGCGTTGTGTGTGCAGCAGCATAACTTCATACTTTACTGTGACCAGATTCATAATCTGGTAAACGCTTTCCTTCCATAAATGAAGCTATCTGAGATCGTGCAACGAACTTCTTTCCAATCACAAACGTTCCCCGATACAATAGGACGTGGAATATCCCAAAGGACAAAAAGATAAACTTGGTCTTGATTTCTGGCAATGTTGTATCGATATGCCAGATAAAACAAGAAACACTTCGTCTCTTAAGACCTACTTCTTTGTCAAGGCTCTTGACAGTGGTACTTGTCCCGCGATGTTATCATCGCCCCGTCACTCCAAATTCAAGAACTAACTCGGGAGGTAAACCTTATCCTGATGTTGCGGATATAAAATTGACTTTTGTTCACTAGCGTGCCGTCCATTTCTGACCATTAAGAGGAGACATTGTGAAGCTCTGATCGTCGCACCTTGAGTTTCTACGTTGTATTGAAATGTGCTTGAGTAATCGGAGACCTTTCGACCGCAGAACCGAAGCAGCTATGTGTTAAGGTGTTAAGAAATCATAGCCATTCCGTATATTTGCTTATTTGTTTGCACATTGCTTTCTCGGTGATCTGGAAGAATTAACGTTTGGGAAAGCGATAAGGTTTCATACTACATGTGTTCACAATATGGACAATTAATTAGGCCATTGTTTTTGTTCAAGTCACATTCAACTTGTATCTAGCGCGAATGTCATGCATGACTCGCAACATCAGTGCGGGAGTTGGAAAGCTGTGTGTTTGTGCATCGATAGTGCAGTTTATCTTAGCAATTTCAATCATATATAATGGTTGCAGAAACGGACTATCAGTCTGTTTATGTCATCTGTACGGGTTATATTTGATTTTTTATCAGTAGATCATCCTAGTGGAATATGTTGCTTAAAGTACGTTGTGAAATTATCAGTCTTTTCAAATTAATAGTAAATGCAGATTTTGAATGGTGTTCGTGTTGTAGTGCCTCCAGATTTGATGGGCTATTTAATTATTTGAATTTTGTCACTCACTACCATACAAAAAGGGCAGGGTCATCATGACCTGAATATCAAAGTACATTTTGGCAAAAATATGCGACACTTCAGACTGTTTTATGCTGGATTTAGAAATAAAACATACTTTCATCAGTACATCGCCATTTTTCACATTGCATTCGATACCAACACTTTGAATTCAGACACGGCGGGCGTCGTGTGTCTAATGAGCGGGTAGTGTGGTTGTGAGAGTCTTTGATGATGTGCATCCGATACTTTGATTAGTCAGCTGTGAATATAATATCACGCATGTGCCAATCGTCTGATTCGTGTGTGACGCTACATCGGATGTTTTCCAAAGCCATAAACAAAGTAGACACTCATGCCTTAATTAGCTGAGTTATTCCGTATTAAAACCGTTATCAAAGATATCATGTTACAAGAGAACAGAAGATGTTCTATTCTCCAAATGTTCACCCCAATGTATTTGTTGTTTTGTCAAGTCTGATTTCACCAAATTATAAGACACGCATCACCTCGGGTCCTCCCGAGACACATGAAATGGCTGCAAAAGGCATAGTTAAATACAGCTGTTACTCATTCGCATACCACACACAGGACGAAATACACATTTCCACTTTCTGGAACGAACACCTAACAACAGGTATGTTTTGTGGATACAGAAACTGCTATACTTAACAGAAACATGGAAGTGCTGAGATAGCTTGGCGACAGGGGACTCCGATCGTTTCGGCTCGGTTGCATAAACTGAACAGCTGAAATCACTAAAATATCACACTTTGTTGACACCACATTATGCATTGGATGCATTGTGATATTCCACATACCATCTGTCTGTCAATGACTTGTTGGCCAAATTTTAAGTATGATCAAATTCAGGGATACTTTCCTCTGTTTCTTTTTTTAAAGTTATATGTTCATGTTTGTTTATTGAAAACTTTATCATTTATTATTGAATACCCACGTCTGGACCAGACAATACCGTGATCAGCAGCATGAATGCACTATCCCAAGAAAGAAACGCTAATGCGATTTGTATCTTTTGAATGTTTTTGTAAAATGTACAAATTACCTTTTGTGTTCAAGGAATCGTCAAAATATGTAACAAAAGTGTTGATAGCTTGATATTATACATTTGCACAGGTAATGCACGTATTTTTCCAGAAAATGTTGATTTAGATGAGATTTCTTACAACTTAAGCACCGCCACAGCGCAACAGCCATCACCTTCCAGTTGAAAGTGTGCAGCAAAGAACATTCACTGTCTGGCAATAAAAACCCAGACTCCTTTCAGAAATTCACAGTCGTTTTGAAGGAGTTTCAAGACCAAATAACTACGTCGCGTCTTGACTCTGCGACACGGAACATGGCCATGGACAGAATGCATTCTGGAGATAACAATCTTCTGTTGCCAGGCGTCTGAATGTTAGTCTGAATCTGAGTGCCTGGACTTCAGAAGACATCCGGTCAAACTCTAGGGAACAGGTAGACAGAGATGGGTCCTAGAGCGAGGAAACTCGACGTCGGGGTCGTGCTACGTCATCACCATCGCGCTCATCGTCTCCGTTATCTAAACGTATCTATTAGCTTTTTCTAAACTGGTGTAAAATGCCATGCACTGAAGTCTATTTGTGCACGAGTTCTACATGTGTGAAGATACAACAGTTTCGCAACAGGTTCGCGTTTATGCGTTTCTTTTTTCTTTCTTTTTGACAACTGCGCGGGAGTAGTGAAAATATATCGACATATGAGAAGGCAAAGAGACGCAATCTAACCGTCAGCTACGGTATTTTTGTTCTTCTTTCAATGAGTTACCATGTTTCACATCGTAACGCATGGTCGAAAGGACGATGTTATTAAGCTCCTCTCTCATCGTGACTAAAACGTCACTCAAACCAAAGAGTAGACTGGCATTCACACTTTTCAGCCCTCAATGGTCACCTCTCGCTAGCTACATTACAAGGCCAGTGTTTGACACTGGTCACCTAACTCTTCGGAACAGTAAGTTGAATTCTCGTTTGTGCTGAATTACCATTTGTGCGTAAGCGACTATACATTCCGTAACGTACTTGATTTAACTGCTGACAACTATCAGTTATACATCTCATCTAAAAACGACAACACCGACAAATCTATTCCACAAAATACAACTACAAAGGGCAATGCATGGGTAAAACTTTCACAGTCAGATATCACCAACTACAAACTCAAAGCAAAACAAAACTGCATAACGTACCGGTTGAAACCACATATTTATATATGTTGGTGACTTCTCAAAGAGAAGCCTTCATCTTCACCTCTCCCTTGCGATTATACGGCTTTTCCTACTATTAGCTTTTATGCTGAATTTGGGGTCAGATTTGTCGTTTGTGTTTAAGTGGTTACGCAGCCTAGAACTTACCTGATTCACATATTGAATTGAATATTTCACATCAACTGACAAGAAGATGAGAGAATGTTACATGGTGTTCATTTGTGTAATGCCAGAAAATATCTGTATCAGATTTTTTTTATGAAATGGTGATAATTTACAAATAAAAGGCTTTTCCTCCCTCCACAATGTGACATGAGAGTATCAACTCCCTCCCTCCCTCCCACGCAGGGATGGGTGTTATACAATGGCCTGCTCAAAAATTATAATGTATATAGCTGTTATTGAAAACTGTATTTGGCATGTGACTTATCCGTGGATTTTGCATATGCGGCCAGCCACTCAATTCCAGTCAGTTGGTCAGTACTTATAGTGCGTTGTAGTGTTGTAATAGCGTGCATTTTGCCTATTTCTATTTCACTCAGCTGTACTCTCTCGTTTACATTTAAATAAAACGGACACGACTCATATGGGAACTATTGAATCTATTTTACCCAATGTTTCACCTACATATTAGATTCTTGATTTACGAAACAACACCTTCTATATGTGTGATATTATACACCTATTAAAGTCTACCTTCTTCTCATCTTCTCTCATATATTGTCCATCAAATTTTAATCATCAGTATAAAGCGAAGAAACTTGACTTGGTGTAACCTCATATCGCAAGACTATGATTCATCTCATACTAAGCACTGGTGCAAATATGTGGAGACTCATGAAAACACGATACAGTTAGAAAATAGAAAGTTTTTGTTTGCGAACTTAAGATCTATTTCAAACCAAGGTCAGCTCATGAAACTCTGCTGGCAAGTATTTGTTGGAAAATGGACAAGGATATTCTACAGGTAGACATGGAAATCATTAATCTGATTACACATACCTCTTTTTTACATCAAAGATTCTGCGTCATTTAGTGCTGTAATCAGCAATGACACAGCAACATGAAGTGCGGGATAACGTTCACCCCAGAGGTGTTTTGGTTTGATTTTCGAGGTATTCGAGGTATTCGACGTATTAAAGTTAATAAAATGGGCGTTATGTCGTGGAAATCAGGCAGGATGTGTGGGGACATGCATAATTGAGAGGTACGTGTGTATAGTTTTGAATGTCACCGAATTCTTAGCGTACATTTCAGCATGAAATCGGAACGAGTCGATGTCTGCACGGCAATCCAATATGGCAGCTGCTGCTCCTTTACTCTATTGATATATATGAGGTGAGTGTATATCTATGGTGTATGTTTAACCTACAGTGCGATATCGGGTTCCTGTGACTCTGAAGGGCAAGTTGTACTTCTTGATTATTTGGTTTAGTGCACATGCCTCCTGCATACATTCAATTCTGATGTATGGTTTGAGTTGACAAATCAAATCAAGATTATATTTTATATATTATATATCCTTACCAATATCACGTTATTACTAACCTTTATGCAAGTTTGAATACTTGTCATGGAGTTGAAGTAAACTTGACTGTGTCAAAATCGTTTCTTTAACGAACCAAAAGTAACTATAGAATTTTGTGTTCTCCCAGATGCATAAAATG
Organism: Haliotis asinina; assembly: GCF_037392515.1. Classification (NCBI taxonomy): domain Eukaryota; kingdom Metazoa; phylum Mollusca; class Gastropoda; order Lepetellida; family Haliotidae; genus Haliotis; species Haliotis asinina. Next base: position 39,564,447 of record NC_090280.1, read on the forward strand.
ATCATTGTCTCAGTGATCGGAAAGGTTACATAAACATTCTTGACATCTGAGTGAGTGAGTGAGTTTAATGTTACGTCGCACTCAGCAATATTCCAGCTATATGGCGACGGTCTGTAAATAATCGAGTCTGGACCAGACAATCCAGTGATCAACAACATGAACATCGATCTGCACAATGGGGAACCGATGACATGTGTCAACCAAGTCAGCTAGTCTGACCACCCGATCCCGTTAGTCGCCTCTTACGACAAGCATAGTCGCCTTTTATGGCAAGCATGGGTTGCTGAAGGCCTATTCTACCCCGGGACCTTCACGGGTCTCTTGACATCTGAAAGCCTACATCCACCTCTCCTGAAATTCAACGATCCGATTTCATCTGCATTTCCATTGACAACCCTCCACCTCCATGTCAATGGCAGTATTCGTCAGTTGTTCCTGTCCCCAGTGTGTCATGCACTTGGGCCAACATTTCCTATGATGATGTTACACTGAAATGGCCATTCCTTGAAAATAAACTGAAAATAAACATTAACTGATCTTGAAACAATTGCAATAGAAATATAAGGGCTAAACACTGCTTTCTTCCGATATATAACGCCTTAAACATTTCACATTACATTATCACACAGTAAAAACTGGGTAGAAACGGTATTTCTAGAGGTCAAAGTGTGTCCTGTACTTTTCGAAACTTTTGCTCTAGATAAATACGGTGTGAGGAGCATCTGAGTGTCATGTAAATCTTTCATTGATAAATGTTTACTAGATGATTCTATTTTCACTAAATATGAAGTAGGTATGTTCACTAGTTAGACAGATAATACAATTATATGTAACGAAAAACCTGAAGTGCTTGACCCAAATGAATAAGGAATGAGGGATGGACGAGAGTTAATAGGGGTTATTGGTAGTGTCCCAATACAATTTATTCGCAATACAGACACTATCTGAAACTAATTGACAGAATAAATACAGCTTGCATTATACTAAATGAGTCAACAACGACAGAGAGGATGTCCATAGCTGGCCCAAACTACTCGCAGAATCAGTACAGATGCGAGACGATATCATCCATGTGGTTGCTGTGGAATATCCAGATATTCGTACAGACTCATCCTCCAACCGTCAGGAAGCCACAGCTGCGAATTCGTGTCATCGCTCTTATCTAACGTGGCACAAATAGTCTCTCATTTATGAGCAATTAGGCTTTAGGGTTAGTTGTGCAGGTTTGGTACTTCAGTGCTGCTCTGAAACCAGCAGTGTTACATTATATTACCATATTAAATTAAACATATGGCATTGGATGATTGAGGATAGAGTCATGTGTTCAATAGGCAATCTTCCTATTTCGAAAAATCAATAGTCAGTATGTGTGTACCCCACTCCCGCGAACTGTGTCAGAGTGTCTGCCAGAAACGACACAAGGTAAGTGATACAAAGTGTAGGTATAAGTAAAAAAAATATGAGAATCAAGAAGCAAACAGAGTGGAATGCATAGATAAATACCACTGGGATCCTCCAAATGAATTTAAATTATTAGAGCTGATGCAGTGTATATGTATCCATCCATTGTTGTATCTGGCTAAGCATATCAGTCCGTGTCTGTATAAATAATAGGTCCAGCCTCCCTGTCTGGCACAAATGTAAACGTTTGTAGCAAACAGACACGGGTCGGTTTGGCCACGTCTTTGAAACATTTGTCTTGTCATGTCGTGTCTTGTTAAAGATACATATGTAGGATACAACACAAGGCAGGAGCACGAACGTGAGACATAAACGTTACACGATACCTGCTACGCTATACAAGTTACAGATTACAAGATATACGATACTACATACAGGATACAATGAACAAAATACAACTTAAACGGTACAAGGTACAAAATGGTACTTACACTTATACGGAGATACGACGCTGTAGCTGTCGTGTTCTTCTGGTCAATTTACATCATTATCATTGAAAATACATTCTTCTAAAAACAAATAGAATATCAAAATAGCAAAACGAAAGGTAGAGAGTGGTCATGAACATCAAAATGAATGTTTGATGCAAAATGCTCATGATAAAAGCATAGTTCCTCCTCATGTTATTGATGGCCAGTTCTGTACTTTTATACTTGACTGTGCTGAGTATTCCATTACAAGGGATCAGTATTTTAATTCACGAACTCTGATAGATCTTTTTAACAACACAAGCTCTCATTTAATCATTGCATTTTTAAAAGAATTAGAATTATTGACCGTATTGTAAATAGATAAATATTTTATTATTGGAAGTTTAAATTCATAACTGTGCTTGTTAGTGGCTGTATCCTCAAAGGGGGTTGAAGTACTGTAAAACTATTGTCCTTCTGAGAGGGTACGTAAGTCCACAAACATTCAAAGTAAATTCTAAATTTCCACCTTTTTAATCGTAGTTTAAGTGTTTTTATTGTATTGCTAGATTTCCCAAATTCCTGACGGCTGAGGGGATGATGTAAATCCAGCCAGGGTCCATGCAGGTAGCAAAGGTACTGTGAGTCCCCATGGTCCCTAGTATGGTGATCTACCTTCAGTTGTTAGCAATCTATAGCCCATTTTTATCTTGTATTGTCCTCTGTAGATAAATTGTTTTAGGTATAGTGACTAGTTTTATATTCTCATATGTGATATTCTAGTTGCTTTACTGTCCTTCGTTGACAGGTTTTATAACAGACATATATTTCATTTCAGTATTAAATGTTCTCGTCACAATATGGCTGAGATATTGCCGATATGACGTAAAATATTAACTCACTCACTCACTCTGTACTTTTACAAGAATGCTTATTAAATCGTTTGCATTTTTGGTCGTTAACCACCTTGATGCCACAGGGACATATATGTCCTTCCTCTACATTCCTCACTTTGAAATCCAATAAAATTCTAAATATACCACGCATATATAAATACGTCACAGTTTTGAATTCTGCGGGAAATTCCCTGATACCATCCACTATTATCTCAGACCAAGCTTAAGTGCTTAAAATCGCCTTTCAAAATAGGCTTCATCGCAAATGTCGTCAACTGTCAAAATCGAGATTCACAGCGTTATTTGCTGTATGTTTTGAAATGTGAAAATCGGATAATTACTGGGAGTAATAAATTTCAAAAATAGCATATTAATGATCACTGATATTAAGTTTTTATGTAACCAGTAATGATGATTCTGGAAAGTCGCCGATGAAACCAGAATCGGTTGGGATGTTTTCGAAAATGAACTCGAACTCCGAAGTGTGCTTTCCGCCATATTAGATAGTGTTTACAGAATCACGTTTCGAGAAGGCCGGTATTGAGACGCCTATTACATCATGTATGCTTCATAGTTAGCTGCGACAAATGCATCATTGAATTCCCCAAGCATCTTAGAATCAAATTAGAAATGGTCTCTGTCACCAATACCAGCTGTCTACACAAAACGAAACGAAACATAGTTGGTATGAAAACGAACGCTGTGCTCGAAAGACAGCGCTTGATTGAAATGTAAACAAAAAAAAAATCCAATTTTACACTGCGTAACATTTTCGGAAATTTCCAACATCCAGCCGTCTAATCATTGCTTACAATGGCTCAGTACGCTTAGTATATCCAGGGGAAGAGTGTCGTAGCAAGAAATAGCAAACTGAAAATACACGTAGATACAATGTAATAATTTGGTAATTCGTAAGAAACTGTCTAACTTTTAGTGCAGCGTGACGCCATGACTGACGCAAAATCACGCAGAACGACAACGGTACTTGTCGGCATTTCTGGCTTCTTCCGTCATTTACAATGTAAACGATTAAAACATATAACAATACACAGATAGTCAAAATAATTCTTATTACTTACATCTCACATTTATGTACAAAAGATCCCTGAATCAAGGAAAAAGTCCTCCCAAAATCCTGTGTACCCTTGTCAGCGAAGCCGCCATTTTGAAAGAAATCGGTTGTCGGCAGTGATGTCCCACGTCAACATTGTTGCACATATTAGGCAATTTCTTTGAGGTGAAGGACGGTTGAACGAGAGTGAACACAATGCCCATACCAATACCATTCCGATTGCATTTTTAGTATTGTGATGTATATTTTGCGTATCGTTCAGATATTTTTTCATGAAACTGCTTTCAGTATCTCCGTATATCCATCATGATCAACACCATATCATATGTGGATATAAGGTATGCGTTTTTATTCTTTTAAAGCTTTTGATTGTTTGAATAATATTTACATGGGAAATTGACTCAGTAAGTGTATTATACCACATTTTACGCCTCTACACAAGTGTTGGAAGATTACACGTAGCCATTACTGCCACATGTGCTTCAGTTAACTTTACAATATTAAATACGTTGGGATAAATATTGCAGTTTCATATGAACAGGTTAATAAACAGCGATTTAGTTCCAACTTATAAGTAAAACTGAAAATGATTTGTACATTTCATGAAATGTAGAGGCACACATATCTAAAAGTCTTGTTCATTGCATTGGTTTGTGTCGTTTCTATAGACAAAACAATTGTGAATATTGGCTGACCAGGTGCGAGTTTGTCAAAAGCGTGTTATGATTCATTATCTCTTTTTTTAGATAATTCAATTCTAATTCGATTATCTGATGGCAGAATATCTAACTCAAACAATATTTATACGAAAATTGTTAAAAATATATAAACCAGGTCATTTCTTAATTTGGACAAACCTTACGTCCATTTTCTAATAGTTCTGTACTGAAAAAGCGATCTCTTTATACCTTTCATTGCATACTTATAAAGTTAAATCATTACATAATCATCAGAAGAAAAGTCTATTTCCTAAATGAATATTTAATGAATATTCAGGTGTTGTGAAATTTTCATTTACGCTAAATTCATGCCAGACAGGTGCGCGTGTTGCTCACAATAAGATACGTAGTAAAACCGTGTAATTGTTGATATAGTAGTATTCAGGACACTATTTCAGTGGTAAAACCATTCATTTTATGTTTTGTCTAAAAAGTGATAAATAATTCTGACAGAGAAGCCGAGATCTTTTACACATTGAGTGGAAATTAGGTTAGATATATACTAATCAGCAAATAAGTGTCGTCTTTTTCCGACGTCACAAAATGCACAAAACATGTCATGACGTCAACTAAAATGTCGCATTATTTTCAGTTATTTCATAACATTTGAAAATGTGACTGTTACTCCGTTAGTAATGATGCAAAATTAATCAAAATACATCTACACAAACAGGAGAATATGGGAATCTAAGACCTAAATCATGCATTGGATAGGTCCATCCAAATCGCTATTACCTGCTTTCTGATGTGGTATATTGGCATCCTTTCTTACAAACTACCAAAAGGTATCCTCTCGCATTGGGGAACTTTGTACATGTATTGGAATAGATTGGTTCACTCTGAACAAAACACAACGAAAATATACTGTCCGTATCCACAGCAAATTCTCCCCATGTGAGTTACATTGACCTAATGTAAACCATAACGGAGTTATGCCCCCTTATCTTTACACATGCATGACCTCTCTGTCGACGTTTGACGTCATAGAAGAAAATCGATTTTTGACATTTATTGCAGGTATTTTTTATTCTGTGAGTATGACGTTATGCATTAGCACATACATCCATTTCATATACACTTATATCGTTCAAATATCAAGCTGTATTTTCTTCGCTCACACTTTCCGTAAAGATGCCAAATTTAAAAAAAATCATAGCAGAGTGCTTTTATTGGTGCACAATAAAAAGCGGAGAAGTGTACTGTTTTTCAACACACACAAAAGTTTTCGACATCTTTTAGAAGTGTCTATTTCTCAAACCCCTGAGGTAGCCGGAGTAATATTTATACTAACGGATAGAAAATTAAATATTTAAAAGTTACATTTCTGTGCAATTTTATACCCTTACGCAGATCCAGGACCACGCGAGCATAAATCTCGCACAAACGTTCACTTTTCAAACCTTACGAAAATGTGCGCCTGAAAAAACACTTGGCATCCAGGGGGTTAAAAATGGAAGATTAGAATGGGAAACCGGTTAACGTTGTGATGCAACATTGAAATGTCAAGAAAAAAACATTTCCAACAATATGGTGGAAACATATTACACTGATGTCTATCGGCATGGAGGTTGCAGTGTGGAGCTGAAGCTAATATTTCAAATGTTGTTGCATTTAATGATGAAACTGAACGCAATATTAAACGTTCAAGAGGAATAACTAATCTTCATTATCCACTGAAACACTTTCCATTAGGCTTAACGGACTAATCTGATGTGAAAAAATTATGTGTAGAGAAATGAATTATAGCTTCTGCAGCAGAACACGATACCTAAACACCCGTCTTCTTCATATTCGTGTCGTATTTAACATTTGCTTACTCATTTTTGTGTTCTCAGATTTTGGCCTTCTCCCACTACATTATCCGATATTCTTCGTCTGTTCTTCTGTTTCTCGTCATCATTTCCATCATTGCAACTTGTTCTCTTCTTTCATTCTTTGCCTTCTTCTTTATCGTCATTTCCTCGTCGTAATGTTTTTCGTTTATCGTTTGGGGATTTTCCTTTTTATCTTGACTTAAACTAATCTCCTATTTTTTTCTCTTTTTCAGCAGCTTCTCAAACTATCATTTTGCCCAGATCATCTTATATTCTTGTTTCACCATCTTTGTCTTCGTTATTCTCCTTACCATTCCTCCTTTTTGCCATCATTCTGTAAATCATCGTACCCGTTTTATCATCGCTCTGCTCTTCTTGCAATTATTAGTGTTTCTACGTCTACGTCCAGTTCCCTTTACCTTTTCCCCACCATGTCTCGTTTCTTATCTACATCGCCTTTGTTCTTTCCACCTACACCTTCAGCTTCAAGTTCTCAGCTCTTCCTTGTATGCTTAACCTTCATGTTCGCAGCCAAGATCTCGTCGACCGTACGCTTCTACTGACATCTCGTGGATCCTGATAGGGTTTCACTGTATTTTACTATGAGTATAGATCCATTACATCCAGACCAAACAGTCAATATGATAATTGAAATGGGTATCCATTTGTTCATCAAACACCGACACTACACCCAGCGTGACGCCCATCTAAATGTCACAATCTGATGATTGAACCGCGACGTCACGCTGCCTCCTCAAATCCTATCTGTCATGCATCGACACGAAAATCTAATGTCACATTATCTCGGAAATGAAAACCCCAAAGTGACAATACCGTCTATTTATTTGGATGAATGTTTTCTTTCACTCCCGTAACCATATATACGTTTGTTACCGTTGCTAGGTCAACATGGCAATTTCAAGATAGCATTGACTTTCTTGATGACGTCCATAAGCTTTTGCATGTTTGGGTACGTGTGAAATAGCTAATGCATGTTTATAATAAACTAATAATTTTGTGTCTGTTCTTGTCATCGTTGTATGGTCGATTCCAACACCTTGTTAACGTTTATCAGCATTCAGATATTCATGTACATTCAAAACATATACTTTGCAGAAAACATTTAAAATCAAATAACCAATTCCTCCGATAAACGTTGTGTAAATATTTATTTCATCCAGTGTTTAGGATCTGTCGGTAAGCACATGTAGACCTGAACGCTATGTAATGCATCTGGTTTGTCCTTGGACATGTGAACTGAAACTGTACATGTCGTGACAATTTGTTATATTTATGGGAAGCAAAACCTGAGCGGAAGTTAACAATATGACCGAAGTCAAGCCGTGACACTTTGTTTTACGGGAAGGGCGAGATAACTTAGAACTACCGGAAATCTGGCCTTTTGGGGTTGGTGACTTGGCATCACATTTGTATACAGGGTTACAGTTACCAAGGCCAGAAGAAATATATGAACATTCCTAGCTATTCTTATCAGGAGGGCAACCACAGAAATGGGATATCACTTCAGTCGTGCACTTTCATTCTGTAGACGGTTTAGTATGGGAGTGTAACCTACATGTATTGTTAAAAATGTTGACACTGTATGGCGTTGTTTGTATTAAGATTCAATAGTGGTTCTTAATGTTTGTTTTGTTAAAGGCCAGTTGCCGCAAACATGTCACCACGCGATGCAGTATAGTTGTTTTGGAGTCAAGTGTTGTGTCGCATCACAAACAAATTGAGCACAGATCTAATATTTAAGTACAAGAGAAAACACATACGTATCTCCAGCATCTTCCATTTTATATATGGACCAGCAGTTGTGTGGCTAAATACTTTTGACTACATATGCAGCCTGGGTGTAGGGGCGACGACCCTTTCTGCCAATGAAATATTGTTATCCCTCACCCAATTTGCCTACTGACCTAACATTAAATGATGCCAATGAAATACTATTTATTGGAAAATCTTAAATGGCTGTTGGAGGTACTAAAATGGCTTTTAGATGCTCTTTCGGTGTAGATTCTGCTATTGTAATTTATACTGCGACTGTATTTTATTATACCATAATAATTACTTTACAGTAACGTTTTTATTTTTTTCCGCCTGATTATTTTCATCATAAAAAAAACGATTTACTGCGTAACAATTTCTTAAAGCTGGGTTATTTCAATGGCATATGGACTTAAAGTATTTTATTTGGAAATCCAAACGTAACACACGTACAACGTAGTATATATATTTTTCGCAGACAAAAATACAATAATCACCGAATTGAAAATATCAATGTATTTCTCTTATAAATTCCTTCCTACCAACGTTGACAAGCATCGGAATTTTTCAAAGCTTTTACCAACGCAACTTTCGTAAGAAACGATACAGCAGTCATGCGATAGAACAGTTAAACAAAACATCTGACACTCTCTAAAGGAACAAAAGGCGTTTAATGTGACAAGTGGAAAAGCCATACAAAGGATTAAGATTCGAAACTTGAAATGCATTACAGTGGATTGACATAAACGAATAGACGAAAACAGTTAAGAAGATTGCGTCAAGGATTATCCTCACAGAGGCCTGATGGAAGCAATGTGTGCTGGGTTTTTCGCACATGGCTGTCAATGATTCAGACAGGCAAAATCAAATTACCCTGCATACCCTTATCAGAAATTGAGTAACTGCCTCAATTTATTCAGTTGGCGTTTTTTATTTTATTTTAATTCTGTGAGTGAAGGAAACTTGATTTGGGCTTGCTCTAATAGAATATTACACCTGCCGAATTTTGGTTTTTTAACTGACTAAACTAAGCTTTAAATCAAAGCGCAAAGGATATGGAAATGTACCCTTAAAACAAAAGCGTATCGAGGAATTCGCAGCATGAACGCAGAATTCGAATTACCTCGAGTCTTTTCAGCTTTCTTCAACCATATTGGTGAACTGAAGTTTGAGTTTGCTGTCCATATTATTGTGCTTACATATTTTGCATTCTCGTGTGTGGGGTTGCGTGTATGACAGATTTTACTCGTCCAATATAATACTGGATCAATAGCGGTAAGCCACTGCGAAATTTTATCACCACCCCACTCAAATATATCATACTGACTCCGGAAAAAGTCTTTAATTAGCCTAATTTCATCACGCTAATCAATATTGTACCATGATTGTCCTTTGAGATTGAACAACCCGACCTCCCGCTTCCAGACAGATTCTCTTCCCAATACGTTGTGGGAGTATTCACAGGGATCCTTTCCATGAATTGGTACATCCCTCGTTACTTTATAGCTAATACTTTAGTATGAACTGAGTAGCGAAAGTCATTATTTTGAGAATAGATTGGAAATGTCACAAAAGCATTGTTCTTTAAACGTGTTTCGACAGCAAATGATTGGAAAATGGCAAGGTTCTGGTAGAGCGATTCCTTCCAAATTTTGGTCAGTTTGCGGGGGAAACCATTTTGAACTAGTTTCAATAGTTCGCATGTGTTTCGAATTACACAACTCAATCTGGACTCAACCCATGCAGAATGACTGTGTATGAGTTCCTCGATACTACCATGCAGATTTAATTTCTATTTACCCCAAACACATTCATGACTTAGAACCACATGTGCAGGTATCTGTCAATATTCAGTTTCATTTGAATTCAGAAAATTTCCACGACATTGTTTGTCGAAGGTGCTATGCATACAGCAGTGAAATGGAACCGAATGTTATGTACAGAAGCTTTGGATCAGGCTTTGGAAGGTTTCATGCCAAGATTGCTTGGTACTCATTTAGATCGAAAGATATTGGATTTCAAGACACGCATCACTATGGTGGAACGTAATGATACCTCAATGACCAAATGACCAGCACAATGACAAGCAATTAACAAATGATTAAACACTATGACTACGGTGACAGTCGGCTCCAGCGCAATGGGACGAACAGGGGCGGAAATGAATGGGGTCGATGTGATTGATCTGAAACGGATTGGTGTTTAGTAGAATGATAATAAAGATTAACATCTCACGTTTACTTTCCCAAGGCCATAGGGGACTCTGTGAGAGACAGTTGTATAATTAATCCCATTGATTTCGGTGTACCTATATTTCATCGGTTACTACCACAGTGATGCGAGCATCGTCCTAAGAAATGGGATATTTATACACAGAGTAAAGAGTTGGTTATTGTAGGTGTTAACATTGACTCAACAAGCAGTGGCCTACTCGAGCGAGTACAGCGTTTCTTAACTTAATTCGTTGCGAATGCCCTTGACTGGATTCTAGGACGAACATTATCTCATGGCTTCGCCTCTTCCTCTTTGGATCAATTCTGGAACTGACACCCAATTTGCCTACCGACCTAACATTAAATAATGCCAATGAAATACTACTTATTGGAAATTCTTAAATGGGTTTTGGATGCTCTAAAATAGCTGTTTGATGACGCATCCATGCTGTCATGTCAAGATGATATATTAACCCACGACACTGTCTTTTTATGCCTGAACTACCATGCTGGTCGATCTAATCATAGGATTGGTATATATTGGAGACATATATTTAGCGTTTGCTGAATGATAATTCCATTTCCAGATAATCGATGCATTATCAGATAAAAGGATAATCCACGGTGAGGTAAAGCACAAATTTGAAAATCGGTTCCAGCAAACAAATTTAAATGGTTACGAGACTAATAAAAGCACAAAATAAAGGCCAAGAAACCCCTATAAGATCCGCTTCTGGTAAATGTGCGCATAATTTCTTCCTTTGACTATTTTGATTTTTCCTTCAACATGAACAAATATTTTAGTGTCAAATTTAGTGTCAAATTTTTTTGATATTTCATGTCACCATTTAATCTGTGTTGTCCTAAAGGAGTAGAAATATACCATGCATCCTGGTGCATGAGGTGCGTAAATTAGGATTTATTTTTGATTCATCACTGTCAATGGAGCCACACACCAGCAACGTCTGTAGAAGGGTGTACTACCCCATTAGCAACATCGGCATGATGTTACCTGCACATCAAGTCTACAGTATCTCTCGTTCATGCATGTGTAACATCTAGCCTTGACTACTGTATTGCGCTTCTTGTGGGTCTCCCACCTCAGCTTATACAGAGACTTTCGAAGGTGCAGAACACTGCTGCCAGAGTGGTCTCTCAGTCACAAAAACGGACCACCTCACTCCCGTTTTTCATACATTTCATTGGTTTCACATCCAGCACAGCATAAGATATAAAACTCTACTCCTTGTCTTCAAAAGTACACATGATCTAGCTCCTCAGTACCTACGTGATCTGGTTCACCGTTTTCCTCCTGTGCGTTCCCTCCGATCAAACGTCCAGTGTCCTTTGACAATTCCTGTAACTAGGACAAAAACATATGGTGACAGGTCACTAGACACCACTAGCCCTCATCTCTGGAACAATCTTCCATCTCACCTCAGAACACAATGAGATTTAGTTGTGTGTGTGTGTGCGTGTTTGCGCGTGCGTGTCTTACAGTTTGCTACTTTTGGATTATCAACTGCAAGTGTTAATGGCTGCATTTTTGACGGTGTTTAGATATATACACCGCACTCAGCCATATACCAGGTAAATAATCGAGTCTGGACCAGAATTGGTTTTCAGCAACCCATGCTTGCCGTACGAGGCGACTAACGGGATCCTGTGGTCAGGCTCGCTAACTTTCTTGACACATGTTATCGGTTCCCAACTGCGTAGATCGATACTCAAGCTGTTGATCACGAGAGCGTCTGGTCTAAATTGAATTATTAACATACCGCTGCCATATAGCTGGAATATAAACAAAGAAACAAATACCACTGTTATAGCAACTACTGCTACTACTTATATTGTTGGTGATAACCCTGATGACGACGACCATGATGATAATGATGATACTCCACCAATACATGCAGCAACATAGTGAAAAATCACGAAACTTGAGCACACCTCCACGATACACCCGGTCAGACGAGGGTTTATTTGCATAATTTGTTTATCGACGGGATTCCTTCTTCCTTTTACACACAACTGATGAATGGTGGACATCGGTCTAGTGGTCTGAGGACGGACAGTGGCTATCAGAGAGTGACAGGGTCCCGAATTGACCTGTCACCTTAAGACCTCCAGCAGCGATGAGGTGTCTGACTCCGACCATCGCTGTGGAAATGAGGTCCTCACGGCAACACTTCCAGAAAGACCTCGGGGTCATGCTCGAATAATCTGTCGAGATTGGAATTCGATGACTAAGCAGATTGTATCAGCGGTGTATTGCTCCCTGGCGAGGTGATGGACTCCCCACAATGTGATTCTCTCTGTTTTCTCTGTGTCTGTCCACGGGGATTTCTGTGTCAGGGATGGGTAAATGTTTCTCTGACGGAATAGTACATACGACGTTATGGAGAGCCTGGGCAAAAGTAACTTTCCTCGCGTTATTTTGCCGCTGGTGCAGGTCCCACCACTACTACTACTACTACTACTACTACTACTACTACTGCTACTACTACTACTACTACTACTACTACTGCTGCTGCTGCTGCTGCTGCTACCAATCATACACTCTCACATAGAAACCTCACCTCACCTCACCTCACCTCACCTCACCTCACCTCACCTCACCTCACCTCACCTCACCCGTGAAGGTCCGGGATAGAATAGGCCTTCAGCAAGCCATGCTTGCCATAGAATTCGTCTATGTTTGTCGTAACGGGCGACTAACGGGTTCGAGTTGTTAGGCTCGCTGATTTTGTTGACACATGTCATTGGTTCCCAATTGCGCAGATCGATGCTGGTGCTGTTGATCACTGGATTGTCTGGTCCACACTCGATTATTTTCAGACCGCCGCCATATTGCTGGAGTACTGCTGGGTGCGGTGTAAAACTAAACTCACTCACTCACCCATCTCAACGCATATGCATGGCACTCACACAATTCCACACACAATCAATCATACACTCTCACATACAAATCTCATTACCACCCACCCACCCCACTCTCACCTCACCTCACCTCACCTCACCTCACCTCACCTCACCTCACATCACATCACATCACATCACATCACCTCACCTCACCTCACCTCACCTCACATCACATCACATCACATCACATTACCTCATCACCTCACCCACTCCGTTCACGGTCACGTGGTGCCGGGATTGTGGCTGACAGCATTATGAACCCTGGTGCTTCGCCTACAGAGCATCAAGGAATACTCAGGCTTTAACCTACATTTGTTTTAATATCGCTGCGTACCAGGACATGAGGAGAAATTCACCACATAACGTCTGAAACGCCTGACATTGGGTGCCAATCTTCACCACTATACTTTTGATGACATTGCGCACATAGTTACCCTTGCCTCTAAAGATAACCCGATGAAAGATATGGGTAAAATGAGCCAATTGCAGATTTGACTATGATCTTGGTTTTCAGCTGAGAGCATACGTAGGTGTTGTTTTACGCCGCATGTAGCACTTCTTGTGGAATATGTTACAAATGGGATAACCCATTGTACCAGCGCTGAGAACAGAGCCCGTGTTCGACATGAAGGTGGGACGCTTACACAGCATGGCTACCTCTCTGTATTTAAAACGGAAGCGTATGTAGATGTTTTCATCAGCAAACACATGTACACACGTGTCTTTCAAAAGTAACAGGACTCTCGTCTTTAACTCACTCCCTAGCTCACTCTCACACTCACTCACGCACTCACTCACTACAATCCAATATAGGAGTCAAAGGTTTCTCATGACACTTTCGGAGTGTCTCAGACCCATGAAGATCCGGGGTGGAATAGGCTTTCAGCTATCCATCCTTGCCACAAACGGTGACTTTGCTTGTCGTAAGAGGCAACTAACGGGATCGGGTGGTCAGAGTCGCTGGCTCGGTTGATACAACCATCTTTTCCCAATTGTGGAAATCGATGCTCATCGAGTGCGGCGTAAACTCACTCACTCTAGGTTTGCCTTTTCAGACTGTTTTTTTTTCAGTCAGCGTCAAACAAAAACTAAAGACTGAGAAAGAAAACGATACTAAAATGTCTTTCAAATGTTCATTATACCGGAAGGCGGGCACTCTACCGGCACGCCGAGAGAGCTCGTCAAGAACGCTCTGCGTCCTGTTGAAAACATATTACCTAGGAATGTAGAGCCATACTACCCTAACCGTCACATACCAGATTTCACATGAGCATTTCAATCAGACTTGCCTTGTGCAATATACACACGTTGATATCGATTTAGTTTGGAATCACGTGATGATAGAATTGTCTACTCTAAGACACATGTTCCCAGGCAATGTGAGGCGAGTTCCAGCACCTTCAGTGGCGATGCGTCTGTTTTATCACAGATATATTTGCTGCTCTGGTAGAGTTTCTGCTGCATAGGTTAACCGATATCTGATGTCCTGGAAATTTTCGAATCTTGTTAGACGTGAGCTCTACCGACAATCAAAAGATCCCTCTGTCGCTCAGCAATATTTCTTTATATGGTAATCGGTTTTGAGGGTTTGCCGTTATCTGATTCAGTGAGTTTTTGTTTACGTGAGTAGGAATATTTTTCCGTCGCTTACCTAAAGATCTACACAACTAGACAATGCAAAGGTGTCATGTCGCTCACTGGATGTGTATTTCAGATCTTTCGCTCCTTTGTGTGGACAACAACTTCTTTTATTTAGTGGGTGCGACGTTTCCATGCAGACTCTTTTGTTGGAATGTTTGCTTGACAAAGGAACAAGAATCTGAATCTGTTTCCATGTAGATTCTTGTTCCAGAGTGTTTGCTTGACGATTCTTGTGCCGGAATGTTTGCTTGGCAACGGTAAGACAATCTAAATCTAAATATGTTACCATGCAGGTTCTTGTGCTGGACGGTTTGCTTGACAACGGTACCGGTACCAGAATCTGATTCTAAATTTGTTACCATGCAGATTCTTGTGCTGGAGTGTATGCTTGACAACAGTATAGTAATCTGAATCTAAATTTTGTTACCATGCAGGTACTTGTGCTGGACGGTTTGCTTGACAACGGTACCGGTACCAGAATCTGATTCTAAATTTGTTACCATGCAGATTCTTGTGCTGGAGTGTATGCTTGACAACAGTATAGTAATCTGAATCTAAATTCGTTACCATGTAGGTTATTGTGCCGGAGTGTTTGCTTGACAATGGTACGAGAATATGAATCTAAGCATTGCATTTACGAAAATTTTGTTTATATTGCAATAGAATTCCCATTATTCGCATAAAGACCTGTCCTAACTTTGGTGGTGCTGTAACTACGATTACTACTACTACTACTACTATTACTGCTGCTGCTGCTGCTGCTACAAATATTAAAACTAATACTAACACTGACATAACAATAAGAACAGAGCGTGCAACTGCAGATATCCTTACTTTACACAACTCCAAACGCTGCAGAGAACCTACATCAAACATACTGGGAAACGATGTCACAATGCCTTCAGACAGAACCTTTTACCGACTACATCTAAACTTCTGTCAGAGTCTGATGGACAGTGACATTAATAATATTATACGAGAGTACAGAGTGATCTGTTTTTTGAAATCGAAATAGGCATAACGTCGTCTCCGCCCGCCAGACAATCTCTTAATCCCGTTAAAACTCGGTGAGAAATCCATTTTACTACACCGTAAATGTACGATCGCTTATGGGGAAAACCGTTAGGTAACCAGCTGATTGCACGACCGTTATACAAATAGGATAAAAGGAAACGGATATTAATATTTGTCGACCTATTTCTACAATACACAGCAGATTTATTGCTTGAAAACGAATGGTGATTTTTTAAATTGATTTATTTTCCAAGGTTTTGTGGTGATGCAAGCGGTGGTGTGGGAACTCGAGGGACGGGTTCTCTACCGATACACCAATGGAAGTGAAAATCAACGCCATTTGCATCGTGACTTCCATGTATTTCACATGCCTCCGTTATAATATATGTCACAGTCCCGTTATAATCTCATTCTAACGCAGTACACACGTACATCAATCATTTTCATTACCATGGCATTATTATCACACATGCTTTTCTCTTGAGGACTGACCAGTGTTGTAAATATTCAAAACACATCTCCCAATTTCGTCAAGCAAGAACTTAGGGGGCAGTGGAACTATCAATAATCAATGGATTCTCTCATTGGGAGGATGAGTCTTTTCAACAGTCCAACATGTGAGAGGCCCTTCCTTTATCTAATATCATTTACTGTCCTCTCCTGCCAGGACCGGCGAGGCTGTCCGTGGTCTATCAAATGGTCAGCGGGCGGTAAGAAGGCAGTTAATGGGATTTTGCTGGTCAAACGTGAACATATTGTCCTTCATCAGCAATGGGGGAATCCTCTTCTTTATTAGGAGTCTATTAGTGACAAGATGTGGACAATCCAGGGTATCTCGTTAGTGGGATGGTTGTGTTAACAGTCTGTCACAGAAATCGCAGACAATAGCTTAGTCCTTTGACGGGGACAAATCTATATTAAACTTCCTCAAGTCTTGTTGAATAGTCGTTCGTTAGTCTCAGGTTAACTTCAAAGGGCTTTACACTGGCTCAGTCGGTCTGCCATTTTCGAGGGGAACCTGTCCGAGTTATTTAATCACGGCAGTAATTACATCGGAGAGCAAAGACTTCAGACAAGGTGCCTAAATGAAATAAAACGTATATCTATATGTATTAATTATGTCATTTCACCTTCATAGGCTTTTCAACTCAAACCGAATAAAAAATTATAACCATTTAGTTATTTCGTTTGCGTTCTACATTCGTTTGAACTTAGATCCGCAATTTTGGAAATTGTGGCAAAGTATCGTTTCTGTAATGCTGTCAACCGGAACATTTCAGTATCACCGGTGTTTCACAGATGCAATAAGAAACTATGAAAGACATTCAACATATGTTTCAATGTAACAGCTAAATTGTGAAATTAGAATATTTTCTAAAAAATGTTCTTGCCAAAGATGGTTCCATACAGCCGAAATTTCACTGCAGCTACATACAAATAACTCACGCATCCGTTACAAAAATTGAAAGCTATGTAATTTTGCATTAATGAATATTGTGAAATACTTCACATACCAGGGAAGAATCCCTAAATGGGATGATCTTTGGTGGAGAAATCACATCTCTTATATTATCACTGCCATGCGGCATCGTAAATCGTTATGAATAAAATGATTAAAGTTATTCTGTAAAATGTGTAAGTAAGTGCAAAAAGTGAAGGTAGTCGAGAATCATTGTAAGGTGAGTGGTAGACGGGTGGCTCGGTCGTATTAGACGTACCACTTGTGGTGCTCAGAGCTGCCTCCTTTGGCTTGCTATCTAGCGTGGTCGTAGGTTCGAATTTAGGTTCGCCTGTTATTGAAATATTCATTTCTTCATTTATCATTATTATATTTTATAAGCTCGCTTGTTATATTTCTGGTTTATCGATCTGGCTGACAAATGCAATCGTACTCCAGTTGCGCAGGTGATGCTCATGATGGTGATCACAGGATTGTCTAGTCGATTATTTCCCAATCGTCTACATCATAGCTGCAATATTGCTGATTGGGGAGTTAAACAATAAACAAAACAAAATTAAAGCGTGTGTTACTTCAGGCTGTCCAAACAAATTAAGCTTTCACTTCGTGACATAACTGCTCCAAACGGCTTTTACCCAATCTCACCATTACTATTGCTGAACAGGGACACTGAATATTACATCGACTGTTTCGTGCTTTTGGAAGTCCTGTGCCGTTCTTAATATTCATTTGAACAGCAATTGAAAAGACCTGATGCAAAATCTTTAAGAACGTGTGTTTTGAAGAAATCATGGCGATTAGATCCATGTCCCGATCAATGCACATCGCGCCTCTTAATAAGATTGCAGCACATGTAAAATGTGACATTAGATGTGCTGCCCTTTTTGGAACACGTGACAGTGGAGTATCAGATTCAAACGCAAAAAGAAAGCTTTACATTAGATTAATTTCACTGACAGAACCGATACATCGATGCACTTTGTCAGCAGCCAGTTTTGAGAAAAATAAGACAGAGTGTGTGGGTTGTCCTTTGATTGTTTAGATGAGACAATGCTGTGGTCGATGTCATGAGCACAGACTTACGCATGGGTTACTGAAGATGAGTTCTTTGCCGGATCTTCACGGGTTGACATGAGAGGAGTAGACGATCGTTCGCCTGCAAACATACAGATGACGCCTAAACAACTCCCAGCCCGTGGTTTGTGTACTCACATAGTCCAATGCCTTTGAAGTGGACATAAGGCGGAAAAGAGTAAACATAAGACGAGAAGAGGGACGGGAGAAGACAACAGGCAGTACTCAAAGAACACCAGGCATTAGACAACAGAAAGTAGACAAAAGACAAAACAGGAGACAGAAGCGTGACAACCGCTGTCATCAGAGTAGAGAAACATAAGATAGGAGAAAGGAAAGTAGACAACCCTGACAGAGAAGAAAGAAGAATATAGATAGGAGAGAGTGAAGAACAGACTGTAGATATTAAATAAACGTCAGTAGACAGGAGATAGAAGAGGGACGACAGCCGAGAGTAGACACAAGATGTAAAACAGTAGACAGCAGACAGACAATTATAGATAGGAGAGAACAGACAGGATACAGAAAGCAGTAGACAGGTGACAGAAGATAGTAGACAGAAGGCATTAGACAGTATGTAATAGACAGTAGACAGAAGAAAGACGACAGTAGATAGTAGACTGAAGATATAAAACAGTAGACAGCAGACAGAAAGGTGCAGATTGAAGAGAGTAGACAGGAGATGATTGTAGACGGAATACAGAAGATAGTGGACAGAAGACAGTAGAGAGAAGACAGTAGATAGAAGATAGTACATATCAGCCCATAGACGGGAGACAGGAATCAGAAGACAAGAGATAACGGACAGAAGACATTAGACAAGAAACAGCAGGCAGTAGACAGTTGGCATTAGAAGAACATATTTGACTGATAATAATAGACGTTAGGCAGGAAACACAAGACAATAGACAGAAGATGGTTGATATTAGACAGCAGACACAAAGCAGAA
Organism: Haliotis asinina; assembly: GCF_037392515.1. NCBI lineage: Eukaryota > Metazoa > Mollusca > Gastropoda > Lepetellida > Haliotidae > Haliotis > Haliotis asinina. The sequence goes on from NC_090280.1 coordinate 39,583,864, forward strand.
GACAGTAGACACGCGACAGAAGTGAGACGGCAGAGGCCAGTGAAGTTAGGAGACAGAATAAGTGGACACAGTAAACCGTAGACAGTAGAATTATACAGCAAAGTGTAAACGGGAGGTAGTAATCAGTAGAGACAGAAACACTAGACAGGGGATAGGAAACAGAAGAGAGGCGACAGTAGACAGAAGAAAATGCCCATGACACAGAAGACAATAGACAGGAAACAGAAAACAGTACAGAAGAGACAAGTGTCAGAAGAAAATTGGGAAACAGGAGAGAGAAGACTGTTGACAGGAAACAACAGACAGTTGACTGGAGAAAAAGGAAGACAGGCGACAATGGACGGGAAAATACGCCAGCAAACGAAAGAAGGAGAAAGTGAAAGAAGAATGGACAAGGAGATACGAGACGGTGAACACTCGATTCGAGATACCACAATTCAGTGAATGCGTTTCCAAGGTGGCAATATGTTCCGCATTTGTACATATACAAATATACATTTGATGTCTTCTTTTCAAAAGTGTAGGATCTGAACACAACGAACAATCCCTTCGGAGCCTGTGCCTCACCACAAAACTTTCCCCTGATCCAAAGGTATGGTGAGTGTGTCATTTCTTACTCTGTGACCTTAATTATGCCATGGTTGTTCATTGTTACTTCATTGGGGTTTGATGAACACGTGCCATATGCATGCAAACCCTGTTTACATAATTTAGCATCGATTTGAATTCACGGTAACTACCGGTCGTGTCCTCTTTCTTCGAGATATTCAGTAATGTAATAAGTAATTCCACATCATCAGTTGGCGTGCGAACTGAGAAAAAAGTGGCTGATAGACGAGAATAACGTTTTACAAGTTATTACAACGTAAGTGGTTTTCATTACTGATAGAGTTCTAAGCAAAGATGGAGAAGGGACTGGGTCGGATGTTTATCGTTGTCCAAATAAATATTTGATCTTAAAGTTGATCCAGGTTACAACTGGCAATCAGCAACCAGCATGTCGTAAGACGCGACTGTGGGATCGGGTTGTCAGACTCGTTGACTTGGTGGACGCATGTGGTGGTATCCCATTTAAAATCGATGCTCATGTTGCAGACCACTTGCTTGTCTGATCCTAGACTCGATCATTTACAGATCATTTACAAAACTAATGGTTTCGCAGTTCACTGTTTGCTGTTATTCTGAGAAGCATGAAGATTTGTAATCTGTACTCACAGCCCGGAATCGTTTGCTGGAACGATGGAGACAAACTCCCTTACTTCTGGACAGAGTGTCTGCCACAAGGGCGGATGGTCAGAGTTTGGACTGCTATACCAGAAAGTTTGGAATGATAGTTGTAAATGCAAGATTTCATTACATACATATAAAGTATATGTTCTCTAGGTTGTTACAACTGTGTTTTCATTATTTTATGCATGGTGGTCCAATAAGTAAAACACTTTAACTCTTTGTAACGTGTCTTCTTCCATTTACATCCTTATCTATCAACATTTTAAACAATGTTTCTCTGTGGTCAGCAAATGTCAACCACCGTCTGGCACTGAGTATTGTCAAAGTTCTCAGGTCATCTCATGACCTCTCCAAAGTTCATGTCCTTTGTGGCACATGCCTGCAAGTGTGTATCTGACCTCCATGCTGTCTGCTTGTCATCAACCTGTTACCTCAACCAATCTGAACCATACAAAGACACATCTGTAAGGCGCAGTACTTAAACTTTTCAATGCTTGGGTGTACTATTTCTAAATTACTAGATTCTATACATGCCCAAAATGTTAATTGGCTAGTGCAAACTTTGTTTATACACTTCACCTGACTGTTATATATTTTCAATCTGTGATTGTACTTTTCGCTGAATATCAATGTATTCATACATCATTTGGGTGTAATGCTGAACATGGTATATACTATGAAACTTGTACATTTCCTGACCTTATAAAACTAGTGTTTATGGTAGTTTTACGAGCCTCAAATTTTCAACTCTACACAAATGAATACTCCTCAGTTGGGGCGGTGGGGTAGCAATGGTTAAGACTGCACACCAGGGTTCCATTCAACACGGATGCAGTATGTGATGGCCACTTCGGGTGTCCGATGATATTGATGGGAGATTGCTAAAATCGGTTTAAAACTTGGCTCACTCATTTTTCAGCTGTCCGGGATCTTCAGCAAAGGCATGTATTATAAGCTGTAGACCAAGGGGTTTACCTACGCAGTGGCTAATTAATTAGACGCAAGGCTTCACCAATCACCTCTTAATCCATTGTTACAGCTTCAACCTCAACCTTAGTATCTTATCCCAGCTTTTTTATTGTATATACATGCTTAAAATCATCATATAACCATAACATCGCAAGTCAGCGAATTTGCTTTACAAAACAACAGTTCATGTGCAAAAAAACAGTACCTTTAAACAGTATGGAAAAATTTGCAACAATGTAGTTTATAATAGTTACTTCACGTAAATGGTAATATTTACTCTAGTGAGTCCATATTGTAATCTAGTATTAAAGTACTAACATTGTAATATAGAAGAGGGTAATATACATTGTACCATATCGGATTGAGACGAGCAGTTCAAAATCAAATTTATAGCTAATATAGCTAATATATTCGCAATATACTTTCCAACATAATATGTGTAGTTCCTAGATATAGAGTGTTACCATTTGAATGATTCTGAATGACATTCTGTAGTCATAGTCAGGACTTGTATAATGATTCCTATACTTGAACAATAGTCGATAAACCACAACACAACTTCAATAATGATATCTTCTCTTAGTAAACTCGTCCTTTCATTGAAATGAATTTCTGTCATGTTCATAGGAACACATTTCAAACATGCCTCTGAAGTATTAGCTAAGATACATAACGTTCACTACATGTCGTGAACGCTCTGTATCTTAGCTACTGAATTATGGGATGGATGTTCTCAACATGAAGCAAATAAATTAGAACTGCAACTAGAGGCAAAAAGAATCGCAGCAAAAAAAATACTCATCATGAATGTCTGTATCATGCAAATTGCTGGGTATCTTTAGCAGCACGTAGGATGGCGCTATTGAACGTAGCATAAAATAGTAGCTCTACTCATCTAAACTCTCATAATGTCCCACTTCCTTTCTCATGATTAACATTTTCGTATGAATCGGATTTCCGTCATTGAATTATCTTAAATCTGACATTTATGTTATGAAACATAAAACTGCTTCCCAATAGTTTGATTTGGAACCGAGCATCACCCTTACAATTAGTATTAGTATCACCCTTACAAAACAAAGTTGCGAGTGTAGTCAGTGAATTATGATCTATACAGTGCTGTTATAAAAATGCCCCAGTTGTTTGTGACTTTTCTTCTCATTACATACTACACAGAAAACTGTCATGATGACTAATTTATGCAGTGTGAATATAATTGAGTTACTATTACATGGCAATGCAGATCTGACAGTTCACATAAATCAAAATATATTTGGAATTGTCAATCAACATGATTTTCTTAGTTATGACCATTGTTCCTCTCTTTCCCATCTCTCTGTCCTCAGCTATCCATCTCGTATAATGAATGTAGATAGTATTGCGTACTAAACAATACCGAGAGGGTGTTCTACGTTCCATAACTTGCACCCAATCCTCTCATGAATAAAACATGTTTAAAACAAACCATTTTCACATAATCCAACACGAGAGCAACCCCTCGAGCTTACTGCAGGTCATTTTAAATTTTGATGGAAGCCATGAGCCCGAACTGAGAAACTTATTATACTGACTGAATTGGAGATCAGAACAAACATGTGTAATGTTTGCAGAGATCATTTCTGGGAACAGAGCTGAAACACTCTCTCATTTCGCATAATAACTCAATTTGATGCGTGTATTTAATCAAGTTCCTCGCTGTCGTATTTCGGTGATATTTCGCAACTTCAAACGAATTCAAATATGGGCATTCAACGTTATCAGTTGCCAGTCTCGATCCCCAGTATTCAGCTGGTCAAGAGCACGATTTCTGATCATGCAGTGATTTTAGGTGTTCTTTCAGCGCTTAGTCTCGAGCAATAATTATAAACACTATTAAAAGTTTCAGAAGATAAATTTGAGTCTGACCACACACATCCATCTTTGCTTGACATATTCCATTTTGAAAATATTTTCGAATTTGAATTTAAATTTGATAAAGTGCTTAATGGATACACCTTGGGGTCTCTGGATCTGTGATCCATTACAATGCACTTTGGAACTGTGACTTGAAATGAAAGATTACAAAATAATGATTTGGCAATTGCAATATTTAGAGTAAAACAAATGATTAATGCTTTTAAGATGTAAAAGTGGTTTTTTTCAGCTGAAATCATTCTTTCGGTTCCATTTACAATTGCCCGTTTATTACCTTCGAATAGAACCGCGAGCACATTTAAGGTTATTTATTTAGCAAAGTAATATCATAATGTAATATTCGTTAATATATTGAAAAGTGTTTTGAATACTGCCATTTGAGATTGTGCGTGTGTGGATGAGTGTGTGCGTGTGAGTGTGTGTGTGTGTGTGTGTGTGAGTGCGTGTGTGTGTGTTTGTGTGTGTGGTGTGTTGCAATGCAGGTTTTATCATAAGGAGTCATTGTACATAGAAAATCTACATCTGCAGTACTGTGTTTTTAAGCTGTAAAAGAAAAACATAATAACAAGTGATTTTAACTCATTATAACCGTAGTTCATAAAAGGCATTTCAATTAAAACACATCTCAAATATTCAGGGCCTGGCTCTTCCCTGTCCTGCGAATATTATCTTATATGTAAATGTAAATCTGTTGTCAATGTATTTGTTGTATTGGTTGAAATCATTTAATGTTATTGCAGTCTGGCAGGCATGTCAATTGCTTGGTTGGTCGTTCGAGAAATGTCGACGAGGGACAATCCGCATGTATGTAAGAGCTAAACGATTGGATTCATATTTTTAGACTTGACTTAACGGCTGTCTCGCTATGTCTGGTTGATTAGGAGCAATGACTGGTAATTTGAATTCAGGATTAGAGTTACAAGCCTATTTTAATACATTCGAACATCCCTCAGTAAACGCGTCCATTGTGGAGGAAAACATGCATGTTGCATTCTGTATGTATAACTGCATTGCAGTTATTTTCGTACAATACAGACGTGTGTCAGTGTCGAGTGTTTCTGCATTTCTCATCGCACTTGAGACATCGAGTGATAATTTCATGAGTTATTTCTATTCCTTGGTTAGACGTTACGTTTTAGCTTTAAATTCACATTCAACATTTCACAGTCAAGCGATGTTTCTACATCAGAACATTCAGACAAATGCTTGTCCAAATATGTAACTGACTGGACGTCACTTTTCAATGAATGCTTGCATGAAAGCATATATTTGAGACTTAATGGAGTGTAAAATATGTGAACATTAGCTACATTACGACTATTCCTGAGAAATGGATGTTTGACTTCCTAAAATGTAACATTTTCTTGTTTGAGGTTAAATGAAATGCAGCCAAGTGATATTTGTATAAGGATTGGAACTTGGATATTGATTAGATCCATCTTAAGATGAATGATGACCTGGACTATTACAGTGCATGTCGATCCTTTACGAAATTGGTTTGTGAAGTCATTTTAAAGCCTTTAAGTGACATAATTATATACAGGGATTCACATTTCCATTTCCGATTTAAAGTGTTTATAAACTAATATCGACTGGGTGTTAAATATGTTAACGTTATTAGGCCACACATTTTTATCACCTGCTTTAACTGCTTTACCTGCTTTACCTGCTTTACCTATCCACCGACTGGGATTTCTGATAAAGTGGAAGAAATATATTTTTTTCATTTTTCTCATTATTAAATACTGTCGATCTGCTAACCAAATCGCTGATCTCAGACGCTTCTATAGATTTGTTTTAAATATGTATGAAATCTCTAAGTACACTTCACAAAGACAGAATATACGTGTAGATACGAGGGATAGGTATATGTGGATGCAATCGGACATGTCTAACTGGAATTACACATGTCGGTATTTGAAATCAGCAAAGTCACTGAAAGGCGTATTTCGTGTATAAATTATTGCCAGATATAGAAACAATCAAATATGAGGTTTCAAAGTGTTTGAGTGTGTAGAAAATAACTACTTTTTACCGTCACTTGATTATATGGGTCGAATGGGCAAATCCTGTAGCCGTACGTGTCAAAATAACCGTGCCCGAATCCAAAGAAAAGAATTTATATAGTTATATATAAAACTGATGTGAAACATCAACGAGCCTTGACGAAGTCCAGGGAAATATTGATTTAGATAACTGATGTATAACATTGAAACAGCGAGGGTGGTCAGTAACAGCTGCGAAGGAGTCGTTCAGATAAGGTCTTAGGCAATACAGCATGTGAATCAGAAAAGATAAATAGATGAACATCTGTCTGTGAAGAAAACCCAGTCTCCTCGTCAACAGTCCACGGTCTTTACCACATCCTGATAAGGTCAGAACACATGTGCCCGTGTGTGTTTATACTAAGCCAAATGCAAGAAACAGTAGATGATGGTTTAACTGATAAATGTGTTTTCACCTCACCATTCCAATTACCCCCAAGACTGAAACAGCAACTGTCTGGACAGCCTTCAACGAAGCTGTAGTGTTAATATTAGAGGAGACGAAGTGTCACACAAAAGGGTTTTTAATATTGTTATTTTTATAAAAAAAAAATATTTTATTTTATTTTATTTTGTTGTTTTTTTTTGTTTTGTTTTTTGTTTTGTTTTGTTTTTTTTGGGGTTTTTTTTGGGGGAGGGGGGTGTCACTTTGATACTAATTCGATCTGACATGTCAAAGAAATGACTCTGTGAAGATATAACATTCAAGACGAGATGGATCGTATATGTTAAACCTTTGAGGATGTGCTGAGAACTGAGAAATTACTTTGCAAGTGGGTAAACCTCTGCCGGTATGAGGGAGTGAGTTGGGGGGGTGAGTGAGTGAGTGAGTGAGTGCTTTATTAGAATAATTCCAGCACATCGGTAATGGGTTTCGTACATTATATCTAAGTGTGGAATCGAGCGAACGCTTTAACCACTAGGCTACCCCAACGTACTTGGTTAGGCGGCTGACTTTGTATGCTGGTGATTAAATGCCTGGCTCCGAGGGTGTGGGTTCGAATCCCGAATGGGGCTCAGGCCAAAAGGTACTAGAAAATTGTACTTTACTAGAAAAGTGCAATCTCAAATATAACACATGGGGCATTGTACATGTACGTCGTGATGGGCAGCGGTGTGGTATTCTTTAAGCAACATTCTTAAAGCTTCTACGGCATCCTACAGCCCCGTGGCCCTTTCGACTATATCAGCCCATGGAGTTGGATAAACTTCTTTAAATAGGGAGATAAACCTTTCTCTGGGATCTCACATTACATCTATCAGCACATAACTGAGTGGATATCATTTTTATGGATCCATTGTCCATTCTGCAAGCTTCACAAGTGTGGTTAATATTACTATCTGTCTTTGTTGGTTTAATCACTGTTTTCGGACTTTAATGCCTTGGCATTTGTGATTCCATTGTTATTTATTCTGTCACTGATATGCCTTTGTAGTGATCTGTAAACTTAGTTCACTTTAAAAGACAATAATTAATTAGATCCCACCTCTTGTATAGCTCATTAGTGCAGTGGTAAAGTGTCAGACTGTCACGCTGAAAGTCAGGGTTCGATCCCCAGTGGAGACATCTGCGTTCGGTTCCCGAGATTAGCATGTTTGTGTAGTATCTTTGAACATTCTTAGATCCACGTTGCTCTGGTTCAAAAAGCTGTAAATGGGTACCAGTGAGGATGTGCTGACGATGTTAGATTTTAGTTCAATGCGCCTAACAAACACATTGGCTGTAAGTTCCACAAGGAGTTGAAAGAATATCGGATACGATAGTGTCCTATGACCGGTGATAGTAAAATAAATGTACGTAGCGAAATGAACAGTAATATGCCTGGATAATAGCGCGGACTATCCTTTGTTGTTTGCAGCATTACAACGAGGTCGGTCAAGGATTGATTCCCGTTTAACGTCCTGGGAATCAGCATCCGTACAGTTCATTTGTTGTATGAAAAGAATATTCTGTTATGGTATATCTACACACCGGACAGTTAAAACTGAAGTGCAATGGTTTACACAAAACTGGAAATGACACTCGTGTTTGAATACTGTTTTACATGCTGGGCATAGTTCATTGTGAGGTGATATTATTTTGGAAAGTTCTAAAAGTTCTATGTATCCATACCGACCTCGAAAAGTATCATTCCAGTCACAACGAGTTTCAAATTTCGTCAAACACCACACTTTTCCTGGCGTTATTTTGTGATGTACACGTGAATATCGTATTGTAACAATAAATTGTAACTGTAAATTGTAACAATGACAATGAAAGGTGTCAGTGTGTCGCTGTACATTTCAGGGATACTGAAAGTAGTTCTGATATTGCTTTAACCTAAATTAACATGCGCCGTCATTCGCAGTCTCCGTGTTGGAAGGAAGGTGAGGAAAGGCAGTGTATTGTCGCACGTGCTATTAAACTTCAGTCAGTAATCAGCTTACTGTAATGACAATGTCGATAGACATATGACTTTCATAACAGTTGTTGATTTCATCGACCAAGGGCTCCAACTGCCGTGTTGTTGGTTTCTAAACGAGTTCAGCAAGAGAAGTAGTTTCCAAATTTACATGATCGGAATAGCTATGCCTCAATGTTGCTATTCCACAGAATAATCCATTAACCCTAAACTGAATGTTGACACTAATCATGTTATCAAATTTCATTAATCTATGTGTGTGTGACAGGAGTTGATAAGGTGTGACTGCTCTGGACATAGCAAGTGTCAAACAAACAGGTGTAAATGCTTCAATGCTAAGCTGAAGTGCAAATGTCGCTCCGACAGGTTTTAACTGTTCAAATAAGTGTTGTTGAAACTGTGATCCACTTTAATTTGTTGATTACGTTATTAAGTGAAATTTTACGATAAGATTATTGATTGTTGTAACACAAATGACGTGAAACGGCTGACCCCTTAGTCATGTCACGAAATGACTGATTTCTGAATTCATAAGCTGACTGCAGCTCTTGCCCCAGCCAGTTTTTGGGTATAGCTTTCGTTGTATGTTCTAAACATACATATGCCAAAGTCTACGACATTAAGTTAAGATGTGGTCTACTAGAATCGGTAAACTGAACCAAGAATAGCATGATGTATTTGCGATGCTACTGTTATAGTGTCTACTTCAGGACAGCCATGTCCAAATATTTCTACAGACCAAAATCTATGTAGCCAGGCTATATGATATTTAGTTATTATTATTCGATAGCGAGCAGGATTATGCCGCTCGCAGGAAAGGCCCAGGGGTTGAGCTGGAAGTCCGCTTCCCTCATTCCTGTATACGTGTTTGTCATGTCTTGTGAAACCAACTACAGAAGTTCGAACTGAACTATGGCTTCGTCGTCATCAACGTATTCAATTATCTTCGTCAACGTAATGTCCATCGAAAGCATCAGGTAATTCTCCAGTCATCCTATCCATGAACCGATCCCCAGTCGACGCACCAACCTTACATGAACCCGTTGACAACTGGTGTTTGAATCCGGCTGGAGTAACTTTATAGCTTACTCCCGATCTTGAAACCTCTCCATGTACCTACCATTAGCAAGTTCTACGTCTAAATGAAGAGACTGCAAGCGCCTTGAACAACATGGATCCTCAAAGTCGCCATCTTGAATGGAGATCATACAGCAACCACGTAATGGACAGCCTACAAGTTAAGGAAGAAGCGAGATACCACAGACCAAGCAAGTAGGTACGTCTCTCCCACAGAGATCTTATCACAGCCATCAACATGGAGATCGTGTAATCACACAGAAGCCACCTTACGGACATCTTCAAGATGGACATTGTGTACAAGACAGCTCATTGGGACTTACTTATCTGTCTGTACTTAAATGAACTGAGTGCAGGATATACAATGTGTTATTGTTGATAAGTGTAACCAGGTATGTTTGATCATAGACCAGTACATTACTACCTTCGTATATCTATACCATATTCTATTTCGTGCATGTGAACATTGATTACTTATATAGATATAGAATATTCTTTTGTCCAGATACCCATAACCACATATTTTTATCATGTGTCAGTATTAAGGCATTAACAGCAAAGCAATATTCAGCATTTCAGAATTTTGAAATCAGAGTAGGGTTGTTATTAATACTTCTCTTTTGGGCATAGCACCCACAATATGTGGGCAAGCTCTGACAACGACACAGGAATAGACCCCATTGTAGGACCATTATTTTTGTTATTGGGCATAGCGCCCGCACTATATGGGCAAGCTCCGTCACAGACACGGGAAGAGCACCCATCATACTTAAAGGGCAACAGTACCCACAAGTACCGTCTGAGTCACGCGGTAAAGTTAGACTCCTGGTTTCAAGTTTCGAGCAGGATTATGCCGCTCGCAGGAAAGGCCCAGGGGTTGAGCTGGAAGTCCGCTCCCCTCATTCCTGTATACTTGTTTGTCATGTCTTGTGAAACCAAGTACAGAAGTTCGAACTGAACTATGGCTTCGTCGTCATCAACGTATTCAATTATCTTCGTCAACGTAATGTCCATCGAAATCATCAGGTAATTCTCCAGTCATCCTATCCATGAACCGATCCCCAGTCGACGCACCAACCATATATGAACCCGTTGACACTACGTTCAAGTCTGACTTCTGGCAAATTTCTCATTAGCATAAAAAACGTGTCATATGTGTTGTTTGATATATGTACATGTTTTTTATTTGAAAATGCGAGTGAAACGTCTCTCAGATGAGGCTGTCTTCTTTATGTCAGTTTGATAGGGAAATGGAAAGTGTTGTTTTGACAATTATCAGTTTGCAGGTCTGGGCATTATACACTATAACTGACAGTACATAGGCAGTTGACCCTATCACGAAAAGTCGATAATAATCGATAATAAGTAATTTTCACAGGTGGGAGGAACATGTTATTTTAAATTCTTGAGGCATAAGATGAATAGCTAGTATATCAATGTTCATTATCTCAGCCCATACCCTGAACGAAAGGACGACACACACAGATTTTAACATTTTACTGAGAGCCGAATAGATTGTTGATTGGATGATCAGAATGTCGGGCAACTGACACAACACGTTGGTTAAATATCTGGTATGCTACCCATCATGGATGTAACTGGTATCCGTGATCAGCGTAGTCTTTGCACTACACGTTACCATCGAGACCAGAGTAGATTAATGTACCTATTCATGTGTCTTCTTATCGTGTGCGACATTTAAGAGACCATCAGTATCCTTACAAAGGCTGGTGGAATTAATGTATATAGAACCCACAACGCTCTTTCAAACATGCAACTACAAATCTCTGCTTAAAGAAGTGTCTGCGGAAAACGGATCTTGTTAAGTCACAAAACTCTTTGAAAATTCATGTACTCTCGGGAAAGCTAAAACCTGCTTCCTGAACGGGTCTTCAGACCTAACGGAACTAATTTAGTTCCTTGTTATGCACTTGGGAAAAGGTCTTCTTTATTGAATGAGGGGGACGCCGCTTTGAAACATCATTTCTTTAATGCAGTTTGAGGTTGGAGGACATCCGGAAATCAGGCAGGCCTCAGACAGTTTCCATTTTGTGTGAAACTCAAAGTTTTGTGACGATCTGGAGAATATGGCCAAACTGTCACAATAGAATAAAACGGCATACAGTGTCTTCTGCACACCAAACTCAGCGATTTCAGACACCTATATACATTTTCTATAGCTTACAATATATGTATGGCTATGGTTTACACACGATTTACACGTTTGCGTACGGGCGGTCCATCGCTCACACTGTCCACCCGGCATAGGGAAAGTACTCAAAACCTGACGACTTAAGGAAATGGATACAATTGGATGACCTTTCCTAAGTAAACAAAGCAATAGTGCAGTGCTTAAGAAGTTTGCTTATCGCAATGACAATTACAGCTAAAATCTCTTTTTTTTTCTTTTTTTTTTCTTTTGTTTGTTTTGTTGGGTTTTTTTTACTTTTTTTTGTTTTTTGTTTGACTGTAAATAAATGACGATTATGTAGGCCAAATGTTAAATGCTATATTATAGTGATATTTTATTTATAACAAGAATAGTTATAGATATAGAATTTCATTTCAAACAAAGTTCATTAGTAAAATACAGGGCGGTGCCTAATTTATGAACGAATGTACATATTCCTCACTTCCCAATCCGCATGCCAACATCGACGAGCGACAACAAACTTTTGTTTTGTCACGTTCTTTCACGTTTTTTCTGCTTTGACGTTTTTAACGACTTACATGCATTCTAAGACCCTGTCTAAATCCGTCATTTACCACAGTGAAAAAAAATATGGCATTCAATTTAACAATCCTAAAGTGTTAGAGTGACGTTAAATATTAACTCACTCACTCATGCACTTAAAGTGTTAGACATCCTTTTCATTTGATTTTATATTATTACTGTGTTTGATATTAGGTCGGTTGTACGATGGGGTGGAAAGTATTCTGTCTAAGTGTGGTGAATCCACGTGTCTTCATACTAAATACCTAAATACCAAAACAATTTCCACAATCATATAAGGTCACACCCGGAATGAGATATTATATCGGATATTCCCTCTCTCTCTCTCTCTCTCTCTCTCTCTCTCTCTCTCTCTCTCTCTCTCTATCTATCTATCTATCTATCTATCTCTCTCTCTCTCTCTATCTATCTATCTATATATATATATATATATACACACACACACATACATAGATCTGCCATATATATATATATATTTGGCATGTCGTGTGTGTGTCTGTGTGTGTCTGTGTGTGTCTGTGTCTGGCAATTTGTTTTTATAAATCTACAAATATATAGAGAGAGTTATATATCAACTTTATTTATATCGTTAGGTCTTCAAAATCTCTACCGCAAACCTTTCTGAAAACTTTAGCACGGCTTTAACCCTGATGAAGGAACTTCTGAAATCTTAGAAGCATTAGCATGCTCGACTATCTCAAATGTTCTGAAATTCGACTTCAAAGGCTTGCGTTGATGGAATATTTCTCGCCATAATGAGGAAGTTGACGACTGGAAAGTCAAAGTCAAATGGTGGACATGCAGAAGCGACAGAGATTGGTTGATAGTGATGTACACTACATTTGAAATAAATCAATTGACAGATAATATTACGGACATCAAAGCAAGTTCAAGGAGGCGAATCTCGATCTCGAAATGAAACATACGGCATGAATAAATCCATTTAGAAAATGCTTCTAGATATGAATTTACAATGCACAACGAAGGAAATGAATTGTCGTGGGGGAGTATTGAATGAAAATGCTTAACGCATCTTATGCTTTCTCCAAATTGAACTGGCCAATAAATTTCCGAAATGCTGCTTTTTCATATATGCGTTTTACATAAGCGGTGACATGCAAGTTTTAAATTATTGAAAACTAAATTTGATAACAAACTTAGATCTTTGGTTTGAATCTCAGTTCCGAATTTCTAATCTGGCTTGAATGCATTTTCGCTGTGAGTTTTATTAATAATAACACAACCACATGCTTTTTTGCAGGTAACAGGGGTTCATGGATGTCAGTTTCATGATTGTTGCACACACAACGTGCCAGCAACATGTGTTCCGGTGTGTTTCTCGGTGATTGTGTTGTTTTTTTTCTTAGGTGTGTATGTTTGTGAGTGTTTGTATTTATTCATATTTTTTTCTTGCCAATCTCCCGAGTGTGTGATATTGTCATGTTAATATATATTTTGGGATGTTTTGTGTGTGTTTGAGTACACCTGCTTTTGTTTCTCTTAAGAATGTTTGCTTGTGTGTGTGTGTGGTGTTCTGTTGAGTATGTGCACTTGTATGTGTGAGTCTGGCTGCTTCCACCACCTAGTGGTAATGCGGGCCTTTTCCTGAAAACCTGACGTAGGTTTTGCATGATTTGCAAACCGACAAGCTATATTCTCACCAGTTTTTGTGTTTCAGCTCCTCAAACCAATGTTCAATACACTGTAACAACGACACCGGTTTCGTTCGTCTTTTGGTATGATGCTGTCGTTGATCCAAAGACGACCGTCCTTTTTCCGGGAAAACATTTGTCTACCACAGAGGACGTATAACATATACACAGTAGTGTAAAGTAAGATCAGAAGATTTTTCATCCAATTTATCCAATCAGCACCATCTTCAAGTCAATTGAAAGTGGGTTTATCAACACCATCTGTAATTATACACAGCAGTCACCCAAACAGTCTCCATTCTTCCTGAAGAAACAGAACAAAACAAATTGCTGGAATTGCCTTCGCAGAACTGATCTGGTTATGAAGGAAGGTTCCTTTGTCTGTCGTGGACCTAACCGTCATTCCGAAAACAAATTATTCTAAAATACCAGTAATTCTGTCTTCAGACAAGACAATGACTTGCGCAAAGGGACCATTGGTGTGAACATAACACAGTTTAATGGCACGTTGTCTGACCAGGTTGTGGACAGAACCTGACCCGCAATTCTGTTTTTTTCCAATAGTAATTATTCAGTGTGTACATCGTCTGGATGTGGGCGTGTGGCTAAGCTTGCATATCCCATAAGACAGTTGGGCTGAAGATAACCTGTGCGGGCTCGGGGAACATAAACAAATCTCGGGGGTACATGAGCCCATGGCCCTCGAGGGGCCAGTGAACAACTTATTTATCTTACCGAACTTAATAACTGTTTGTCACTTCTGTTGAATGCGAGACGAATCGCCATTTTGCAGACGACTCAAAGTAAACAGATTTAGAGTTATCCCCCTTCCATCGATTTTCAATCGCAAAACATCGGTAATTTCCATGCTTGATGCGTGATTCAATGTTATTCGAGACAAAGAAGTATTACCATGAAGCGCCAGAAGAGTTCGGAATTCCCAGCTGTGTGCATTGAAAATAATACCTCGGCTGTAAGCGGGGGTACATTGAAAATAATAGAATAGCGCTCAGCCAATCAGAAAACGACATTCATGTGTGAGGTAAGATAATTGTTTTTATTGCATTCTCCACACTCACCAGTATCCAGCCGCCTGGCATTGGCTTGCAATTAATCGAGTCTGGATCTGACAATCCAGTGATCAGCACCATGAGCATTAATCTGCATGATAGGGTGGTCAGGCTCGCTGATTTTGTTATGTCATCGGTTCCCAATTGGAAAAATCGGTGCTCATTCTGTTGATCATTGGATTGTCTGGCCAGTCTCGATTATGTATGGACAACCGCCAAAAAACTTGAACTTGAACACTCAGACACCGTATTGATTGGATGACAGGGTCCAGTTTGAGATCAGACGAGGGTTGAAAACGTGGGGAAAATGATGAAAACTGCAATCGTTGTGAACACCGATTATGATACAGGCCTCCGTTATGTACAGAGAAATGTCAGAGAACTGACAAACACAGCAGGGATGATAGAGGTTTGATGATGGAGCAGCCTTAATCACAGATCTGCCCAGTGACGTCGTGCGGTGCCTATATTGATAAGCTGCATCCCGATTGCGATCGAATTTGGCAGTATATCAACAAGCTTGTCGGGAAGAATATACTAGCAACCTTCGTGTCGACTCTGAGCAAGCCCTATAGTATGTCCCATGTTTACACAAGTTACAGTATCCGTGCCACTGGCGCCACGATCCTCACTCGCGGTAACTTTGTGACTGCCCAAGTCAAGAGCGTCACTTCACTTGGCGTTTAGGTAAAGATGCGTATGCGCTGTTTCAAACGCTTTGCATTTTCTAATGTTGTCTAACACCACCGCTACCTCGAAAAAGTTGAACGGTGCCGTCAGTCAAATATGGGCCAACAGTAGGGAGAAAAAAATTTTCCCTTCTTGTTGAACCACAAGAGCTGGAAGGTAATGACCTTGAAGTCTGAACGAACTTGACCTCGATTACGTATTTTGCAATTTTTCGATCCTGAACAATCAATCCAATCTTCGGATAACAAACCATACATCACATTTTAATAAAATATCGCAACATTCAGACCGTAAATATTATTGTCAGCAAAAAATGACTTCTTCCTGTCATATGAGTTAAGCACATTCCTTCGCTTCATCATCTGTTATAGAGATCACGAGGTACAAACTTGTTTTAGACGTTGATTCTTTCTACATTTCTATTTTGATTATTACCCGTGCTGCGGCGAGTATTTCATGAAGTATCAGATGATGACGAAACCGTCTGTCAGGTATCTGTCAGATAAAATGTTCAGATATTCCACCAAAATATACTTGCCTCCATTTTGTTTCAGTTGCCTCCACACAAAGTCTCCATATACATTTAGGACAATTCACTGTCAGCAGATCTCAGCGGACTAGTCCATCAAGCCAAGGTCGGAAAATTAACAGTCTGGTACACCTCCTAAACCCTTCCAGGGATCGATAAGGGCAAACTAGTCACTGAATCTCCCCGATGACAGTACGTATTCCGCGAAACGGACAGAAACGATTTTCGCTACGGTGGTGGCGATGCAGCGGTATGGGAGGTGTTGGTGGTCGTGGTGAGCGTTCAAAATACCAGTGGTCGCCAGGTGGTCCAATAAACGAAAGTTCGCTATAAGCGTGCTCGTAATGAGCGTAGTTTACTGAATGTTTAACGTATTCACCTCTGTCCCTACACGAAAACACCGACACCATCAGTTACCACAGCGTGGAGACAGTGTCCATACCGATAGGTCTCGGTTCTTGTTCAAATCATCTGCATAATTATGTTTCTTGCATGATATGAATAGGAAAGTGTTATTTGTATTCATTTTTTTAAATTTATCTATTTCATATATATACAAACAATATTCAGCGAGCTGCAAGAGAAGCGGATGCTAGATGAACAGTAAAGCACGATTGTGTCGATGTTGAAGACAGCTTTACTTCCCGGTAACCTATGATCGAAACAAACAAAATGTAGAACATGAATAATACCTTCGGGCCTTAATTTTGAAACCACTTGGATTGACTAAAGGTATGATGCACTGGGTTTACTTGCTGGAGCCACCAATGGAATGAATGAGTAAAGTTTAACGACAATATCCAATGTTTCAATTTTTAGCATCCCACCTATCATTGCAGGGGATACCAGAAACGATGACTTCACATATTGTACCCATGTGTTGAATAGATGTGACAATCCAACACCATTAGGCTACAATACCACCCCATACCGGACCCGTGAAGATCCCGGGGTAGAAGAGGCCTTCAGCAACCCATGCTTGCCATAAAAGGTGACTGTGCTTGTCGAAAGAGGCGACTAACGGGATGGAGTTGTCAGGCTCGCTGACTTGGTTGACACATGTCATCGGTTCCCAATTGCGCAGATCGATGTTAATGTCGTTCATCACTGGATTGTCTGCTCCAGACTCGATTATTTACAGACCGCCGCCATATAGCTGGAATATTGCTAAGTGCGGCGTAAAACTAAACTCACTAACTCACTCACCACCCCATACCGTAGGAAATTAGTGTGATGCAGCTTCACATTTAGTTACAAGAGAGGCATATGGACACTGACGTGATATATATACTCCACTCATGTGATCTTCACAAGACCAATGTTCAGTACATTCTTATTTAAACATCACGACCAGTTCTGCAGCTAAGCAGCAGGGTTACCACAACGTATGCAAGATTGGACTTCGCATAAATTGCAGCACAGGCTTCTACAGTTCATAGAGACTGTACCAAACGGACGACTCAAAACTCAGTTCTCGTAAAACATTACAGTAGCTGTCCATTTCGTTGTGACCACGGGCAGGGAAATGCGAATCTCGTCAATGCTTTATTTTCTGACAGTGTTGAATGGTCCCGAAGTAAGGTGGTCACCAGTATTTAGATGTCAATTTAATTGCCTAACAAATATTGAACGAGTCAGTGAAACCTTGGTAAGCCGATAACAGATTAATCACAAAGGATGAACGAGATTTAATGGTGATGGGCAATTACATCCCTGACATATATTGTAATCTATTCCCTTGGGCAGGGATCTATTCCCTGTTGGTGAATTGAACTATTGGACTATTAAATGTTTTAAAAAATATTTGCTTAGTTTTTATTCAGGACTAGATTTCTTCATGTCGCTGGTTCCATGTAGTAACTTTCAGGTTTTTCTTCGTACATTATTCCAGTGTAAGCGTATCAATGAATTTCACTTTAAACGCACATCACATGAAACACCGAGAACAAGTAGAGTTGGTCTACGTTAACGTTCATGATGCACCGTATGTACATCTGTTTCACTGTTCCAACTACTGCACTGTTTCAGTAATCGGAATATTTCATTTATGTTTTATAGCGTATTACCGCTAGAGATATGCAATTGAAAAAGGTTGTTTGTATTAGCAAGCGTGGAAGAACAATGTGTTTTCCTTCTCATTTAATTTAGAAAAGACAGTGGTGAGTGGATCATCTGAAAAAGGTTGTTTGTATTAGCAAGCGTGGAAGAACAATGTGTTTTCCTTCTCATTTAATTTAGAAAAGACAGTGGTGAGTGGATCATAAGTGGAGAGTATTTATACTTCGTTTTTTTCTAAACCTCGCCCACCACGGCACGAGACCACGTTTTGTTCTGAAAAATATGGAAAGCCCAAACATTCCCAGACGTTTTTTAAATTTATTTTTCAGAACATTATAATACATACCATGAAGACTATGGTAATGATCATCACCATCACCATCACCATCGCCATCGCCATCGCCATCACCATCACCATCGCCATCGCCATCGCCATCGCCATCACCATCACCATCACCATCGCCATCGTCGTCAATCACACTAGAGGAATGTAAAACATGTTGCTGATATGTTTCATTATTTCATATGACTGAATATCCATGCTGAAAAAAACATTAAACATTTGTTGTACTTAGTGTTTGTTTCACAAAAGGTAGTGGCGCCGTTAGTCTAATCTGCGACAATGAGTGAACTAACTATTGTGTATCACAGTCCAAAAGAGCGTTTTGTCTGCCTTGCACCCCACTGCCGTCTGCAAAACAAACGGAATCTCATATAGTTATGTCCTACACAAGCAGGGCTCTGGCGTGAACATACCAGATTTTAATGGCGCCTTGTCTGACCAGTTTGTGGACAGAACCCGAGTTGCACTTCCTTTCAAGAAACAAATTATCCATTGTGTAACTCGTCTGTGTTTGTGGACAGCGGGATGTAAAGGTCACCCACGAGATTCCTTGGAAGCACAGTGGCGGTAGATAATTTGAGGATAGAATGGTGGCATCTACAATTCCTACATGATTCAAAAGTTAAACTTTACATAAAGGAATATCTTTTGTGATTAATTTGTAGTCACGTTGATTATGAAGCACTTTCAAATAGTGAAGATGCCAGATATTCGCTGAAAGACGATTACATTCATGGCAAACCGGCATGGTGTCAGTCGTCGTAAAACCCTACAAGTGGTAATTAGGCTCCCTTTCGAAGAATCATGTGTCCACCCCGAGGGACCAATAGAGTATCCTCAAATTTGATGACTGCATGCAGCTTCGCTACTAAACTCTTTCAGCACAATGCCGAGAGATGTATAAAACCGTTGTATAAAATATCGTTATGAAACATTCCAAAACATTCAGTGATTTATAATTTTATTTCAAATATTCTAGAGAGCTGAATGTTTTTGTAGTCACTTTTGAACGATGTATCAACACACTTCCCACTGCGATCTCAAGACTATTCATATCCTGATATACTCTATATACACTTTAGTTCGTTACAAACGCAGCGCGTTTAACGCATTCCGATTAAAATCCGGAGCAAGTGACGTTTGTGAGCGTATTCGTGACGCTGTAGTTTGTTCAACTGAATTTACGTGTTATTTTGGATAAAGAGTTCGCTCTTCACGTCAAACATACGCCCGTTCCTATCCCCACATGGTTACAAGCATATCCTGGAATCACAATAATAGCAGTTCACTCCACTACCAAACCCCAAAAAAACTCTGTCAATCCCCTCACACCTAATAGTTTAAATGAAGCCATTGTGTTTTACATATCATGCAAATACTTCACACAAATCCCACCACTGCAAGATTGTACCAAGGGACAAACAATCCCGGTGCTGTGCAAATACATTCATCACATTCTATCAAAAGATAGACTCTCTAGAAGCAATTATATATAGCAGACAAGATTACCCTTGCCTCATAAATTTTGCTGCTATCGTGTCCAAACAGACCCTCGTTAGGCCATGTTTTCTGTTCCTTGTGCACGAAACTTAAAGAAAGCTTAATCATATTGTTTTCTGAGAAGGCATGTTCTTGGCATAACCTGAGACGAAAGCCGTTGAAATGTATCCATCTTGTGTCTAATTGATAATGGAGAAGGGTTTGCCATCAAATGACCCTTCAAGTTGTGCAGACATGATGTCGCTGGAAGTCCACGTAGATAGTGGCATTATTGATCTGGGTAACTGAGTCGAGTTGACCAGCCATTAACTGCACTCTACTGCGTATCAACGGCTGTGACATTAATCAGTATACGAAAAGGGCTGCCCTTCCTCCCAAATCGTTGAGTCGCCGTTTCGAAGGTTAATGACAACATTAAAGGCAGTGAGTTTGTCAACTGGGGAAAAACCTGCAATTTTCTACCACAGATAAATCTGAAGTATGTTAGTGACACCGGTTGTTCTATACCTACTCATGGCAGTGTTATACAATCGAGTTTGATTGATTCTGGATTTGTCAATGAACCTCTTGATGTTCATAGAGAGGTGTGGAATGGGGGGTCCGTTGGTTAAAGGCATCTTGGTATGTCAAGCATCAATCCACTGTCTGTGTGAATCCTACATCGCCGAAAACGAATAGAAACAAAACAAACGGAAATGACACGTACCTTCGATATTTGGCACACACGCTCCGGCCGACTTACTTTATGACATGCGGAAAAAATACTTGAGCATAATGTATTCCCTTGGTTGTGGTAGAATCTGGTGTGTACATGTAATATGCCAAGTGCACGTTCGTGTATTTCATTTGAAAGTTTCCGCTGACCTGTATACACAGATTTCAAGTTATTTTGTGTGACATCTGTTTTCATATTCCGGTTTCCAAGACTGCACTGTTAATAGAAGCTGATATGTGGACAATTTTGTAAAGTATGTGCAACAAAATGAACGAAAAAGGTACGATTTCATGCATATGTTCTACTTTAGCCAGATCAGAATCAGTGTTGGTTTGACTATTCTGCTTGAATCCTTTCTGGAAAACGCCACTTTAGAGTAGACATTATTAATAATGTTTGGTCTGCTTGGATTATTGTTCATTTATCCTTTCCTGGAACTCAACTGCAATCTGGAAGGAAATCACACAATTTGACTTTCGAGATACTCTTTTCGAAAGAAATCCAGCATTAAAATCTAGCTTGTGGCCAGATTGCAATCACACTTTCAGTTTGATTATTCTGCCTTTGACAAGAGAGGAAATGTGTTGATCTTTTGTGCGAAGAAGCCGAAAAAAGGGAAATGTTCATTCATTTTTGTTCTACTTTAGCCCCTTCGCTTATATTTTTGGAGCTGCATTACCGGTTTGAATTTTACATGGGTAGACGTCAGAAGGACATCATGTTCTATCGCATGTGTTTTTTCTGCCCGATTACTATTCTTTTAGTGTGTATTTATCTTTTAGTGACTATCTTAACATCTAGACTACTCGGCAGTGGCTGGTGGACTGAATGGAAGAAGGTACACCAGTGGCTACAGTTCAACGTATGTACATGTATAGACAGTCAGTAAAGATCCAGTTATATTTCTTGCACCTACCATTTACTGTCGGTTAGGAATTAGCGTGCTCCACAAATGTTCGTTAACAAATGTGTCGCTGTCGTAATTCAACGCCAAAAGTGCCGTTGCATGCTAATCTGTCCTTACAAACGAGACAACCAGTCGCTTAACAAGTGCCATGTGGTGTCCATCAGCTACAACAGTCATTATTGTGTCTCTGTGTGCATAGTCCGCCCTGGGATTACTCTAGCGGGTCAAATGTGCAATTAGTCAAAGCAGTCTTCGTGCCATAAGCACATACACTACCACACACAAGCTGTTAATACATAAAATAACATAGGCTATGCAACCTTTGCATAGTTTGCATGTCAAAATCACAGTGTTAGACATATCGTATGTTCAATGGAATCGGACACATTCTGTAGATCTATTGTTATCATTAGTTTAATTATATAAGGTCCCATTCTGATATCTAGGCCACGTCTGTTTATCCAAAAACTGTTTCCTCTAGATCTCAGATCGACGAGTAAACTTAGCACTAATAAGTCATTCATTAAAAGTCATTTGTCCATGCATTACTGTCCCATATATAAGAAGAAATATATTGTTCCTGTGGACATTAAACCCATAGATTATGTCATTTAGTCCGAAGTATTTGTATCAGAGAGTAATTCAACATTTTCTCACTTTGAAATTTAGCGAGTGAGTGAGTGACTGAGTTTAGTTTTACGCCGCACTCAGCAATATTACAGCTATATGGCGGCGGTCTGTAAATAATCGAGTCTGGACCAGACAATCCAGTGGTCAACAACATGAGCATCGATCTGCGCAATTGGGAACCGATGACATGTGTCAACCAAGTCAGTAAGCCTGACCACCCGATCCCGTTAGTCGCCTCTTACGACAAGTTGAGTCGCCTTTTATGGCAAGCATGGGTTGCTGAAGGCCTATTCTACCCCGGGACCTTCACGGGTCTTGAAATTTAGCAGTGTCGGGTACAAACTGTGGTAGAAAATAATACCAAGTGGACCTTTTTATTGTGATTATCGGATCAAGTCATGATCTGTCTTACGTACAAACTGAAGTGTACTCCGTCGAAAATTTGTTTCGTTTATAGTGCGTGTTACTTCCAGATTTTGAAATCTTCAAGTGAACTAAGTTCAATTTACATGAGCTCTTTAAAATCAACATGTTTGAAATAGAAATGAAAAAAAAACGGCATTCAATTAGACGAATCAAGTTGTGCATGCAAGTCTCTTGTAGTTGTTAAAATCACGGGCAGTATAACCAGATTCTCTTCTTTAACGGAAGCAAACAACGTCCTTATTCTAAATCAAAGGCCAGGAAACATCAGTCACAAGGAAGATCCCCGTGGGATGTAAAGCAAGGATGTCCCAGTGCCGAATCAACCAGAGGTAATGTAAATTGTTTTAAAAGTTGAAACTCAGATCTCAGATCAAATGTACTTTATCAACGCCTTTCAGAGAAGACAGGCTTCCTAGATCGAGTCACGACATTCACGCAAGTCTCTTGCAGTTGTCATATCATGGGCAGCATACGTGATTTTTATAACATAAGTGAAAGACGTTCTTCTTTAAAACAACGGAAACATCAGTCATAGAGAAAATCACTGTGTGAAGGTAGGCGTAGTTCAAAAAGTTGAAACTCAGATCTACAAAGAAATTTATAAAAGACCCTAATGTGCCTTGGTACAAAAGGCCAAGAACTGTCATGGTGACATGACATCGGAGGTATGCGCACTCTCAATACAAATTCAACGAAATGTACTTTTCTACATCTCCAGTAGGGAAGTGGTGTATCGTGTCTGTCATTTTACAATTACGTAACAGGCACATTTTAAAGATATATCTACGTTCATCAATCTGACCTTTCAATCCTCATGGATGCCTTTTATGCCAAACGACCTAGCGTCATTGTTATTGCTCTCGTCGTTTTGCATTGATCTCATTTATGCGTCTGCTGACATTTAGGTATGTTGTGTGCGTCCGTTGGAACTGGTCCTCTTTCAATTAAAAAGATCTCTAGAGTTATTAAAAGTGTTCAAAGTATCTGCAGTAAATCATGGATTGCCATTGACGTCCTCATGCTTGTCTTCAATGTAAGGTGATGTCGTGTCGTGTTAAGCATGCGATTAAGGTCAATTGAGTTTTACACAACACCAGAGAATGGAAAAACAGAAGCAGAAAAATAGAGTGGAAAATATCTTTTCTTACAAATTTGTCTGTAACCAGGTCATGGTTGGAATGTTCTGAACAGACCTCAACTGACCTTTCATGACTTGATTGAAAGTCCTCTGTGACTCCAAATCCTACTTATAGAAAATACATACTTTCCTCATGTTAAGAGTTCAGGTTTCTTAGTTATATGTTGTGCATAAGGTAAAACTTTGTGAAGATTGTGTATTCACATTCTTATTTAATTAATTAAGCTTCATATCTTCTTTTATCACGTAACCTACGATAGAGATCAAAGTTCTGATGTTATTGTTCTAAAAGTTGACGGTATGCAGATGACACGATTTTATGGGTGATCGCCTTCTTCTCTAAGGTTCTCTTAATGTTAAAATTGCCCAGAACCTTACCTACTAACATTGTAAACTTGCCAGGCATTTGAATATAGAATGAAAGAGATTAGTGAACTATTGGTTCATGGAACTCAAACGTATTGTTAAATAACTGTAGCTCGTTACAAGCGGACCTATAATATATACACCTGGAAATTAATCAAGCAACACCCCAATTTTTTCTATTGGAGCAACTTTGAAGTGTTCTGACAATCAAAATATGCCGGGTTGATATAGTTTGACACTTTTTTATTCAACAGACGATCTCTGACAAACAACTTAAAGGGAAAAAGTATCAAGACTTTGCTTTATTGCAACGAAATCCAAATTCTTAAAACTGTCTTAAATTCATGAAAAAATGGACACAATTTACTATTCATCCACAGACGTTGTTGTCAGGTGTATTAACACAAATGTCACATGGAAAGAAAGAACAGTCATCTGAGAGTCTGCACACCGACTTTCATCAATATCTAGTGTGTCCTCCCTGCGCACGCACCACCGATTCCAGACGCCTCCTCATTCCTTGGATGAGTCTCCGGATCTGATTCTGGGGGATCCTGTTCCACTCCTCATGCAGGGCAGCCGTCAATTCGTTGAGATTATGGACTGGTGGGTCTCTCTGCCTCACACGACGGCCAATAAAGTCCCACAAATGTTCAATGGGGTTGAGGTCAGGGCTCATGGCAGGCCATGGAATTCTGTCAATTGCATTTTGCCGCAAAAAATCATTTACAGCATGCGCCCTGTGAGGTCTAGCATTGTCGTCCATAAATATGGGTCTCGTTGCCAGAGGATGGTTCTCAAAATGAGGTACCACAGCCCTGTCAAGAACCTCCTGTTGGTAACGAACACCGTTAAGGTTGCCACGGATGGTAATGATATCCAACTTGCAGTTCATGGAAATGCACCCCCATACCATAACGGAACCTCCCCCAAAGGCCACAGTCTCCTGGATGTTCCGTGGAGCCATTGCTGTGTTCCTCTGCCTCCAGACCCGAGTACGACCGTCCACCATGTGCAGCAAGAACCGGCTCTCATCTGAGAAATGGACCTTCCTCCAAGAGGCAATGTTCCAGTGCAAACGGTCATTACACCAGGCCAGTCGGGCTGCCTTATGGGCTGGAGACAGTCTGGGTCGCTTGATTGGCCTCCTTGCCCGGTATCCTGCAGCTTTCAGACGATTCCGAACAGTCCTGTTCGAGATGGGTCTCCCTGGAAGCCACTCCTGTCTCAACCGAGAGCTCGAGTCGAAGGACCTGCGCCGTACAAGTCTCAGTAAAGCTCTGTCCTCCCGGACTGTGGTCTTCCTGGGTCTTCCTGGTCTAGGCAGGTCTTTAACTTCATTAGTGGCCCGGTATTTTTTCAAAAGTTTTGAAATTATGGAATGATGTCGTCCGATTTGAGTCCCGATTTGTCTTAGAGACATACCAGCATTCCTCATGCCGATTATTTGCCAACGAGTGGCCTCTGATAATTTCCTACGTGCCATGACATTGAAATGAATGAAAAACCGAATGCAATCGACAACCTGCGCTTGTAAACACCCCAGGGAAAAAGTGCATTTTTCGAAAGTTGAGGTTAAAGCAATGCACGTGCGCTGTGCAAGCTTCACGCGCGTCATATCAACCCATGAAAAGCTCATGCTGTATGTCAATACATCAAAATTGAATAATCAATCATCAAAATTACTTCGTTAAACTTTGTTACGTTTTTATGTGTCTTTGAATTTGGTGTTGCTTAATTAATTTCCATATGTATATATAGTTGCTACTGCATACAAGGATTGCGAACTGTATTATGTTTCTGAAAATCGAACAACATTGATAATGAATAGTTCATAGTAAATATAGCTCAAAGTCAACATGCAATACTTTTCAAACATAATCTACACACAATGCGTTAAATAGGGCAGTAATCACGTCTTTTGCTTGTGAGACTTCTGCATAATTATGTACTACGCCAAAATACTGAATACGACAGTGATTGCCGAAACCTGACTTTTGCCAACACAGACGAAGTTCTTAGCTGTCGGTGTTGGCAGGTCCGATTTGCTTGTGGCGTGACATCAAATAGATTAGAGTTACCATTCCTGTTGTTGTTGACAAGGAACACATGCTCGATCTTTTGCTGATCGGGACTGGACATTTACTATTCATTCATTCAACCTTTATTTAATACTCAAAGGCCACAGGCCTATAGTACATCTATAGTAAATTTACATTTACATCAATCATAATCTGTGGGTAGCAATACACTGTTTCCATGATTAGATGTTTTATATATATAGATGGACAAGTTTTCTAAGTTTCTCTTACTAGCATTGTTCATAAGTGATATACATTTATATGCTTCAGGAGGCTGATTGTATGATAATCTATTTTCAGTCAATTACAACACCTGACGGCATTATTCGGGGATTACGCGCATGAGAAAGAAAAGGGCATATTCACATCTGAAATCAGTTCAGTATCGTCTTGATTAAACCAGTTTATGCCGTTGTTCACCGTTTTTTGGCATGTAACACCGGCACGCTGTTTGCACTATTCACAAACTTTCCTCCTATCATTTCTTGTCCCCAGGCGTGATATTGCTGGGATATTGCCAAACGTCCCGTAAAAACCAAACTCATTTCATATAAAGAATGATATCATTGGTGTTTTGTATTTTGCATAAGTTTGTTTGTTGAAAGAAGGTATAAGATCGTTCGATGCATGCATTTCAGAGTCCACCTAGCAGGATCGCCCCATTTTACAGCAAAGTTTAGGCGCTCAGTTCATGTAAAGTTATTTGTTCAGATGAACTGACGTTGTGTTTGGGGATCTAAAATTACAAAATAACAAATACACAAACACTAACGGCCTCTGTTTCTCGTCCTCTATAACTACATTCACAATGCTATATTTTTCTAAAGTCCAGATAGATATTCGGAGAACTGTATGCTGTCATCACACCTTACGATGGGAGGGCACAAACAGACTTTGTTCTTTCCGCACTTCCAAAGTGAAGAGCCGCTCTGAAACTCCTTTATATACCTGCTAATGACTCAGATGATACCATTTTCATACAAGGCATTTTCTTCACAAGAATAGACAAAACATCTGATGAATTAATCTTCTTGTCTGATTTATTATTAAAACAGACCAAAATACCCAGTATACGTCTAAAGATCCTGCCTTCACTGATAATGCCACGATGGATTCCTGTAACTGAGTCGAGCTGCTCCCTCGGTGCTCCCGGTATGTATAAGTACTATGTTTCATTAATCAGTGTCAGCCCATGCCTTTCATCATTCGAATTCATTTAGAAACATTTTTGGAAAATTAATTTCAACAGTTGGATGCATGCAGAACCAGCATCAATGGTAGAATCACCGAATTCGAATACAAAACTGTTGATTAAAATGTATTTTTAAGATTTCCAGAGTATATTGGATACAAAAGTATGGGTTTATTTGCCTGTACCTATGTCTGGATCTAGTTCAAGGTGTTCATACAAATATTCCTACGATACTTGTGTTGCCGGCAGCAAATCATTGTTCGAATCATCCATCAAGATCCTTAATGATGCTTAATAATCTGATATACCTACCTACCTACCTACCTACCTACCTACCTACCTACCTACCTACATACATACATACATACATACATACATACATACATACATACATACATACATACATACATACATACATACATACATACATACATACATACATACACATATCCGACATGTTCGTTGGAAAATCTACAAAGAACTTAATTAAGCACCTGCTGTATTTGTTATGGGTTTTTAGCATAAAAGTGCTCGTAGTGACGGCGACTGAAAAAAGTGTAGCCGTATTATACTGTGACTCATAAAAAACGAAAAAATGACTGGAGTCCATGCTGATTTTATGATAATTGCTCATTTTGAAATATTAAACAACTTTGATATTAAACAATGTCTGTGCATGTATGGCACTGGACTGTTTAATGCCGCCCCCTTGTTGTATAGGCTTCGGAGAGAGCGGAAGGTCGCGCATTCAACTCCAGGTCGCGTCATATTAGAAAAACATAAAATATGGTACTGTCTGGCGCTCGGCGTTAATGGGTACAACAACGACAGGTCGGTTGTGAGTCAGTATGATATGTCTGAGTGGGGTATTCATGGCATTGCTTAACTGTATCTCAGTGATCTAGCAATATAAACCAGCGTCTGTCTTGGCCATTACAAGCAGCTTCCCATACACACGCATGCACGTCGTCACATCAGTGAAATGTTCTTCAGTATGACGTTGATCCCATGTCATGTCATCTCACCTCGAGTGTTTAATGTTGGATTTTGATGACTGTGAACATTCAAACTTTGCGTGTCTTACATGATTAAAAGTCAATACCGTGTGTAACCTCCATGTGGCTATATGACAGCCAGCACTGTCCTCCTCAACCCTCTGTCTGTGTCCTGGTCCTCTGCAGGTGCAGTTGACACCAATCATCGTGTCAAACAGCTTCCATCTGGGCCATGTTCTGCACGGGAGGATACTTTTGTTGCACACAGACCAGCCATGTTTCGAATATGCTCCCATGGATTACGGTCGGTGCTCATTCTATCATGAGACATATCAGTGCTTAACCAAGTTCTCTAAGTAGACATTTCTAAATGTGACTGTTACATGACATAACCTGTTACGTACGTTCCCATGCATCGTCCTATGGTGTGAAACTCAGACGACCAAACGTGCCGTGTCATTTATAAACTCACATCGAATTCCTTCATAATTTAAGGGTCAGTGCCTCATATGTGTTTGTTAGTATTACCCACGAGGTGAACGATTTTATTCATTTTCAGATTTAACATTAATTGTCCATGCTCTGTCATAACAAGAATACGTTTCTTAAGGGCGATAAGGAATATGCGTTCACTTCAATCAATACAAGTTGTACATTACAAATCAGTTTACAAAATATAACTATCCTCTTAAATAGACACCAACTAATGAAATTAAAAAAAATGGCTAGCCGATTAATACTAGACCAAACCTTGCCTTCACGTGTTCATTTACAGAGGCTGAACTCTGATATAAATCACAGATAATTCACTATTGATTCCTGTAATTGAGTCGAGGTAGTCCTCTGTGGTGCTCACCGTGTGTATCAATGGTATACGCCATTAATCAGAATAAAGGAAGCTTATCTTTCCTCCTGACTCATTAAATACCATTTTTAAAGATGAATGGCAGCATTAACTGTGGGTTTTTTGTTTATCATCTGTCACAAAAATCTTACTGAAGCCAAATTATCTGGCGAGGCTCACTGATTCCGGCTGCTCCTTTCTTGCTGATTGCAGTGTGATGTGATTCAAATGTCTGATTTATTGTTTCCAACACAGTAAGAAAAGGTGAACCAATGGTTTAGCTACTATAACTCAGTGGGTTTTGTCAGTGTTAATGTTTCCAGTGCCTGGTGCGTGTCCTCAAAATGTAAACGTCTTAGTGAGTGAGTGAGTGTGTGAATGAGTAAGTGAGTTGCGTTTTACGCCGCAGTAAAGCAATATTACAACCATATGGCGGCGGTCTGTGAATAATCGAGTCTGGACCAGACAATCCAGTGATCAACAACATGAGCATCGATCTACGCAACTGGGAAACGATGACATGTGTCAACCAAGTTACCGAGTCTGACCACCCGATTAATTAGTCACCTCTTACGACAAGCATAGTCGCCTTTTGTGGCAAGCATGGGTTGTTGCAGGCCTAGTCTACCCTGGACCTTCACGGGTAGTAAACGTCTTAAGGTGTTCCAATATGGACAGTCTTTTGTATTAAAGGAATTAGCTGTGTAACGATGTGACGATTTTAATGCGCGCTATTTAATTCGGTCATAAAACGTTTTCGCGAAGAAGGTGGTGCCTCACTGCAGCAATAGGTTTCCAGCAAACACATCCAGCAAACACTCGTAACACGATGTCATTAAACGATAGTGATTCTCGTCACACTATAAACGGCGACACTCTTCATAGATGAAGATACATTGTGCACCATGAGCATTGCATTCCTATTTATGGTTGCAAGAACAGACGCAAACATGTTACTCTCTGGCGAGGTTTTGTGGGACTGAATTCGTTCACAGTTTGGCTACTTTTGTGGAAGTAACCAAGAAAAGGCAGACTTCAATTCATATGTTTTACTTGACCTGCATTGTCGAGTTTGCATTTCAGAGGGCAAGCATCTTTCTACATGGTGTGTATTTTTCTTTAACTATTGTATATTTATCCTTAGTAAAAATGTGGCCATCTCATCACCTTGGCATCACCTTGACCTCTCGGTGATGACTACTGTCCAAAGTATATAGGCATTTGTGTAAACCTCTAAATGTTTCTTCCATCCATTAACTGTCGGTCAGGATTTGTCTATGTCAATAAGTCTTTCGTATCATATACTACCGACAAGAAATAAGGGAACTAATGAAATAATAGCGAATTTGAAACTGCTTTAAATATCCACTAAATCAATTGTAGGCGTCAAGTTCAATATCTGGTGTGTCCACCATGTTGGGCAACACATTCACGGCACCTTGATGGCATGCTGTTAATCAAGTTCCGGATGGTTGCCCGTGGCATTGCCCGCCATTCCTCTTGGAGAGCTGCACTAAGCTGGGCCAGGTTGGCGGGTCCTGGGTCCCTGGCGTACACCCTTCGACCAAGAACGTCCCAGAGATGTTCAACTGGGGACAGGTCTGGGGTCTTAAAGGGCCAGTCCAATGTCTGGATACCTTCTTGTCGGAGATAAGCGGAGACAATTCGGGCCCGATGTGGTCTGGCATTATCATCTTGGAATATAAAATTTCGGCCGATAACTCTAGCCAATGGAGCCACAACAGGACGCAATATTTGGTCAACGTATCGCTGACCAGTCATGGCTCCGTTAATGATGACCAAATCTGATCGTCTGTCATGTGTAATCCCACCACACACCATGACACTACCACCTCCATATCGATCATGGTCAAGAATTGCTGCTCTGGCATATTGCTCCCCGCTCCGACGCCAACAACGTTTTCTGCCATCTGTGAATCGTAGGCAAACCCTTGACTCATCAGAGGACATGGTGTAACGCCAGTGGCGCATAGCCCGTCCCTGATGCTGCCTAGCCTTTGCCAATCTTTGGTACTTATGGTGAGCTGAAAGGGTGACACCCTTAAAAGGCCGTCTTGCTTTCAGACGAGCTTGATAGAGTCGGTTTTTAACGGTTGAGGTTGAAATGCGTCTTCCAGTGAGTGTGCGGAATTCTCTATTGATGGTAGGGGCCGATTTAAACCTATCGCGTAGAGCAATTAACGTAATGAGACGATCCCGTCGTGGTGCCGTTGATTTTGGTCTACCACGCCCAGGTCTCGTTGCAACCCCACCCGTTTGACGGTACTTATCCCACAGGCGTGAAATTACACTTTTTGATTTACCCATCTGCCGGGCAACTTCACATAATGATGTCACCCCCTCTATCATCCCCACAATTCTCCCTTTTGTGGCTTCACCGAGATACTGCCTCGGAGGCATTTCTGTCAGTAAGTGTCAATCTCTATTGCATTAGTGATTGCGACTTCTCTAGTACATTTACAGGAGTTAACTTCTGTATGCACGTGTAGCACGTGCTGGGCATGCATTATGCGAAATTCCATTGTCATTGGATGTTGCGTTTGGGAGATACGCCACGATAACGGACCCTGTCACAGTCAAAGTCATCTACATTCAATTTCTTGGTTCCCTTATTTTCTGTCGGTAGTATATGTTTTGCTGTCGTGATTCAACACCGTAGTAGCTTGGCATGCTAATCTGCTCAACAAGTGCCGCATGTTACGTATCAACTACTACACATATCACCGTGTCTCTGTGTGTTTCCCTGGTATCAGCCCCGGTATTGCCATTGCGGGTCAAATGCGACATTAGTCAAAGCAATTTTCGTGATAAAAACAAATACACTACGACATTGTACACATACAATAGCATAGAAAAGCGACATCTTCAACCTTTGCCTAGTTAGCACGGTAAAACCCACAGTGTTATTTGCCAAAACTATGGCTTGTTCCTAAGAATCGGACACATTCTGTAGATCTATTGTTACCATTGTGTTGATAATATCTGGGTTTCCTGCCACATGGGCCATATCTGCAGACTATCTTTCAAAAAGAACTGAGATCGACAACTGAACTTAGCACTTTCAAACCATGGCGGAAAACCGACTTAACAAGTAATGACGTATTATTGGCCCACAAGTATACTTTTTTCTATACACACTGAAAATATCAAGAAATTAGTCAGGGTCTCACAAGTAAGCATAGCGTTCGTTTTGCATTTGTTTCAGTAATTCAAAATTTGTTCATTGTGACATTTAGCTGCTTATGCTTCAAAGTAATAGGTGTTACAGTAAAAGTATCTTTATTTCTGAATAACGAATTGTCGTGATAACAAATTGCAGTTTATTACGTCCAAAATATATCCCTTTTAGCACGTATTATGACACACCTGGAAATCTTCAATAGCTCACATGGACACAATAAACTGGACATGTTTGAAATAGAAATGTGTCAAGACGTTCAGTTAGACGAGTCACGATGTGCATGCAAGGCTCTTGTCAAATCACGAGCAGTAAAACGTGATTCTCATCTTCACATGCGTGAACAACGTTTTTCTTTAAATTAGTGAACGGGAAACATCAGTCACCAGGAAGACCATAATGCGAAGCTAGGCATGTTGTGCAAATACTGAATCAACCAGAGCTAATATAAACTATTGGAAAAGTTGAGCCTCCGATCTTCAAAGAAGTGTACTTTTACAAGACCCTACAGTGACGGTGTAATGATACGCTTACTAAGTCAAGTGTGATGAAAAATGCCTTGCTGAGATGACCTTTGAAAACAATGAAATATCTCCATCCTTTGAATGTTCACTCAAAACACAGCCTCTGGTTGCTGATGAAATTTTCTTTACCAGCGCCTGACAGAGAAGACACGCTTCCTACAACTGTGACAGAAAAGGCTTGGAACTGGCATGACATCTGAGATATCACTGCACTAGGTAACATGCATCCTTTGAATGTGCACTTTGATCGCAGATTCAGTGGTGTTGAAATGTACTTTTCTACATCTGTCTCCGGGATGGAAGTGATGTATCATGCCTCTCTGTCGTGTGACATGTTTACAACAACCGGTATGTTTCTTTGTAGAATTATGTTCAAAGGTATAATTTTGGCTTTTCCATCATTCTGGGTGCCCTTATACAAAGCAATCGTAGCAGATCATGTTAATAAAACAATTTCTATTTTCTATTTATTTTGGCCACTGTATTGCACTGGTCTGTCTGCTGGTCTTCATTTACATGTTGTGTGTACGTCGTTACTGCTACTCTTTCATTTGAGTGAATTTGACCTGTTACGTTATTTGTTCTGAAGTACAACTGTCTGGATTTCGTGCGACCATCTTAAGAGGTTCCTAGATTATCCAGAGTATCTGCTGTAAATCATGGATATCCTGTGACAAACGCATACTTGTACGGAGAGTAAGGTGTTTGTCGCGTCGTGTGGAGCATGGGATGAAGATCGATTGAGTTTTACGCTACATCAAATAACAGAAACAAAAACACTTTCTTTTCTTGGAGAAACTCGAGACTGATATGTTTTCTTTACAAATGTGTCTGTGATCAAACCATGGATGGAATGCTCTTACCAAAACTCATTTAACCTTGCATGACTTGATGTAATGCCTTCTGTAATCCCAAACGCTGCATGTACAAAGGACGTGTTTCATGTCAGGGAGAATGTACATACCATTTGTCATGTTTGTCTCTACTCTAACATACAGTGCATTTGCCTCTGCTTGTTTCTTGATTGTTGTTCATTGTAAAAACGTTATGCACGTCTAGTTCTGTAACTGTTTGCTGCAGAAGGAAACTGCGTTTAGCTTTGTGTTGTTATTGCATTTATATTTAGTCAATGCTGTATTCCGAATATGTTATTGTAGAATGTATTACAAGAATGTATTACAAGTGTTTTCTTATAATTCAATATTACACATCCGATCCTGGAGAAAAGCAAGATACATAGCTGTCCTTCATCATTGTCAGTAACGTTTCGGAGGGTATGCATACGTGTGACACACAATCTTGATTTTCTAATACATTCCACTTTTCCAAATGTCCTTCAAAGTACTTCATAGCTTTTGTTTATTAAAGGCGGACCTATAGTATTGTTACTACTATATAGGTATGTATTCGTCAATAAACATTGCGATGTAGGTCGTGTTTCCGGAAATCGACCAACGAAAATTCTCAGTAAATGCTGTTCAGTGTAAAGCAAGCAATACGTTTCAAACATAACCTGTAAACGCAGTGTATCACACGCATTGAAAGAGTGAGTGGCTTTAGTTTTACGCCGCACTCAGCAATATTCCAGCTATATGGTGGCTGTCTGTAAATAATCGAGCCTGGACCAGGCAGTCCAGTGATAAACAGCATGAAAATCGGTCTGCACAACGTGGAACCGATGACATGCGTCAACCACGTCAGCGAGCCTGACCACCCGATCCAGTTAGTTGTCTCATATGGCAAGCACATTCGCATTTTGTGGCAAGCATGGGTTGCTGATGACCTATTCTCCTCCGGATCTTCACAAGTTGCCTTGAGAGACATACCTGCGTGCTGGGTGACAGAGTCTAAACGTTCTAATGGCACACGCTTAGAATCCAATATCAATCTCAGCTGTGTCACTATCTTGTACTCTTAAAGTAGTAAACGTCTGTTCCTTGCGTGATTCGCGAGTTCATGCTACGGAACATGCTATCTGCCGAGATGTAATGTAACACAATACTGAATAAGACACTGATTAGCGCAGACTTGGCTTTTGTCAATTCTGGTGCAGTACTAACTGTCCTTGCTGGCAGTTCTGGGTTTGTTTGTGGTGTTTTCTCTGGTGCGAGATATTCAGAGAACACAAGCGTGTAGTTCTCTTGTCAGACTGTAGTGACACTGACATCAAAGAAAATACAATTACTGTTCCTGTTGACAGCACTACTCGGTATTTATAGAGGTCAGGGAAAATCGAAGTTACCTCTCTTGTTGTTGTTAAGGCAGAACTACGTGCTCTGCATAGAAGTTTTGGAAAATTGGAGTTACCTCCCCTGTTTTTTGACAATCGATGACATATTAAATACATTTTGATCGGAATAGACGATTGATGATAAATTAGAGTTACCTCTCCTGTTCTTGTTGTTGTTGACAAGGATGATTGTTCTTTGGGATTGGACAAATACTAGTAGAGTGACAGTATGAGAATCAGGTTTCAGCTATTTACCGATATAATTAAGGTCTAAGGTCTTAGAAGATTTTTTTATATATATAACCTGAAAGAGGTCAGTTCATTTGCATGTGGATCAAACAAGAAATATCGCCCTGGCATAAAATAAATTGCATGAACATGCAGTTGTAGGAACTTTACTCCAATCATTTCCTTACAAAAATAACGATGTCAATAGTGTGCTGTGTTTGTTGAAGGAATATGTTAAAGATCGCCTGCAGTTTCAACAGATCTATAAATACGTAGAATTTAGAAAAATACAAAAACACCAAGGACGTATAGTGCACATCCGTTATAGCTACACATACAGCGCTGTATTTCTCCAGAAGCCAGATATCTATTTGGAGACCTGTAAAATTAGGTGGAGACAAAACAGATTATGGTCTTTCCACACTTCCACAGTGAAGAAGCGTTCGGATGTTCCTTTATATATTTGTACCTGAAAATGACACGAAGCAGTTGCACACCATTTCCATACAAGACATTCCTCAGAAGAAAAAAGAAAACTTCTGATTAATTCATCTTCCTCTCTGGTTTATCAATTAATCATGCAGAAACAGTGCCCCCAATTATACATGTACTGAGCCATAGCCGAGTATAATCATCCTGTCTTGACAGATAAGTACCACCATAGATTCCTGTAACTGAGTCGAGCAGCTCCCATGTTGCGGCGTGTATAAGCAGTATGTGTCATTAATCAGTATCAGCCCATGTCTTTCGTCGTTCGAATTCATTAAGAAACAATTCTGGAAAGTTGCAAAATCAGTTTGAAATCTTTGATAAAAATCTGAGAGATAAAGTAAACCACAACAATAACCCTTTACATACCCATTGTTTTAGTATTACTGATTGCAGAGTGATATATACAAGATCCAGTGCACGTGTCCAATGGTAGAATCACCGAATTTGGACTTAGTTGTTTGATTAAAATGTCTTTTAAAGATTTTAAAGATTCAAAGACACACTTCGCATGCAAAGGTTTGAGATTTCCCTATGTATACGCCTGCATCTAATTAAATATGTTTATACTGAAATATCATGTTGATTGTAACAACATATATACACATGGCCACATGCTGGCTGGTTGCCGACAACACATGTTTTGTTAGCACCAAGTGATGACTCGGATAGTCCATCAAGGTGATTAATGGCGCTCCTCAGTTAATGTATCAAATACTAATCTGTTTCTGGAAATAATCTGGGAGTTTGCTCTGACGTTTTATTTCTATATTTACTCATATAAGAATATGGCAGACACGACATGCTCGCTGAAATACATTTCCAAATGTAACTGTTACATGACACAAATAGTGACTTTACCAGGACACTTGGCTTTCTAGATTTGGCATACTATATCCATTGGGTCTGTGTCATGACGTATGTGATCGGGGTAAATATCATGACGTATGTTTTCCTGCATTTACCCTATGACGGAAGCACACATGATCAACCAGTTACAGTTATCAATATCACATTGGGCAAATCGAGTTCGTCAATATTCTCAACGAGTTTGTCATTGCGTCAAACATGTGCTCGTTATTCCAAGTCACGTATTAAACGGCATTAGTACTTTTCAGCTTAATGGTCCATGCTGTATCACAACTCGACTATTGTTACCTGTGTTATGTTTGGAAATACACTTTCTCTGTAAAGTAGAAATTCTAGTACTTTGTTTAGTGAAGAGCAATCCGTGGACGTCGCGTTTGTTGAGCGGGTTGGACGGTTGGCTTCTGTGTTTACAATTGGGTGCCTGACTTGCTTTTAGAAAAACAATGTGAATCAATAAAAGAAATATTACATGCACATCTGATAAGGGTCACTATAATTTCACTGCTTATGATTGCGATTCACATGACAATATCATTACTCCAGAACAATCATGTCTTTGATTCACCCTTTTATTCGCCACGCGTTATCAAATAGGGGATTGTCTACAATGCTAGCGCTTATTTGGAGCCGCCTGAACGACTATAGCCTTACACATTGTCCCGATATCATGTCCCACCAGATACCCGTTACCTATTGCTTTCTAAACCGGTCCGTGACTCTGAACTCTGCAGAAGAGATCATGTTACTTGAACACCTGTTATAAGACATTCGTTAGTCAACAGTGAAGACTCGTCTAATACGCCTTGTATATTGGACAATGTAAACCAAAAACTAATACCACGCCTAATCATACTGTTTTGATACAAAACATGTTCTTGACAAGAAAAGAGACAGCAACTGATGAAATAAGCCCCTTGTCTGGCCGATTCATAATAGACTAAACCTTGTCTTCAAGTGTTCCTTTACAGAGGCAGACGCCCCACATAAATCAAGCTTACACACATAATAACACTATTGATTCCTATAATTGAGTCGAGGTAGTCAGTCCTCTGTCTTGCTCTCGATGTGTACCAGTCGTATACACCATTAATCAGAATAAGAGATGTTTGTCTATCTACCTGACGCATTAAATACCATTTTAATAGATGAATGGCAGGTTGAACTGTGGGGTATGTATGTTATCTGTCCTTATAAACTAAGGTAAGCGAAATTAGCTGGCAAGTCTCACAAATTCCGGCTGCTCCTTTATTGTTGATTCCAATATAATCTGATTCAAATGTCGGAATTCAAATGATTACCAACACAGTTGTAAAAAGTTGACCCAGTGCTTCAACTACTGTAACGCAAAGGGATTTCAAGTGGTTGTCATCAAAATAGAATTTGACAAGTCCCAATACCGACAGTCATATAACGGTGACATGCGTTTACTGCGTCATATTCAGCTTGGCCATAAAAGTGCAAAGAGGGTGCCCTGAGCCATTGCTTTACCAGGGTTCCAGATTGTCACCCTATTATAAACATCGGGGATGGCCTAAACGTCGGGCCGGGTCGGGCCGGGCCACGGAGAGCCAAATATATTATTGACTAATTAACCCATTAATGAACACCATGGCTACAAATGATAAATGCAAAGCACACTTTTGATAATGATCCATTAATAAATAATCAAACTGAACCCACAAAAGGGCACCATGCAAATCTTATTACGAATAAATCGGTTAAAACTCATGAAGACGAGTTTCCTGTGGAGAGGCCAACCGACTAAAAGTGGAATCGTTGAACGAAACATGATTTAGAATGCATAAATATTTCAGTAAAATTCCCACATTTCAGTCGGCCCGAACATGTTTCCAATGTGTATATCCAATCAAATACCATCCAATACATTCACTGTTAATAGTGTTTAAAGCATGCATGATACGACCACTTCCCTTCGCTCTCAACATTATCTCGGCCACAATTGTCCGGCTTGGCTCAAGCTATCAGAAAAAACACTTAACCCTAGAACATGTATCTGGTATTGTAATTAAGTCCATAGATTGGTATTATATCTACCAAAAGATCACCTCTTAATGTAGTCAAATGCATGAACATCGGTATGCGCAAGTGGGAACCGATGACATGTGTGAACCAAGTCAGAGAGCCTGACCACCCGATCCCGTTAGTCGCCTTTTATGGCAAGCAGCGGTTGCTGAAGGCCTATTCTACCCCGGACCTTCACGAGTCTTTCGAATGAATGAATGAATGAATGAATGAATGAATCCAAATTTTATTATGTGACACTGCTGTTGTATAGTGAAATGTGGCCAATTGGGCAAAGAATATATCCTTAAAGGAGGAGGTGCATTAGCGGCTGCAGAATACACCAAAACCTAAAACTCTACGTTTAATTTACATTTATACTCCACATACCAAGATTTCACAGCACCGAGGCAGATGAGAAACGTTTGTCAAAGCTCAGTATACATCTGGCAAAGTGTCTTTGCGTGCTTTCATAGTTCATAGTCTTTACTATACGGAGTATGCAGAGCAGGTAAAAGTTTACACCGATAGATGCTTGTAGGGAGTATCATACTCTTCCACATATTTACACAGGAGATAGGTTTGTACGTCCCTGTGGACCTCTCTATAACTAGCGATATGCAAACGGATTGCTAATTGTCGGATAGGATGTCACTCAAAGCACACTGAAAGACACAGAACAAAGCTATAGTGTAATTACAGTGGACATCCAATACCGCCAGGGACCGGTGAATAATGTCCGTTTGAATTTAGAGTTTTCAAAAACTCCTTACAACCACGTATTATGTGATTCCACTGAACAAGTAATTATCTGTTTCATGGGTATTTTCGATGTTGGTGAGTAATTAGCAAGCAAATAACAGTTAACTGTGCCCTTGTAGTGCACCTCTCGTACAACTATGCTATTTGCTGAATACACATAAATGCTTTGGTTGGTTAGGTATCGTGTGAAATGCAATGTCGATTTAGAGAGAGTTAGTTTACACGAAAACATGTTTGGGGACAGGATTCGTGGCAGTCCGGATTAGAAGGAGTTCCTTATGAAATAAAGCCAAATTGGGACCCAAATAGATGTGTGGGTTTATCGGATTAGAGGGATATCGGCTCAGAGGGAGTCCACAGCAAACTGCAAAAGGTTACAGGTTACAGAGGATTTTAGCAGCTGATAGTCTAATTAACATGGTATGGCAAATGAACAGGCATGACTACCTGAGAGCAGAATTATTAGTTGTTGGTAGCATATTTAGAAATACATGTTAAGTTGGTTATGCTGTTCTAAATACTAACAAACACCAAAATATTTTCAACCACAATTAAACAACATGAAAT
The DNA here is from genome assembly GCF_037392515.1 of Haliotis asinina. NCBI lineage: Eukaryota > Metazoa > Mollusca > Gastropoda > Lepetellida > Haliotidae > Haliotis > Haliotis asinina. Next base: position 39,624,262 of record NC_090280.1, read on the forward strand.
CTTAACTTTGTGTATGTCAAGAGCATCTTCTAATTGTTCCAGGCATATCCTGAATCAATTAAAACCGATATCAAACAAATATCAATGTGGCCAAGTGTGTGCCTAAAAATCTCATTGCTTACGCCAACTCTCTCTCTCTCTCTCTTAGCTTAGTCTCAACCATGCTTTTGATACATCACATCTGGAGAAAGAGGCATGTGTTCATAACAATCACACATCCGTTTGTATAAATTACATCAGTCCAACATTAACATAATTGGATACCTGTAGTACTTAATGATTGTTTAATTCAAATTTGAACTGGCATTTTAAGTTGTTTAATTTCTTTCGCATGCAAAAATGTTGAAGGTGAAAATCCATCATTTTCACTGTTGATGGACACGACCAGACATTGTACCTGGGAAATGCAGTCACTTCAGTCAGAAGATTCATTTGTCTCTCTAATTCTAACCACGGGCCGTGCTTTTGTCCTCCCAGATCACCAAGAAACATTAGGAGAATAACATAGAAAGTGACTGTGTGAAATGAAGCTGCGTTGCCCTGATCACAAATTGATGACTTGCAGCTTGTGAGTGTCGGATTTCCATTAGATACAAGCAACCGTGTTTTGAAGCGTGTTTGTTCAGCACTTCAAGAAGAGACTTCGATAAATCATTGACAATGCGCTGTCTGAACTTTCCGGACACATGCGCTGTTCAGTGTTTCAGGACATATGGTATATATATGAGCAACCTGTTGACCATACTAATTAGATTAACCACAGGTAAAGTACGGTTTATTTTGACTCTTAAATTGTGTATACTCTTGTGTTAAGGACACATTGCATTGCATTACCGCCAAAAGATAAAGCTGTTTGCAGAGCTTATTTCAACTCATTTCTTCCCGAGACCTGCAACTGAAAAAAGTTCAGATAACATGGAAACTTTCAAATACTTAATATGTCATTCAGACGAGTCAAGTTGCACCCGCAAGTTTCTTGTAGCTGTCAATCATAGTCGGTATAGACTGATTCTCTTCTTTAACCTAAACAAGAAAACTTCATGTTTTATATTATGGCCAGGAAACATCACAAAGAAAGAAGATCGTTGTGTGAAGTTGGTGATAACTGAAGGACATGTTACGTGTGAGTGTCAGGTTTCTGTAGGTATGCACACATTAAACCTGCACTGCGAACTACTGCATGCAGTGTTATGTGTATATTATATCGGAATAGTGATCAAACGTTATCCTATGTAACATAGGAACAGGCTGGAGTTTAAAAGACGCATGTTTTAGTGTTTTGGGTTGTTTTTAGTTTGTTTGTTTTTGTTTTTGTTTTGTTTTTGTGTGTGTGTGTGTTTGTTTTTGTTTTTTTGTTTGTTTGTTTTGTTTTTTTTGGGGGGTTTGTTTGTTTGTTTTTGTTTTTTTTGGGTTTTGGGTTTTGCAGAAGATCTGCCCTTAAGATACGTAATCACGTAACTCAGACTTTCAGTACGAATTCCTGCATTTTAGTCTCCAACCATTAGCCGTTCTGTGCTCTTGTCTTCTCTCAAGTAAATAATGTCTGAAATGAGACCCGAAATTACACAGAAAGTGACGTAGTGATATGAAACAGTTTTTTCCAGCCACTAAACTGATGACAGTCGAAATAAGTGTTGATTTCGAGTGTCTGTTTACCATTGTATACCAGTAGACATGTTCCAGAAACTGTTCAGAACAAGGAGACACTTCAATCAACGGAACCACGGTGCTGTCTGAACTTCCCGGACATATGTTCTGTTTTTGTCTTTAAGAATCTAACATTATTGATCCGATGCACCGAGCAGTGCTTCCAGTTTACACCACAGTGTATTGAACTGATGTGTAATGAGGAACTGACGTCAGTGTTTTCGGGGATACTGTCTGTAAATATAAACGCTTATGAGCATGCCATTTTCGTGATGAATATTTAGTGACGTATGCTTGTCACAATATATTACTTGCCCAAAGTCATACTATATTACCGTATCACAGATAGGAATATATTTACATTCAGACCCGTACGCGTAATTCATCTTTAACAGAGTGGTTCAAAACCTTTGTAGTTTAAAGCTGTTTTAAATACAGACACTACCTCATGACATTAATTTCAGAAACTTCGTTTCATTTTGCATGGTTTGATGTTCGTCTAATGATCATATTAAAGGCAGGTATTATAATGCTCCAAGAGAAAAGAGATTGTTTTAAATTGTTTGTTAAATGTAATTGAAGATGAGTTCCACAGTTTGGTGGCTTGTCCCTATTACAGATTTAAGGACACCATATCTGTTGCAATACCAAACACCCTTATAATGGAAATATAATTTGTCAATAAACATTAATAATAAATGTAGTATTCGTAAATTTGATATGTATATCCACCTTGTTTTTGACCATGCTTTTGTAATGACAGCCATGACTGTGGTTGACGTTGCGCTATATGTCTGTGGCCTATTCATTACTGGAATATCAGAGATTTTATTTGAATAAATGTCAACGATGATGCCTTCACATGTAGATTCATCAACTCAAACGCAAATGTACGGAAAATGCAAAGTGAATTACATTACCACATAGGTATGTGCAAGTCTATTGAATGTGATATCGTCTATTGTAATATACATGCTTACGTACAGATACATCCAGGCAGACAGACTAAATACACGCTTTCTTACATACACACACCCATGAAACTATCATCGATTTTTTTTCTTTATTTTTCAAAGCTATGTACTTTACTTTCGTCCCTGAACAGTAAATTCAGTAATCAAAGCTGCTGGTGTGTACGAAGAGGTCTTGCAACTGGCATCATTAATAATGAAGAATCGACAGCCTTTAATCTGCGCTTCCCAGGGTGCATCATTAAATAACGGAAGAGGACAAGATCACCACCCACATCTCCCTGTATATTCCATTTTGTGGCAGAAAATAACTAATTATACACATATCTGTCATTTAATTATTTATTGTAATTCATGCATCATGCTACTTCAATACATGCAATAAAGACAAGTATATTTTCTCACAACACTAAGGGAACCAACACAAGCAAGCATCTCGTGTTGATTTTTTTGTCGGTCTAATGAGTATGGATCAGATTGGATGCAGACTGTGGTTGCACAAAATTAGTCTTTTGCAACAACTTCAATTTTTAGTTAGTTAGTTAGTTAGTTAGTTAGTTAGTTAGTTAGTTAGTTAGTTAGTTAGTTAGTTATCAACGCTGTTTCTTTCTTTACTCCAACATACAACATCCTATGTTTTCGGCAATAAAGAAGATAATTCTCTAACGATGACCAAAAACATATCCCATAATACTGATAGCATCCGCGATTTTCACTTTTTTTCCTGGAATGTCTAAAGGCTCTGGCTATGTCTAAAAGTGTAGTGGCACGTAGAGAAACGCCTTATGTTGAAAGGCCAGTATTCCTTCTACCGTTTACCGAGAACCAAGTCTGCACATCTATGTATGAAGTAGCAATGAATATTACATTCCACCACATAAAGAAAAATAACAAAACCTCTTTACATACCATAACAAAATCTTTCGTAACAATTTGTTTTAGTCCACCTGTATCACAAGGACATGTTAATTTATCTTTAAGCACTGTTGATTAGTGCTGTTCAACAAATTTGTGAGGGGGTTTTGCCCCACAATAAAACCAGTGCTTCTTGTCATCCTGAAGTAATATATTGTGTCGTCAGTATCTGTGGTAAAACCCTTTAAAGGTCTCATAGGAAACTGAATTGTTGCAGCCCTGAGAAATCAACGCATAAGCACCAGTTGTAAAATTCTGTTTGAATCCTCGTAGTTAAAGCATAAAGGGCCACCCAGAGACAATTGACATTTAGAAAACTGGCGTCATCTTCGTTGTTATAAAATAACAGAGACTAGTATGAATCGAAATCTATAGATCTCAGTCTGCACAGATGAGGCAGCTCTTCTGGATTCTTTCAAGTTCATTTCTGGAAGGTAAATTACCAGTTATTGGATCGTTATGAAGTCGTACCACATCATCCGAGCTAAACCTTTTGGTCATTCTAAAAGAAATTATGTGTAATCACAAAAAAGTATTAGACAATACCAAAAACGTCAGTGGTATGAGAGAGAACACCTACATTGAGCGAGAGTTGCACGTGTCTTGCGAGTTTTTAAAATGCAATCATTTGGATCCAGCCAAGTCGTTATTTCTCAATGAATGGTGTCGTAAAAGACACACCTGAGTCAAAAAAACGTTGAAAGCAGCTCCTTGGTCGAAAGAGACAACTTTTTTTAGCTTTTTGTACAGATGTCAGTGAAAACGAGGAACCCAGACAAAGCTTTATCACATTATGTTCGCACAAGGCACGTTACTGGCTAGGCAAGACTCGACATCTGATAAAATAAGCTTCGCAGGACAATTACTAGTACAAAAGAATCTAAGCCCAAATGCATAAATCAAGCTCACGTCGATAGTGGCACTATTCATTCATGTAACTTATCGTCTCCCAGCTGCATCATGTGCGCATTAATGGTATGTGTAATTAATCAGTATCAGGAAAACCCGTCTCCAATCCTAAATCATTAAAAAGTCGTTTTGTAGATTAATGGCATCATCGAAGATGAACCATTTGCTGACACTGGTGTAGGCAAGATAAGCAAAATAATTTGACAAGTCTCCCTCACACTTGTTGCTTGACGTACATTGATTGCAGAGTGACGTGACTGAATGTCTTTTCTATGGTTCCCAAGACGCAGTAGGTGAACAGATATCCTGGTGGTCTCATTAACACAGTCTTCTGTGCACCCTTGACATAAGTCATGTTCTATAGCCAGTTGTTTTCATTCTTAGATTTCACACACATGCATATGCACACATGTGTATGTACGGACGTACGCGCGAACACACGCGCGCAAACATACACACACACTCACATACACACGCACACACACACACATACGCGCACACACAGTCGCGTTCATCTTCACTGCCATGTTTGTTACCAATTTCCATCACCTTCTTTCAATAAATCCTTTTACCAGATTTGAAAATATCACTTTAATCACTACGACCAAGCGCACACTCCGTGGTACCTATTCACTGTAACAGGAAAATATGCAGATTTCTATTTTTATTGAAGTCAGTCGAAACAATCAATTAGAATTCCACCTTCATCTAATATCCTACGGAAGATTGAGCAACACTTAAAGATTAAAGATTTGTTTTGTTGGCCCCAAAACGGATTAACTTCGATCACAACCACTACATGTGAGCGGAGGTGAGGGAAAGTTACATTAGGGATGTTATATTTGATATGTAAATCACGTCACTCTGACAGTTTCCTTGACAGAGAGGTTTCAGAAGATACTAAAAACTTGATTTAAATACAGAAGTCATGTGTGAGAAGGAAACTCGCCATCTCTCCATCCCGCATTACTGACAAGATAGATTATGCATGAAGAAATACGAGAATAGACTTAAATGTGTATGAGTAAGACACTTCCATTCCAATTACAAACGGCAATGAAAATCACAAACGGCAATCAAAATCACGTTGACACACACGTTGTAAATAAAAGCGTGACAGCAATCACAACAAACATGTACTAAAAAGCCATCTCTATTCAGGATTCTGTAAAACTACGTGTTTATGAAACAATAATACATGGAGATGATGTCAGGTATTCAGTAAAATTATCTGTTCTAGTCACGATATGGCTGGAATATTGCCAATGTGACCATAATTTCACCTCATTCACGCGCTCACACTTAAATACTTAAAATGTTGCCGACTAAGGGATCACAATCGGCTCAGATTTTGAAGATTTCTGGCCGATAATAGTGGAACTCAGAACAGTCCTATGGCTCAAATGACATGGCAGTGTGAAAGAGAGTTTGGCTGAGGAAATGTCGCTGGTTCCATATCCGTCCGTGCAAGAAACTAATGGGCAAAAGAAAGTATTTGCTTTTGAAACATTTGGAATGAAAGAAAAACAATCCTGTGGAAAAGCTTCTACCCAAGTACAAAAATGAGCATGGTTCCGATAACAATGCATCTGTCCGAAACATCGTCAAAAAGTGTTTCAAAATGTGAAGAATGTAATTCTGGGACAATGCAGGCTCTCGATTGTGGCATAAATACGAGTGTTGGACAAAGTAAGCATGCAAAACAAAGAAAGAAAATAAATAAAACATGAATATGCCAATAAGCAAGCTCAACGGTAAGGCCAATATGGGTGCTCCACAACGTCAGCTGGCAACATCCTTCAACAGCTGCCAGACCATCATCATTAACCTGATAAACCACTTACGGCAAACAGGCCAGACACAACACCACCCAAGATTTGGAAGACCATGAGTTACGACCCTGGCAGAAGATCACTATACATATTCACCTCCGGAACAGGTACGTGACGACAACATCAAAGGCGGCGAGAGCACAAAAACACACAATGAGCAGGCGAACAGTCCTCCAACGACTCCACCGTCAACCCAGACTGTAAAGTGCACGAACTCTACTTCAGTGGCACCGACGTGACTGGGAGACAGATGAAAGTAAGTTCAATCTGTTCAGAAACAGTAATCCAGCCATCCGTCGTCTCACAATGTGTTGTAACTCGACGATATATTGCTATCACACCGTTATCATTCCCGGACAGTCAACAAAAGGAAAGACATAGTAGAGTACTATCGTAAAGAAATGTGAAACGGAAACTGCAGACATAAGATAGACAAACAGGAATCTGAAATCTACTCATTTTGTTTGTCACAGACATAGACAGTTCCTCAGTTGGGCACACAGCAATTCTCTTACTTTCGTCTACTCATGGCTGAAATCTTGAGGCCCCCAAAACAATCTCCCAATCTCTCTGCCTTCACATGTTACATTTTTCAGGATACATGTTGCAGGTTTTTGAACACACATGACCAGCAGAAATGGATAACAAGGACTGAGTTCCCATACATGAGTGTACATGTTTTAGGTGCAAGAGTATAAAATTTTTATTTCGATTTTGTAACTTATATCAAACATATCAAGTTTGATCCTTTTGAAAGTAGTAGCAAGTTTTCATAACGTGCTTTTTCTATTTTTTCATGGAGGAGAAACAAGGCTAACCCATCGGGGAATAATTAAATCACCACTTCTAGGGGCCTGGGAACATTAAACCACAAAGGAAATCAGTTCTATCTTCCGACACGAAATCACAAGGAATAAAATGTAATATTGGATCATAGCAAGCATGCCATGTCGGAACTTCCATTACAAGTTGAAGATAAGTAGCATTAGTTGTGTGCAAAACGTTGTTAAATGCAACAATAAGGAGACCGATAGGAGTAGGCTTATACAAGCGTAAGATACTAATGTCCTGTCAGATAACTCTATCAGAAGAGTATAACATCTAATATCCCAGGTGATCGGATGTGAGTTTTAACTTTTTTTATGCATCTTAAGATGATGTAAGATGAGAGATGATAAGGAACATTGGAGCCAGTCTGGTGTGTGATTAAAGAGCCATGTCATCAAGCTCCGGATCAACAGTTGTTGGATCATGTTTGCAGCATTGAAGAGCTCCGAGATGCTTTCCAAAAGCTGTTAGGGCAGACGCGATATGTATGGTCATATATGTCACTCGCCAGTGACAAGATAAACTCAGTTATGCCTTAGCATGTGATAGTGACGATTATAAGACGGGTGTTTCATGATCGTCTACCTTCATTCCAGTTCATTTGCGATTTGAACCAATGGGTTTGTTATTAATATAAAGTTCATGCCAGCACAAACATAGTTAAGGTTTGAACCAACAGGCTTCTGCCCACAGTGGTGCACTCCTCTTCAGAACAAATTGATTGAGCTTCTGAGACTGAGCCACCACTGTTAGAAATGGATCTGGTTGTTAATGAGAAACGAAAGAAACGATTCATTGAATACACTCTCACAGGAAAACACATGCCAAGCATTCTCGTCAATACATATATTCACGACAAAACGTCGCCCACAGGACGCACATGGTCATTTTTATTGATATTTAACGGATATTCCTTTCCTAACTACCATCTTGACCTACTCGTGATAGACATAAAACTTCCAGACAAAATTCGGCTGACTAGAAAAGATTGAAATGGAGATATGATCACAGGGAGACTGACAGAATGTGATGTCATTAAATTGGATTGTGTCGGCATCATGTCTACCCCAAAAAAAGTTTATTCTATAGCTTGGGTTAAAATGTCACGTTCCCATTTTGACAGCCATTTACAACCATGTACTTTAAAAGGAGCGTGTTATCGTTATCCGTCAATGATTCCTACAGTCATTTCATGTCGAATGCGAAACACCCAGAGTCGCTGCTTTAGACTTGGTAAAAGCAGGTTAGAAACATAATCTTAGATCACGATGACACCATTACTATTCCTATCAGAAGTGACAGTGATGATTATGATGTCATGTAGCAGCAATAATGTCAACAATTACGTTATAACTACGCTGTGGATGTGACATATGTGAGTAATATTATCATTATCAGGTATGTTTTCCTTGAAACGTATCATAATGTCTTTTCTTAGCACAAAAAGAGAAGCCCGCAAGGTGATATCGTAACTGATGAATCTGGACAAATATATGGAATGAATGAACACTCGAACGTATGTCTACAGGGAATGCAACAACAGATCACCCTCGCTCGTCAAATCTGGTAGAATATGCAGAAAATACAAATCTGGAACCCCTCTTCATAAAATGTTTTTTTGCCGTCATAGATAATTTTATGAAGTCATCGGTATTCACTGACAAGGTCACACAATTAAAGAGGGTACAGGTTTGAATAATGTCGACACCTCAAATAGGCAATAACAACTCGTGCTCGTTGTTTATTGTACAATATAACCCAGTAGGTAGAATAAACCACTTGAAAATACGCCACTAAATTCTCTATTCCGTGCATTATTTTCCAATAAACAACTAGCTCTTATATTTAGTAAATATAAAAAAGTGTTCATGGAAAGTTTATTTAGTTTAACCATTAAAGGCATTTCATAAGAAAAAAGATTGTAAATTTGATTTGTGTTTCACTTGAATGTTTGTCAGTTTCTACCTTTGCACTTGGATCCGAGTACACAGGTACTTAGTATTAATCTGTGTGCCTCATGCAGGTAATTGCGCTTCGCGTAAAAAGGAAGTTTCAGTCTTTTCCTCTCTTCTGAAATGCATGGACCCTCTGGGTCACAAGTAACTCATACAATTGGATACATCCTTAAGATGTAGTTCGTGTAGAATGTTATAGGTACAATATCAGTCATTGTAGTTGTTACTGAAATGTTTTCCACTAAATAGTTATAATATTAAACTAGGTAGGACAAGCTGTTTTGCAGTTCTAGAACACCAAGACTTTGATATCAGAGGCAGATGCTCCCGGACACTGGGAGATGGGTGGTTGGATACGGATCATGTATGAATTTGCACTTATTCTATTCACAGTATGGTGATCCCTCATCTCAATGAAGAAATGAATGACCGAGCATGGTCTCAGGCCGTCGTTAGCAACAATCTCATTAGAAACCAGCTTGTAGAAAAACAGTCACCATTTGGGGAATCAAACCTGACTCTACGACATGACGAAACCACAACCAAATTTCAGATAGCAAAACATCGTATAGCTAACACACTTCCAAGGTGGTCAGCCACTGCACTGTTTTAATCCCTTGTCGGTGTCATGTCAGTGCACAATTTAAAGCTGGGTCCAAATGGTAAATGAAGTGGGGAACCCAGTCATACACGCAACCATTCTCTCACACTCCTCTACATACTACCGTATGGTTCGGGGTCATCGTAAAGATAATTACATCAAATCTTCTGTGATCTCCTCTGAAGGCTACGTGTTATACACAAGAGAGTCGTGTACCTGACCTGCATACCGTGATGTTAATTAACATCGCTTACATTGTTATGCATGGCACAAACTTGTGCCTCACAGGACAGTTACACACATTATACTGGTGCACTGTTCACGATCTGGCACGCTTAAGATTAAGAAGTAATATACCGCAGCGTCAAGCTTACATGATATGCAATGTTTTGGGGGTTCTTTTCTGTTGTACGAGAAACTGGACACAAGGGTACAAAGGGTATGAGAGAATATACTGTGGAAATACCTTCAGGTTGATATAAATTAAAGTTGATGTGCTAAAATATATTAAATTAAAATGCATCCACCGTGATTTTCGTGGATTGGTTAGTTATACAATCTGATCATTTTCAGTTGTACATCCAACTAGGCCACAATGTCTCACCTGGCCAGTTAATGATAATGACGCGCGTAAAGGAACATTCAAGGCAATGCACGATGTGAAATAGAATCTACCATAGGGAACTCAGTGTACACGTGAGCCCTTCCAATTAATGTCCTCTCATCACAACATCGAAAGCAACCCATACGGGGAATAATCAACGGAAAACAACCCGTGGCCTGGGAACGTTAAACCACAAATGAAAGCAGTTTTAGGCTATTAGGGTCATCTACACTTCCGACAATCACAAGGTATAAATATTGGATCATATCAAATCTGTCATGTTGGACGATTCATTACAAGGTCACTAAGAGTAGCATTATTTGTGTGGAAAACCTTGATATACGAAACATTATCGAGACCAATAGGAATAACTCTGTTTTAAAAATATGACGTATATCCCGGGTGACTATGATTGATTTTCTTTTCGTTTTATCAAAGTTTCGCATTATAAAGACAGATTAAATAGACAATTTGAGTCTGTCAGACGTATGACTAGAGACTTATATTTGAGGTCAACATGAAGCTCACTCTCAAATGTTTCTATATAAAGCGTGTGAAATTGACGAGCTCCGTAGTGTTAGGCATTTTTTCACTTATACATTCTGTTTTCGTGTTTTCCAAGTAAACAACTGCCTTGCTCCCTTACTGTGATTGTGACATGTTCAACCACATGAAGCGATATACTAGTACTTTTGGCATCGCCTACATACAGTTGTTTTGAAGTAAATGTTAAACATGTGATGATAATCACCAGACACGTTAGGAATATCTAAACGAACATTTGATATTTAAGAGTGACAGAGAGAGATGCTGTGGGATCTTCATGCACTTAGAAACGTGATGCCGTTCAAGAAAGTTTACAACTTCCAGGAAACGCACAGAGGGATATGGTTACTGTTTGAGCCAACGATCAAAGGCTTCTGGGCACAAAGGGACAGTCATCTCCACAGCAAACCGAGCTCCCGTGACGGCTGAGAGACTACTGTTCAAAATAAATGCTGATGATGAGATGTCCCGACAGAAACGATTCGCAGAATACACTCTCATAGGAAAATACATGCCTATCATCTCGGTCAATAAATACATTCACGACTATACGTCACCCGCATGACGTTGGGCATCATATTTATTGATATGTCTTTCGTACATATAAATATCACTCGAGGATGCTCGAGATACACAAACTTTAAGTGACAAGTAAAGGTTGAAATGGAGATATGATCAGGGGGAAGTTTATGACAGAATGTGATGTCGTCAAAATGGATCGTGCCGACATCACGCCCACATCGGAAAAGTTCATCATATGGCTTGGAAAGGTTAATAGTTCACATTCCCTTTTGGACAGCTGTTTACAATCGTGTACTTAAGAGGGACCGTGTTATCTCTTTTCTTCCCTGGTGTATGCTCGTTTGAATATCCCTTTTCAGATACACTGATGAGCAAAAGAAAGTACACAAATTGTGTTTCTTCAAATAAAATAATTACAACTTTCCATAAAATGAAAAATACATGTTGATGCACACTGCGGTGTATGTGATCTTTCAGCAAAATTGCATTGTAGCAAATAACCAGCGATGTAGTGATGACCGCTGAAGAAGGTTCCTACGATGCTGGATGGTGAAGGCCATTCCCCGCAGCAGTCTGCAGGCCAGTATGCCAGCAGCACGAAGTCGTCTTGTCACTGTATATCGGGTCACGTGATTACCCCAAAACGTGGTTGTCGGTGACATCACAGTCAACGTCCGGTTGCGTAGGTGATAGCGATCCTCTTTGTGTGTTCTGACTCTGGAAGGCTCACTTCTGGGTCGATCGCATGGCTGGCCTGTCACACTGAAACGGTTAAACAGACGAAATTTGATTTGTCTCGTGCAACCCAATGTCTTTGCAATGTGGTTGTTGGAAGCATCCATCTGTGACATGAAGCATCCCGTGGTACGACTTCATTTCTCTAGTGAGATTTTTGTCAAGTGAATGTTCATTCTTCAGACAAACATGTTCTATACACTCTGTACGAAAAGTGCTCGAGCGAAAATTCTCAAAAACACGTACAAATGTTTCTGGTTGCTTTTTGGCAAAAGAAGCATGATGATTGTGTTTTATACAACCAGTGATCTTCGATAATTTTACTAGTTAGAACGCAAATGTGGTATTGCAAGCAAAATGTACACCTGTGTACTTTCTTTTACTCGTCAGTTTACTAGATACCTTTGATGACGGCTAGTTAGTTGTAATTGTGTACATCAGAAAAGTCAAATATTGTATATGTTGCGAGGTGAAACTAGTAAGTGGAAGTTGAATAGGGACAAAGGGTTGAACTTGAAAAATCGGTGACTGAGTGCTATTTGACACGTAGTCGGCAGGGCAGATGCGCCACGTACATCGAAGCAGCCTGTTAATTAAGTATTGCAAGTAAGTGCGTGGTTGGATTGCTTACACAATCAATCTGAAGGGTAATCCAGAGAACAATTATGTAACTTAGGTACAGTCGCAAAATCAGTCGGAGCATGATGATATGGTTACTATCCCAACATGAATGTGCGCACTTGTTGAAACAGTATTGAAGTTATTAGTATTTGATGATTATGACGTCATGTAGCATCCATTATCGCAACACCCACATTCTAACAGCCCTTAAGATATGACATGTGTGCGCTTTTGTCAAACAGTAGTGAATTCATTATTATAAGATATTTATCCGATAATTTCAAATCCAACGAAGAGTAAGTATTGTATAATTTACTATATCAGTGTGCTACCATAACGTCATTAAAACGAATGGCTGCATCTTCACCTCGTAGCTGATGCAGATGGACAATGCAGATGGACAGAATTAGTGTGTCAATCTGTAACGAGTGAACAGGTACAGATCATCAGAGAGTATGCGGCAGACACAATCCTTAACTCCCTTTTCGTAAAATGAACTTCAGCGACATTGCTGTGGTCTCATGTATTTAGGAAGTCATCAGTATTTAAGATAAAACGGGATTGTTTTTGATTTTGCAAATTGAAGGTTTTAAATAATGTTCATATTACACACAAGAAATAAACGCCTCGCTTATCACACAACAAAACACAGCGGGGAGAATAAATCACTCCAGACTGCACCAATCATGATACATGATTAAGTCCCATGGTTTATGACCCAACAAACAACTAGGTTTCGTCGCTTTTTATGTTAACAGATCTTTGTTCTTTGAAAGTTCTGTTTGGGTTGTTCGTCAAAGGCATTTCTTGAAAAAGAAAATTTGTAAATTTGATTTTCTTTCCTTGTGCCGGGAAGTGCACTTAAAGTCCTGCCAGATGGTTCTGGATAAAAGATTTACAACCTGTGTACTTGGATTTAAGCTCGTAAGTATTTAGTTTTGTCCAATATATTATTATGTGTGCACCATCCAGCTAATTAGATTAGTGATAAATCTGACAAAGCAATGGCGATCACGCCGCACTTAGAAAATACAAACAAATCTATCACATGTTGAGTCTCACATTTTTTCTGTTACACTTTATGACCGTGCTGCACTCTTTCTTATAGCAACTGAATCTGAAGTTTTCTTTTCTCTTCCGAAATGCTGAGGTTTTGTGGCACATGTCTTTGTGGATACAAGTCCACCGTGCCACGTTTGTAGAACAACCTTTCACGGATAATGTCCTTTTTCGCAATGTTTTGTTTGTTTTGTCGAAAATGTTCTAGCTTTTACTCGTCTATTCGATAAGGTTCTCGTTATTGTAATAATTTTCTGGTGATTTCTTTTATAAAACTAAAATTCCGGGTATTTTCTTCTTTTAATAATTTCTTTTAAACATAAATTTCTTTCAAAACCTTAAAACATTAAGAAACGCATGGGAATGAATGTTTTTAGAGATTTCTTAAACAGGCGAGAACAAGACAAAAATGTGAATTTCGACGTTTGAAGAAGATTTGAACGACAAAAAAATTATAAACGAAATTAATACACATATTCGAAGTAAGTCATGTTATTTTAATCATTAAATGCATTATATTATTTTCCACCCAAAGCATACACAAAAAACACGTAACAAAACAGAAACAGAAAGCCAAAAAATAGCCAAAACGAAATTCTTTCCATTGAAAGAAATGACAGATAATAATTTTCGGATAACCAGTTATTTCAAGGGTAAGAAACGTGGCGTTGCATGGGCGACTGTCAGAAGCTCAGGTGAAAAATGGTGCTACATGATTTAACGTTGCATCAGCTGTTCATATCTACTGCCACTGTCTCCAATCCTAAATCATTAAAAAGTCGTATTGTGGATCAATGGCATCATCGACGATAAACCATTTGCTGACACAGGTGAAGGCAAGTAATCCAAATAATTTGACAAGTCTCCTTTGTACCAGTTGTTACAGGTACCTTGATTGCTGAGTGATGTGCTCTAAATGTCTTTCCTACGCTTCCCAAGACACAGTAGGTGAACAGATATCCTGGTGGTCTCATTACCACAGTCTTCTGTGCACCCTTGACATAAGTCGTGGTCTGTGTTGGTTCGACCCGCCTGCGTCATATCAATGTGTACGATCGTGTAATTGTTCCCTAGGCTGAAAGGTTTTTAAACAAACATGCTCGGAGTCAGTTAACTGTTTCGGAATGACTGTCCTTGTGGAGGCAAAGCGTATCAGTGGGTTTACACTATAAACTCTCTGCTAGTGGAGAACAAACTGCAAATTCAATGAGCTATTGTTAAAAGCATGACATCACTGCTTCCATTCATTCAATAGGGCTCCATACCGCTACTACGGTTTCCCTCTAGCTAAACATGGCAGATAACATTCTTTTGATCTACCTGAAGTTAAATATTGAAATAACGATGTCTGCATTCATATATGTGTAAGTATATTTTGTTGGGAAACATGTCATTCAAAACAAGCAAGATAATAATTAGATTATTATTTGCTTGGCTTAACTTCAAAATTCTTTCTCCAGAGTAACCGTGCTTTGGAAGTGAAACATCTCATTGGCACGTAAAATGTCATATGTATATGTGTGAAAGGGTGTAACGTAACCAGATAATGTCTTCAAATACAAGAAAGGGGATGAATTTGAGAATACTGGACACATTTAGCTATGGCAAAAACAATACAAATATACTATTTCGTTCTAAAACGTCATCCGGGTGTGACTGTAAACGCCAAGACGTGGCAATTTAAGCTGTTATCCTTCATTTCAGAAGCGTTTGAAGAACTATTTGTCAAAGCATCACAAAGGAAACATGCAAAGCAAACTGCTAGTAAGTGGGTAAGTGGGAAAGCATTTTATCGATCATTATAAAAACGCATACGTTGAGTTTAATGTCATTCATTTTTGCCTGGAAAAGCGGAAATCATCATGCCACGACTTAGTGCCGCCAATCCAAACATCGCCATAGGCCGTTCGACATAGCTGCTCGGCATTTCAAAGTTCATCACAACGCCATACCTAATTGAGTCAAAGAGTGCCTTACATGCACAGGGCCGTTAAACTCATGGCGCTAACTTGCGTTATCGTCTTGCCACAACCGTGGAAAATGAACACCCAGTCCCTAGATTCCCTACCTAACTGTCCGGGATTGATTGTGGGGATTCGATCTGCAAGGCCAGTTGTCGACCCTGGTTTGAGAGACTTCCAATGGCACAATCGGTGGCGGTGCTGTCGTAGAGTAGAACTGGAACCCTTGAAACATGAACCGAAACCGGTTCACAGTAATGAGGGCGTGAATGAATGAGTTTAGTTTTGCACCACACTCAGCAATATTCCAGCGTCAGTTTGTAAATAATCAAATTTGGGCCAGACAATCCAGTGATCAACAGCACGAGCATCGATCTTCGCAACTGGGAACCGATGGCATGTGTCAACCAAGTCAGCAAGCCCGATCCCACCCGATCCCGTTAGTAGCCTCTTAGCATAGTCGTCGTTTGTGGCAAGGATGGATTGCTGAAGACCCTACGCATCCCGGATTTGCATGGGTCTGAGACATTCCGCAAGTCATCATGTGAAACCTCTGACTCCTATATCGGATTGTAGTGAGTGAGCGAGTGTGATGAAGACGAGGGCGTCCTGTTAACTTTGAAAGACACGTGTTTCCATATGTTTGCTTGCAAGTCGCGTTTTATGGCAAGCATGGGTTGCTGAGGGTCTATTCTAACCCGGACCTTCACGGGTCTCACAGTAATGAATCCGGATTTCGTCTTCACTCGCGAAATGTTTTCTGTCGGGGAAATAAACAAAATACAAGTTTTGCCCTTAATTACATCCGATAGCTCGACAGATACGGTGAGGCCAGAGTTATGATATGGGGTGATTTATTCAGCTCACAAAGATCTGAATTAGTGGTGATTGAGGGAAATTCAACAGCAAATCAGTACATCAATGAAATCCTTGTACATCAAATGTCCGAATATAGACCGACAGAGGGAGACATCCCAGGGTGACAACACTATTTCACATACCGCTCTTG
This sequence comes from Haliotis asinina, assembly GCF_037392515.1. Lineage (NCBI taxonomy): Eukaryota > Metazoa > Mollusca > Gastropoda > Lepetellida > Haliotidae > Haliotis > Haliotis asinina. The sequence continues at coordinate 39,640,977 of NC_090280.1, forward strand.
TCGCTGTCCGATCCGTTGCCCATTATAACGTCAGTGTCTTGCCGTGGTGAACTCGATCGACTCCGAAGATCCCACAACTGGCCTTCGCTTTTCAGGAAGAGTGAGGAGGAATCAAGCAAGTTATTTCGTCGACTTAACCAGTCTGTGCCGAGACGGTGCCGAGCAGTATTTGCTGCCAATGGTGAACATATCAAGGATTGACATTGACACCATCTTGTTCACTAAAGTATCCACACCCTGTGAACTGTTGAACGAAACTGTGTTGGCGAATTCTTGTCTATATTTTCACCGGCATATTTTAACCAGTAGAAATGGATAATAGTGATTGGGTTCACTTACAGTAGTTGTTGTGGACACCACTATAACAAAATTAATGTTGTGAATTATAACAAACTGACGACCAAGTTCGGTCATTTCGTAAGAGGTGACAATTATGCATTCCCTTTTTCTGGTGGACGAGAAATCAATCACATCAATACAAAAAATAATCTGCTAAGACATTGTATTCTAGAAGCACGTTCCCTTGGGACACAAGCAATGTGAGATTTGCTAGATAAAACTGATCTCCAAAGAAATGTCAAATATGGTCATTAATTTTACGTATGGGATCTTAAAATGATGCCAGAAGTACAAGATGGTTGGATGCAATGCTACTGAAAATGTATCTTACAAAGGTACTTTAATGTACATATGAGCTCCGCGGATTGATGTCCTCTCACTACAGAATCACAAGCAAACCACTGGAGAATAATTAATGGAAGACTACCAGAGGCCGGGGAACACCAAATACTTTATAAAGACCAAATACTTTCTAAAGCTGCTACTACTACCATTTATCGTTCGACAGGACATCACAAAGTTTAAATACTGGATCATTATCACATCTGTCATGTCGGAAGTTCATTACAAGTTGAAGATAAGTATAATTAGTAATGATGTAATGAGAGAAGAGTTGTTGGATGCATAAAGAAGGAGACCCAGAGGAATAGGCATATACAAAGTGTATGATACTAATGCCCATAAATAGCTATAACATGCCAGGTGATCGAACGTGAATTATCACTGTTTATTGATTTTACACATAAGACATAAGACGATAAAGGATATGTAAGGTGTCCAAGCTGAGTCAGTCTGGCGTGTAATGAAACAGCCGTGTCATTAAGCTCCAGCTCAACAATTGTTAGATCAAGGTTGAAGCATTAAAGAACTCCGAGATGCTTTCCAAAATATATTTTGTTGTTGTTTTTTGGGGGGTTTTTCGGTGTGTGTGTGTGTGTTTGTTTTTGTATTTTGGGGTTTTTTTTGGGGGGGTGTGTGTGTGTGGGTGTGTGTGTGTGTGTGTGTGTGTGTGTGTGTGTGTTTGACTTGCCTTAGCATGTGATAGTGGCGATGTTATGACAGGTTTGTCACGATTGTCTACCTTCATTCCAGTTCATGTGAGATTTGAACCAACGATCACACCCTTTTGCCCACAGTGGTGCACTCCTCTTCATGACAATTTGATTGAGCTTCTGAGATTGAGCCATCACCGTTAGAAATAGATCTGGTTCTTAATGAGACCATCCGAAAGAAACGATTCATTGAATACCCTCTCACAAGATCACACATGCCAAGCATTCTCGTCAATACATATATTCACGACAAAACGTCGCCCACAGGACGCACATGGTCATTTTTATTGATATTTAACGGATATTCCTTTCCTAACTACAATCTTAACCTCGTGAAAGACATAAAACTGCCAGGCAAAATTAAGCTGACTAGAAACAATTGATATGGAGATATGATCACAAGGAGATTGACAGAATGTGATGTCATTAAAACTGACTGAGCCGGCATCACGTCTGTAATAGTAAAATAATTCTATGACTTTGAAAGGTTAAAAGATCACGTCCCCATTCAGACAACAATGTTCTTTCAAAGGAGCGCGTTATCGTTATGCTTCCTTGATGTCCATAGCATGGCAATTATCCCAACTATTACATTCTAACTACGCTGCTGGTGCTAGCTATTTTCAGACAGCAGTGATATTATTATTAGAGATATGATTAAATCCACCTAAAAGTAGGGTATTGTATATTTACCTATATTTAAAGAGAGGGGAATGCCTATGTTCTTTCCAGCTGTAGTAACAGAAGTACGTTTTTTGACGAATTGAAACATCGTTATTACCAAGATATCACTTGCAATTTCCATCAGAACATAAGTTATATGCACCTTTAACGTCAGACAATGTACGTACAACTGGATGTGTAGGAAGTGTATATTTCTAAGGAAGCGTTAACGTAGAAAACTGTTTGCACCCTGTTTTACAATGCACTGTGTAATGGACTTTTGTCCCCCTACTGTAATAGTGTCGTTCAGTAACTACAAACATCGTCTGTCATAATATCATACATCAGCATGAAAACAAATACCCTTAACGTGATATCATTGCTCATGTAGCAGGGTAAACAGCACTTACGAACGATTGCATGTCAATATGTGAGACCAGGTGCAGATCATCATCGTTAAATCTTATAAATATCATGCATGAAATATATACCAGCCTCCGTCTTACACTTGATGTGATTAGATTGCCTTTTGGATGTCATCAGTATTTAAACCTCGGGAAATATAATTAACAAAAGTTTCTAATTTTGATGTTTTAAATAATGTTGATGTCTCAAATAAGAAATAAACAGCTCCCGACCGTTGTTTATCGTGATATATATCAATGCATGAACTTTAGCCTGTGTCAATCAAGGTGTATGCTCATTTCCATGCTTTATTGTCCAGTAAACAACTTTACCTCCTCGTGTGTTTTGTGAATAAAAAATGTTCATCGAGAGAGTTTGTTTTGGGTTATCATTTTTCGGTTTCTCCCTTACAAGCATTTCGCGAAAAGGAAAACTTGTAAATCTGACTTTCGTTTCTAGCACAGGAGCTCTAGGTAAAATATTTGCTATTGTATTCGGACTCGCGGATATTTGCCCACAACATATTTCTGTGTGTCCCATGCAAGTAGTTGCAGACGTGATTTCTGACATGGCAGTTCAGATCACATCGTCCTCTGAGAAAATTGTGTGTTCTCAAACATTACTGAGCTACCCTCTCATATGTTGTCCAAACTTTGCTCTGTTGCATTTGTTAACCCAAGTCAAGTCGTTTTGAGCAATTGAATCAAACGGGTTTTTATGCTGAAAAAGGCTGTTTCGTTTGTTTCTACTGTTTTGAAATGATGAGGTTTGTGAAATATCTGGACTTAGCAACTAAACCCTGCTCTGCCGCCTTATCATTATTGTTACCTGTTTAATATTACCGCTATAACTAGTTACTTCGGTGTGACTTTTTATGTTCGTTTATTTTCTTTTGACTTCTCTCACAAAAAGGAAATAACGATTGTTTTCTCTTTGCTTTGATTAATTTGTTGGAAATTCACAAGTTCACAATTACAAGAAACGTATCTATGTAAAGTTGAAAAAAAACCGACTGGTTTTGAAAGAAACTGTACAAAACAAGGTGGAAATCGCGGAAAAGGCAAAGTATTTTACATTAATAGAAAAAAGTCGCAATTTCGAGATCTGAAACTGATTTGATAGATATGAATATATAAAGACTATTTTGAAAAAAAAGAAAATTTAAAAATATGCAAAAGAGTTAGACGAGAACCTTCCGTTAACCTTCCGTTAAAGATAGATCTTCATGTGTGCTACAAAACTTCCACTATTGGGCGTATAAACACACAGGCATTTGTCCATTGTGTCTTGCGTTCTGCAGCTTGAGGGAAAATAGGTCCTTTCGTTCGCGCTATCGCTCTTCTTTATTCCCATTTCAGACAGAGCCTTATTAATGTACTCCAGTAGACATTACGTTAACTGCCAAAGGTTATACGTTTGACATTTCTTGTCACGGTATATGGAAAATACTTAGAGGTTTTCATACAATTACTTTGGCACAATTTAGTTCCGAATTTACACCATACCTTCATCAACTACGATGTTTAGTTCATCAGAAATGTTTTATAGGACCATGGTCATGAAATCTTCAGGTTTCAATTTGTTAATAGACACTGATTCAGTGTAAAAGCGAGTTTATTTTTATTCCATGACAGTTTTCAGACGGAAAGAGTAAATTTCTTTTTATTCCATGAAAGCTTTCTGACGGAACGAGTAAATTGTAAGACTTAAGAGGTATTTTTCCCAACCTAAGCCTAGTAAGTTCCCTAATTTATGTTAACTCATTTGCATATTGTCCCATTGTGGGGACGTATTTTTGCAATGTAAAAAAAGGTATGGACAAATTTATTTCCTGGTAAATTCCTTCCTTCATTGCTTGCCATAAGAAACCAGCTCACTACAGCTCAATATGAGATCCAGAGCATATATGGGTTAGTAGTTTCAGCAGGAATGTTATCAATTTTTATGTCAGCTATCGTTTGTAATAAGGCAAAGACTAATTTCAAAATGGACATTTCAGAAGTGTCACTTGGATGAAGCCATGGTCTGTTCCAAATAAGTCGTGTTGACCTCAATGCTCATTTCTGCACTAACCTCTCCTCAGTAATGTCCCTTTCACGTTTCACATCTCTCTAGCAATGTAACTTGAGTCAGGCTGAACGTATTTTAAAAGATATTTCCCACTTTCACATATCAACTAAGCATATTGTGAAGACCGTTTACATGATTTTGACATTTGTTAACATTCACCTGTTGCTTCTGAAACATGCTCATCACTTTATTCAGACGTGCCTGGTATCGGCAGGCTTAGCTTGAAACAGGCTATAACTAATACTCCCATTGCTCTGTGGATGATCGCATTGTATTCTTTTAAGAAATTTGGGCACAGTAGGGGTACAGCGTACCAAATACGTGAAACGATCTATTCCAATTACCCCAAACCCAGATAGCATTCATGGTTGACCCAACATTTGCCCAACGTTTGCTCATGTTGGGCCAACGTCTGCCTGTATTGGGCTCTGAGGTTACAATAATTACAAAGTGTGCTTTTACAGCCCTTTCAACAAATGGTGAAAGACGAATAGCAACTGGGCATTGATTACCCTCTTTAAATCGTTACACAATAGGATTAATTGTTTTTCTATTACCAGATTGATCTAAGAACTTCAAACGTAATGACACTTATCCTTAAAGCCTACTTGTAGCCATAGGACTAATAAGCCAATGCTATTCCCATCACGAACATGCTCTTCAGAGCTGTCTCAAACATGTTGACGTAACTCAGTCAATCAATTCGTTGTCTCCATACCACAGTCAGCAAAAATGAAAATTGGAAAAAAATGTTCAGTATTTTCGAATGCACACGTTCTAGTTCAGTGTCAAGCTTCTGGTCATGGTAGTGTTTGGTATTAAATTACGCTGTGCCTGTTTGGAATTTAAAGTTGCGCTATGAATATTGTGCAGATCAATACAAGTGAAGAAACATTTTCCATAATCACAGGATATCTCTGCTAAAAGCAGAGCGGACTGTACGTCCTCTACAACCTACGCTTGCGAATCATAAGCCAAATGATTACTTGGAAAACAGGGAAATATATGCCACAACTCAAAGTAGGGACTTAAATCAGATGTCCTATTATCTCACAGGTGTATCAAATTTAGATACATCCTGATTAATAAAATCATTTTATCTTGCTAACAAGCAGTGGTTCCATTTATAATGTGTGATAACCTTCCGACAAAAGGCATCAGGACACTTACAATGTTGGACCAATGTTACATATGGTTCTTACAATGAACATCATATCGATGTTGGCGTAGAAAGCACCAAAATGACGTCAGTTAATGACTTGAACCATTTCGATTAAAATCTTTAGCACAATATAGAGTTTTATAAGCTGCTTTAAACTTTGGAGTAACGACGGCTCTCAAAGGAACGACAGTTGCACCACGGTGTGTCAGTTTGGATGTAAATGGAAAATTGCCAATACCAGTGTGAATCTCTAACACACAGCGATGTACCATCGCACTTTATATGATTAATACCTCAACCATAACAGGAACATATCATTATGTCATTTTATCTGCTCAGGTATCTGAATATAGTGTGTACACGAAACTGTTCGCCCTTCCATTCAGGAAAACGGACTGTTATGTCCTAGTTCCGGTTGTGATGACAGATTACACACAGGGATTGTTCACTGGTCAAATGATGGTGCGACTATTGTAGGTAAATCGCTTTTTCATTTCCAAGAAATTCAGTGCACGAATTAAAGCAGTGTCCAAACAGTAAATGTAGGTAGGAAGCCACAGTCTCACACTCCTATGCGCAGATTATTGAATATAATAATTATTGAATATGCGCTTTCCGTAAATCCCAAGATCTGAAGAGGTTATAGAAAAGATAATTACTTCTAGTCAGCTGCCAATTCGTTTGGAAGCTACATATTATACACATGAGAGTTGTGTACTTACTGTGCATACTAGAGGATGTCAATACGTTTTGAGCCTTGCATAGAAAAACACAGAATATTGGTATGAATGAACCACATTTATTTTTCAACATAGTACATAGTCCCCTTGTGAGTCAAGACACTTGTTCCATCGTTTCTGCCAGGTGTGGAAGGCGCCATTTTGGTCCTCAAAACCAAGCCTCAGTAGAAGCAATAAGCCTATTATCATCCTGAAATCAACGACCACGCAAGTGTTCCTTGAGATTTGGGAACAGATGGTAATCGCTTTGTGCCAGGTCTGGAGAGTAGGTGGGGATGCGGCAAGATTTCGTACCCGCATTCCTGGACAGCAGCGGCTGCAACGCGAGAGTACTGGAGCATTGTCTTGATGTTGAAGAATACCACGTCTGATCCGGCCCGGCGCTTCTCCTTGATTGACTGTCGCACTTGCTTTAACAAGTAGCTTCCTTCTGGTAAGTAATCTGTGTGGATGACGCCTTTGCTATCCCAGAAGACTGTCGCCATTACCTTCTGCACTGATCTGGAGGCCCAAGGTTCCATGTCGTACCATAGGCTGTGACACCTGGGTATGAAAAATGCTCAAGACTCAAAACTTATTGACACTACCTCCCTGAATACCACATGAATATTTGTACGGCATTCAGAATACAACACTTACAGTTTGTTTACAGTTGTAACGTTGTCAAAGAATTGAGGCTACCATATACCAAATACACGTCCCTATTGTTTTCAAAATTCAAACACACACACACACAACCACACACACAAAAACACACACTGTAATGCGTTTCTAAAATTAGAAGAAGAAATAGCGAAAGTTATTATAAACTGTATTCTTATTTTTAAGAATACTTGTCTGAATTGCTTACTCCATGTACATTATGTACGTTTCTGCCAATCACAATGAAAATGTTTACTCTCTGACAATAATTTCAGAACGTCAGTTCACATTCAAATTTGGACACACCAACATGGAAATCATACCCAGTTGGAAGTACTTACGTCAACTCCATATTCCTAATTACAATATCTTCATAATACATTATACCTTAAACACCAAATAAATCATCTTCGTAATACATTATACTTTAAACACCAAATAGATCATCTTCATAACACATTATATTTTAAACACCAAATAAATCATCTTCGTAATACATTATATTTTAAACATCAAATAATCATCTTCGTAATGCATTTTTTAACACCAAATACATTATGTTCATAGTACATTATACTTTAAACACCAAATAAATCATCTTCTCTTAAGTCGTCTCTCTAGAATCCAGAAAGCAGTCAAGGCTGTGAATGACACTTTAAAGAAGTTGTAACCATAACGTACTGATTCCAGAGAAAAAAATTCAAATTTCATGAGACATGATCTTATTAATATTGTCGTGATTATCAAGTTTACATACTCTGTCTCAAGAATATCATGTTCCCATCAAATCATGGAAGATAATTCATAAATAAGGACACAAAACTGCCTTGATATCCATCATCATTGAATTTACATAGTCTTTGTGACTCGATTCTTAATAATCGTAACACACCAATGCACAGCTGGGAAACAGACACCACTAAGGACCATAGATCTGATGTGATAACAGTCGTT